>NC_058522.1:141741002-142052356 GCF_904849725.1 Hordeum vulgare subsp. vulgare
GTAGTCTAATCACCCCCCCCCTCGAGACATACTTTCGATCCTACAAGTGGTATCAGAGATTAGGTATCCACTTCATTGATTTCAGAACATATGAGAGTATGGCGTCTGGTGAGGGAAATTATCACCGTATATGTCCATATTTTGATGGTACAAACTACGCTAGTTGGAAGCATAGGATGAAAATGCATATTCTTCGTCATAATTCTACCGTTTGGGCTGTTGTTTGTGTTGCTGTGCAAGGTGATTTCTTCAGAGAAGGAAGAGAATCGGATCGTGATGCGACAGTGGATGAGTTGAAGATGTTGCAATACAATGCTCAAGCCTACGATATCCTGTTCAACTGTGTGTGCCCCAGAGAATTCAACAAAATCAACCACCTTGAGAATGCAAAGGAAATTTGGGATACTTTGATTGATATGCACAAAGGTACTCATTCTGTCAGGGAATCTAAGTTGGATGTGCTTCAAAGTCAGCTTGACAAGTTCAAGATGAAGGATGGTGAAGGAGTTGCTGAGATCTACTCTAGGCTAGCTCTCATCAAAAATGAGACTGCCAGCTTAGGAATGAAGATATGACCGATAAATTCATCATCAAGAATATACTTAGAGCCTTGGATGGAACATATGACACCGTGTGCACATTAATTGAAATAATGCCAAACTACAAGGATCTCAAGCCAACTGAAGTCATTGGAAGGATTGTTTCTCATGAAATGTCACTCAAGGACAAAGATGAGTTGCAAAACAAGTCAAGCGGTGCTTACAAAGCTTCAAGTGATACTACTTCTATTTCAAATGAAAACCTTGTTACCAATGAAGAGATCATCCTCATGTCAGAATATTCAACAAGTTCTACAAAAGTAGAGGCAAGGAGAGAAGCTCATGTTCAAGATATGATGAGGACCACTCTTCTAGTCGTGACCAAAACTGCTACAATTATGGAAAGCCCGAACATTATTCTAATGAGTACTCAGCTCCCCACAAAAGAATAGAAGAGTCGCCTAGAAGAAGAAGCTCAAGAGATGAGTCACCTTGCAGAGAGAGAAGGAGTAGAGAAGATCATTATGAACGAAGACACTTCCGGAGGGGAATGGAATCATAGAGGAAGGACAAGTACAACAAGAGCATCTCAAGAAGAAGACATCAAGCTCACATTAGTGAATGGATTTCCGGCTCCGAGTCTGACAATCAATCTGAGAGAAGCTACCACTCCAACTCCGAATATAGTCAATACAAAGGTGTTGCCGGTATTGCACTCGTTTCCTCCAACTCAAGTGACTTATTTGATTCACCAAATGAAGGGATTGAAAACTGCTTCATGGCAAAAGGCCCCAAGGTATCACACCCTCAGTACTTTGACTTTGATAGTGATGAGAATGACTTTTAGGAGAAGATGACTTGCTCCTTGATAAGACTAGTGATAACATTGAAAATGAAATTAAAAATAATCATGCTAGTCAAGAGAAATCAAATGATGATGATAAGAAAAATATTGAACGACTAACGAAAGAATTAAACACTCTTAAGTTAGATCATGAAACTACTATAGAAGATCATAGAGAGCTTGCAAGAACTCATGCGAAGCTATGCTTCGAGAAGCTAAATTTAGAGCAACAACATGAGTTTCTAAAAGCAATCAATGATGGTTTTTGAAATAAGAGTACTTCTTATCTAGTCAAACGATTACTCTTGTCTAATTTTGTTCCACAAGTTAAACCTAAGAACACTAGTAACAAAGGCAAGGAAGTTTCTTCATCTAGTAACAACAATGCTAAAGTTACATTAAATGATTTTGTTGCTAGTAGCTTTCTTGATTACACTAATAATTCTCTTAGCCAAGTTACACTTGAGCAAGAAAACAATTTATTGAAAGGAATTATAGAGAGAGGTGTCTTTAAGAGTCTTGCCGAAAGTAAGCAATTCAAGGAAATTGTGCACAAGCAAGGAGAATATTGGAAGAAGCAAGGTGTTGGCTACTTCAATGCCAAAGGATATGAATGGGAAGAAGGTCCATATCCCATCCCGAAGTTCGTTCCTCAAGAGGAAAAGTATGATCCTACTCTTCCCAAGGGAACAAGCTCTCAAGATGACCTTCAACCACAAGATCACAAGGGCAAGGGCAAGCTTCAAGAGGACATTGACTCATTTGAGGAAGAACCCCAAGCCAAGGTCGGGTGGATTCCCAAGGACACCACTAGCACTACCTCATCTAGTGCTACCACAACTCCAAGGATCCCCGTCAAGTTGATGTGGGTCCCCAAGAGGAAGAACTAGACTATTCTTGAGGGGTGACTCCACTAATTGAAATTCACTCTTATTCATTTTGGCAAGAACTATATGCTATCAACTCCAACCATATGCACTAGTTCAAGGAGTCACACATTCCCTCAAAGTTAAGCAAAGGACAAGGTAATTAACGCATGTTTGGATATCACCCCCCATGCACTTCATGCCATGTCCATAGATATTCTTGCATACGTTCATTTTTGCTTTGGGACTAACCCTTGTAGGTGAGAAGGGTAAGAAACAACTAGGATTGCCCCAAATCAAAGATGATCTTCATCAACAATGAGCATCCACAACTACTAAACCTACTTGAAGTATTCTAGGACAAAACCCAAGTCTAGTTTATCCCTCGTAGGGGGATGTCACATCTAGGGTAGCTTTACTCGAAGACTTGAGTATAAGCGTATCCTAAATGATGTGAGCACATTAATGCTTTATGTAAAAGTGGTAACCCCACTTGTGCATAATCAATGAGTATGACCTATCACCAAGTATTTTACTTGGCTCCTATGTCAATGTACTCATATATAGATGACTTCCTCATCGCCAAAGTGCTTGAATGATGCTAGAATGTTCATGCATGTTCACCATGCTTTATTTGACATCTAATTGTGTGAGCATGTTGGTATGCATAATTTGCTCATTCGAGGATATCCAATTGTTGTTATTTGGCTTTCTATTTCATTTGGCCAATTGGATATACAAGAATGCCTAAGTACTTCCCTGTAGATATATATGATTTCTTGTCTCAAATTCTATTCATGCTACAACACAAAATTTTATCAAGAAGTTTAGGGACACTCTGTGTGAGAAGCACTCGGAGATCCATCTCGACAAGGGCTGAATTCCAAAACCTCCCAAAGTGCATCTCGATGTGACCAACCTCAAAATTTCAGTCCAACCGAAGCCTAGGGTTGATCGGGTTTTCTCATCTCGGTACGACCGAGTTGTTCTTTTTGGCCTCACCGAGTTTCACTGTTAGTTGACAGTTGTGGAACTCGGTTGCACTGAAAATTCAGTCTCGATGTCACCAAAAGCTAGGAGATATATATATCTTGTAGACCCGGCTGTTGGGAAATCACTTCAAATATCGCCAGCCGCTCCTCCTCACAATCGTGCCCTAGTCCCTTGTACATCGCCTTGATCCTCCCATGCGCCCTCGTCACCGGAGTCTTTACCATCGACGGGAATCTTCACTATCATCGCCGTCGTACCGAATCCATCACCAAGCTAGGGTATGGATCCGGCCCCTCTATGTGCTCCAAATCTGATTCTTGCGCATTAAGGCTTTGATGAATTATGTCCACTTCTGCACTCATCCTCTCTAGAAGAAAAACTTCGTAGATTAGAGAACAATGGAATTCTTAGCCCTAGCCGTCCGCAAGATTGAATCTCGGTGTGACCGGTTCATAAAATACGGTCTTACCAAGTTTGTTTTAGGGCTACTGAGAATAGTCTCGCTGAAACCGAGTTCTCCTTTTTGGTCAAACCGAATAGGGTGCCAAGTTCCTGTTGATGAGAACGTCAGTCTCGGTGGCTCTGATAGGTTTGACTTGGTGGAATTGAAATCCCTTTTTGCTGAATGTTAAACCTATTTTTTCAAAGTTCAAACTTTTCAAAACGTCTGATTGTTGTGATGCTCATCCCTTCGAGATCTTCTATATCCCTTCATAGGGTCTGCTTGTCTACTTGGCTATTTGACAATATGTTAGGATTAGAGGATAGTCAGAACAACTTCAATGAGCCAAGTGCTGTTATGGATTCAGGCACTAGTCCTGAGAGGAAACCTTCTGACCCAGGGACACCTAGCTGCCATGGCTTGCCCAAGGCAGCTACCAGGTCCAGAATGAAGGTCAATTCAGATGAAAAAGATGTTGACTTTATCCCAGAGGAATTTATTCCCCAAAAGCATAAAGAGAAGACCATAGTCGGGAAGACTGTGAGGAAGAAATATGCGAGAAGTGCTGACATAGAAGTTCTAGAAGCTAGGCTTGCAAAGAAGCCAGGTCAGAAGAGATCCAGATAGAGAATTGTCCATGCAGTTGGAAGGCCAACCTCAATGTATGAAGACCTAGAGGAAGATGTTGATGATGAGGAGGAAGAAATTTCAGCTAAGGTCCCTCCTCCTAAGAAGAAAAAGCTGATGGCTGATGCTATGCCAAAGAAGCCTTTTGTTCCTAAGAACTCTTCAACTCCTAAGAAGTCTGTAGCTCCCAAGAGGACTATCAAGGACATTCCTTCATCAGAGAAGAACAAAGGCTCTACATCCATAGAGTTTGATGCAAAAGAGTAAGAGGATGCCTCTATGGTAATGAAGCTGAGAGCTCGTTTGCCATCCCACAATGCTGATCACCCAACTGCTGAGGACATGAAAAATAGAAGAGATCAAGGACTGGGAAATGGAGATCATCTAATCCATATGTTGTGAGAAGAATAATTGTTGTTGATCCCCGCTTTCACACAAAGGATCAACAAGATTTATATGAGACTCTGTTGCTTGATAAGTGTCCTGCAGTCAGCGACATGAGATATGTCGATTGGGAATATATCAAGGCCAATGAACATTATTTTCCTCATTTGAGAGAAAACTTCAGGCTAGTCGATATTGAAGATTTTGTTGGCATAGAGATGATTGCTTGGAATGATGAAATGATCATGCAATTCTATTCCACCGCTCATTTCAATTGTGATGGAAGGATTGTATGGATGAGTGAAGGTCACCCGTATGAGTCTACCGTGGATGAGTGGCCCACTATCATTGGTGCTCCAAAGGAACAAGAAGGACATCTGTATGTGTACTCAGAACCCAAGATGAAGCATAACTCTATGGCAAACATGTACAAGCCAGTGCCCCATAAGTATGTTCATACGCACAAGTTTGGCTCTGTCCATTTCTTGCAAGAAGGGATACCAACTACAAACACAATTATGAGATACACCCTCATGACCAAATCAGGAGATGATGATGATTAGAGGTTATTCCATCAACATGATGCCTCATCTAGACACCCCCACCCAGTTCATAGTGATGGACTTGATAGTTCACACTGTCAAGAGGACTGCTGCAAATCAAAAGAAATCATGTGGATATGCTCCATATATTTAGATGCTCATCAATGCCAAGATTGGCAAGCATGCATATCTACTTGATCGGTCCCACCTACCAGTTCAGCCAGAGTTTTGAGATAATGAAGTTGTGATGGACTCCACCCATCCCAGCTCAGCTACATCTCGAGAGGCAGCGGAGTCAGAGGCTGCTAGGAATGCTCCAGATCTGTAAGTGCATCTAGTGCCCCTTAGTGATTTTGGTGGTTTGAAGACTTATAGGTTAAGTATCTAATGTGTTTATAAGTGTACACAAGATCTATAAGTCATTGAGGAGTTTGAGATATTTGAAGAATATCGACCCCTAAAAATATATGTCTTCAGTTGAAGAATTTGGTCTGAAGCTGAAGAAATGAATCGCGAGGAATCTGCGATGAAATCGATATTCCTCATGAAGATATTGATATTAAGAAGATCGGTGGTTCCTGAAGAAAATCGTTCTGAAGAACTTGAAGCGTGAAGATTCACGTTTTCTGTTTTACTTTCTTCGCATTTGATGAATAGGAACACCGTACTGTTAAAGGGGGTCAAAGTAACACTATGGAATGGATTTCCCCATGATGCTCAACCCAAGCCTAATCCTACCAAAAGCCTCAAGTGAGGAATATGAGTGACATGAGGAGTCTCAGAGTTGAGGGTCCCGACCGTTTCGATAACCACGCCAAGTCACTGGTCTTATCCACTCCAACGGTCATATTATTTAAGGGCATTTGTGTCAAATCATGTCGGGATGCTCCCAGGCTATAAATAGCCACCCCCCACAAGCACTAGCTGGTTGGCTACTCCGTTAGAAACTGACACTTGTCATAAGAGCAACCCAAATTCCTCAGAGCCTTCGAGAGTAAATCATCACTGAGGAAATACACCACCCACCGAAACCACAAACCAAACTTAGTGATTGAGCATCACTGAAGAAGTTGTTCCTGTGTGGGACTGAAGCCTTTTACCTTTGAGGACTGTGCATCCTCCAGACGGTTAGGCGTCATGGTCTAGAGCAATCCAGCAGTCAATTGTGGATCGCCGGGTGACCGAGTTTGTGAGGGTTTGGAAGTCTGCCCTGAAGACTTACCACGAATATTGGGCGAGGACTGTGTGTCCTTAGCTCAAGGAGAATACGGTAGGGACTGTGTGTCCCGGGACTGGGTGTCCATTGGTTTCAATACCAAGCCGCTCCAAACCAGATGTACAACTGTCACAGCAGTTGGAACTGGGTCATCAACAACAGTCATCACCAATCGGGTTCTAATTCCTCAACTCTTTAATTTATCTGTATTATGTGTTGATGACTTTCAGTGTGACTGTTTGAAGAATTTGCTGAAGTCTTTCTCTGAATTTTCTCAACCCCAAATTCCTCACTTATGTTAATCATCATCTGTATTCTGCGTGCCTGCTTATTGTGCAATCTGTTCTTCACATTCTTCACTCTGTAATACTGCTATTGTGAAAGTTTGCACGTCTGATCCATAACTGTTTCCGCTGTAAGTTAGTCATTAATGAGGAATTTCCTCAAAAGGAACTTCCTCAGCGCTGAAATTCTAAAAATCTCCTATTCACCCCCCTCTAGTCGATATAACGCACTTTCAATTGGTATCAGAGCAAGGTACTCCCTTGTTCTATGTGATTTTGGTTTAACCACCTGGAGGTTTAGTTATGTCGACTGCAGGCATTTTTAAGGTGACTGCAGCATGTCCTACCTACGAAGGAAAGAACTTTCCCTTCTGGAAGAACAAAATGCAAATGCATTTACAAGCTATTGATAATGATCTCTGGTATATTGTGGAAAATGGAGTCCACATCATCTCTGCCAGTGTCACTGCAGCTGATGTGAAGAAATTCAAGCAACTCGATTCTCAAGCGAAGAACATCATCTGTGGTCATCTGAGCCCTGGCTAGTTTGGAAGAGTAAGTGCCTTGGGCTCTGCAACACTGATCTGGGAGAGACTGTGCAAGGTAAATGAAGGAGTATCAACCCAACGTGACTCTCGTGTTGATATTCTTCACAATCTCTTCAATCGCTTCAAGAGACATGACAATGAAAGCTGCCAAGATACCTTTGATCACCTCACTGATATATCAAATGAACTGCAAGCACTGGGAGCTCGAGCCATCACTGATCACGAAGTTGTGAAGAAACTGCTGAGATCCTTTGATTCTTCATTTGGCACTCTAGTTCTGATGATTCAAGAAAGACCAGACTACAAGATGCTAGATCCAACTGATATCCTTGAAAGGCTAAATACTCATGAATTCCAGCTAGAAGGAAAGAGAGATCTATATGGACAAAGCTATTCCACACCAGGTGCACTGAAGGCTAGAGCAATTTCCTCATCTGAAGAAGAAGACACAGATGACAACAGTTGTGACCCTGAAGAATTTGGTCAGGAGCTTGCAATGCTTGTGAGGAAATTCCAGAGATTTACACGACGAGGCCAGTTCGGTAAATCATCAAGAAGAGACATGAGGAAATCAGAATCTGCATCTGAGGACTACAAGAAACGGACCTGTCAGAAGTGCAAGAAATTAGGTCATTACATTGCTGATTGTCCCCGCTGGGGAAAGGAATCAAAGAAGAAGAAATACAAGGATGACAGTTCTGATGACTCGAAGAAGAAGAAGAAATCTTAAAAATCCTTATCTTCAAAGTCCTCTTCACACAAGAAGACTAGCTTCAGAAAGGCTCGGGCCCTTATTGGCAAGGAAATGGATTCCGAGGCAGAATCAGAGGAATGTGATGAAGAAGAAGGCTCTGGAGAAGACTCAGAATCCGGACAGGCTAGTCTTGCACTAGCTACCACTTTCGTCAACAAGTCAATCTTCAATCTTGAAGAAAATGATTGCACAATCCATACTGATGACTATGCTGATGACATCGCTCCAACCTATTGCTACATGGCAAAAGGTTCAAAGGTATCAAACAATGCCTCCTCCTCTGATTCAAGTGACTGTGAACCTAATGATTATAAAAAACCCAGTTACAGTAAACTTGTTATCATTGCCACTAAACAACAAACTGCTCTGGAAAAGCTTCAGAAACTGCTAGACAAGAGTGATGATCTCTTGAATGATGAAATGAACCTTACCGAAATCCTCACTCATGACATGAAATGTCTTCAGTCTAGATTTGATAATCTTCATGATCGTTATGATACACTCCTCACTGATCATGAGAAACTTTCCTATGAATTTCTTCAAAGGAAGCTTGATCTTGAGAAGCTGAGGATGTCTCATGATGATCTTCGTACGGAAAACGATTCATTACTAGCTCAACAGATTAGCTCTAGTCAGGTTGAATTTATTCCTCCATGTCTTAAATGCATTGAACGCGAAACTGCTAATTCCTCACCAGAATCTTCAAACGCTACCTCTGCTACAAATTCTTCAACTACACCTGTTGTGTCTATTTCCTCACTTGAGGAAAACACAAATGTTACGGATGAAAATGCACGGTTGAAGGAATTGTACTTGACTGGTATGTACAAAAGCCTCAAAGGACATCAAACCCTTTGTGATGTGCTCAAAAAGCAGATTTTGAACAGGAACCCGAGGAAAGAAGGAATTGCCTTTGAGAGGAAATTAAATGCTGATGGATCTTATTGGAAACCCGAGCAGTATCCCAAAACATCATGGGTTGCTGCTACTGGGCCTCCTTTCGATTCATCTAATCTAACTGGCTTCTAATGTGAATTATCCTATTTCTCAGATGAGTCATTTGATTCCGACTATAAACTGTTCAAAAATCAATCTGGTGAAGTATTTGCTCGATATGTTGGAACTAACTGCAGGAATGAGCCTCCTCTGAGGAAAATCTGGGTCCCCAAAAGTTGTCTTGAAAATCTTCAGGTGAATGTCCTCATGACACCACCACTGAAGAATCTGAACCCTAGATCAAATTCCTCAGGAGGACCAAAGTCTTCAAGAGGATCAAAAACCTTAACTGGTCAAAACTATGCTCGTACCCGTGCTTATGCGTCTAACATGCAGGGAAACCACAAGGAATATGAATATGAGCGTTACTCCTCAAATCATTATGTTCATGAATCCTCAAACCAGTTCTCTGCATATTCATATGAGTACTTTAATCCCCCTACTGTTAAGAGAAGTGCATTAGCGTCAATGCCACCTTTCTCATATGGTGCTCGCAGGATGATGAACGCTTTACCACCCCTTCAGATGTGGGTGGTGAAGAAATCAACCTAATCATCTCTGCAGGCCAGGTCTCCAGATGAAAATCATCATCTGAAGAATTTGCTGGAGACCTGAGAAATGCTTGATAGGACGCAAGCTAATGATTGATGAAATAGAAATATTTCACACGTCCTTACATTTCTGTTATGATGAAATTACTGATCTGATGAAATTAGTATCATATTCTTCAAATCTGAAGCATATGAGATGGTAAGCTATACTAATTCATCTGCAGGATGACAAACCCAAAAATACTGAGTGGGTTCTCGATAGTGGCTGCACACATCACATGACTGGTGATAAAAGCTTACTGATGAATATGCCACTAAGTCCATCACCTCTGAAGCAAATCACATATGCTGACAAAGGCAAAAGCAAGGTATTGGGACTTGGCAAAGTAGCTATTTCCAAGGATAGGCATATGGACAAAGTGATGCTTGTTGAATCCCTTGGTTTTAACCTCATGTCAGTCTCGATGCTTTGTGATCTTGATATGATTGTTATCTTTGGTAGATATAGATGTGTAGTCATCATGGAATCTGACAGATCCAAAGTCTTCGAAGGTGTAAGAATAGGGGATTTGTACATTGTTGATTTCTCTACAGGTCGTCAACCAGCCACTTGCTTACTAGCAAAAACCTCAGAAGGATGGCTGTGGCACCGAAGACTAGGTCATGCAGGCATGAGGAATTTGCACACACTTGCAAAGAAGAAGCATGTCATTGGCATCGAATCAGTCAAATTCCTCAAGGATCATCTCTGTGGTGCTTGTGAATCTGGGAAAATGACCAGATCCAAGCATCCCTCCAAAACCATCATGACCACTACACGTCCATTTGAATTGCTTCATATGGATTTATTTGGACCTACTCACTATGCCACACTAACCAATGCAGCATGTCTATATGGCTTTGTCGTAGTTGATGATTATTCCATATACACTTGGGTGCATATTATAGTGTATAAAACTGAAGTGCAGGAAATCTTCAAACGATTTTCTTCAAGGGCCTCGACGAACTTCGGCATCAAGATCAAACATATCAGGAGTGATAATGGAACCAAGTTCAAAAACACTGGTCTTGATGATTATCTTGATGAACTTGGTATTACTCACGAATTGTCTGCTCCTTATAATCCTCAGCAGAATGGTGTCGTCGAAAGAAAGAACAGGAGTCTGGTTGAAATGGCAAGAACTATGCTTGAAGAATATCAGACTCCTCGTCGCTTCTGGCCTGAAGCAATCAACACTGCATGTCATATCATCAACAGGGTATATCTTCACAAATTCCTCAAGAAAACCTCATATGAACTCCTCACTCACAAGAAACCCAATGTAAGTTATTTCAAAATCTTCGGTGCAAAATGCTGGATTAGAGATCCTCATCATAGCTCAAAATTTGCACCTAAGGCACATGAAGGTTTTATGCTCGGTTATGGAAAGGACTCGCACACCTAGAGAGTCTTCAACAACTATCACAACAAAGTTGTTGAGACTGTAGATGTGCGGTTCGATGAAACTAATGGCTCGCAAAGAGAGCAATTGCCTTCTGATCCAGATAAGCTGTCTCCTGAGGAAGCAATAAAGCTTAAGCCTACTGAAGACATTGTCCCCACTGAGGAAATTGGTGAAGAAACGATCCCCATCGCTGATAAAAACCAAGAAGATGCTCCTGAGGAAATTGCAATAGCACCACTTCCTCAGCCCAGACGAAATCCTCAACCAACTCATCAGAGGATTGCAAACGAAGTTGAACTTGACAAAATCCTCAACGACATCAACGCGCCAGGTCCTCTCACTCGCTCAAAAGCTTCACACTTAGTTAACTTTTGTGGGCATTTTTCCTTTGTGTCCATCACAGAACCCTCAAAAGTGTCCGAGCCATGCAAGACGAACTTCTTCAATTCAAGCTGAATGACGTATGGGACCTCGTCAAACGACCAGATCCTCGCAAGCATAACATCATCGGCACCAAGTGGATTTTCCGAAACAAGCAAGATGAGGACGGTCAAGTGGTGAGGAATAAGGCACGACTAGTAGCCCAAGGCTACACCCAGGTTGAAGGAATAGATTTCGATGAAACTTTTTCACCTGTTGCTAGACTTGAAGCCATTCGAATACTACTTTCTTATGCTAATCATCATAACATCACCTTATATCAAATGGATGTGAAAAGTGCATTCCTCAATGGTAAGCTTGAGGAAGAAGTATATGTTGCTCAACCCCAGGTTTTGAGGATCCAAAGAATCCAGACAAAGTCTTCAGACTCAAAAAGGCTCTGTATGGCCTCAAGCAAGCCCCTCGGTCATGGTATGATACATTGAAGGAATTCCTCATGAAGAAAGGCTTCAAACCTGGTTCACTCGATCCAACTCTTTTCACAAAATCTTATGATAATGAGCTATTTGTATGTCAAATATATGTTGATGATATCATATTTGGCTGTACTAACAAAAGATACAGTGATGAATTTTCCTACATGATGAGTGAAGAATATCAGATGTCCATGATGGGGGAGCTGAAATTCTTCTTAGGTCTTCAAATTCGTCAACAAAGCAATGGAATCTTCACATCACAGGAGAAATACCTCAAGGATGTTCTGAGGAAATTCGACATGCATGAATGCAAAGGTGCCAAGACTCCGATGCCTACCAACGGCCACCTCGGCATTGATGAAAATGGTAAAGATTTCGATCAGCAGGTATACCATTCTATGATTGGCTCTTTATTGTATCTATGTGCATCTAGGCTAGATATAATGCTTAGTGTTTGCATGTGTGCGCGTTTGAAGCAAAACCAAAGGAATCACACCATAAAGCTGTGAAACATATTCTTCGATACTTAGCTCACACACCAACACTAGGATTATGGTATCCCAAGGGCTCCAATCTTCATCTGGTATGGTATTCTGATTCAGACTATGCTGGTGACCGTGTGGATCACAAGTCAACATCTGGCAGATGCCATTTCCTCGGAAGATCACTAGTTTGCTGGTCCTCAAAGAAGCAGAACTGCGTATCACTCTCCACTGCCGAAGCTGAGTACATTGCTGCTGGTTCTTGCTGTGCTCAATTGCTATGCATGAAGCAAACCCTCAAGGATTATGGCATCAACATGAAGAATGTGCCTCTCTACTGTGACAATGAGAGTGCTATCAAGATTGCATACAACCCAGTACAGCACTCGAAGACCAAGCACATCCAGATTCGTCATCATTTTCTTCGGGACCATGTCCTCAAGGGTAATATCCTCATCGGCCATGTGAAGACTGATGATCAATTGGCAGATATCTTCACTAAGCCCTTGGATGAGAAAAGGTTTTGCAAGTTGCGGTGTGAGCTAAATATCTTAGAATCTTCAAATGTTTTGTAAAAACATGCACACATCCTAACACTTATGCAAAGTTGATGACTTAGATGTGCAACACATGATGAAACGATTTTCTTCAAACTGATGAAGAAAGTCACTCTGAATGTGAAGATATTAACGAAGAAATTGATTCTCAGGGCCCTACGACAATTGTACGCAGCGTCTGTAATCAACATTCTTATATGGTGGGTAACGCCACCGCCCAATGTGAAATTCCTCAAGTTGATTTTCTTCAAATGATCAATTTCCTCACAATGCATTTTCTTCAAAACAGTTATTCTTCATTGTGTTGATCTATCACAAAATCTTCAAAAACATTTGATGACTTTCATTTGCCTAGGTAGACTGTGATTTCTAGTCCTCAACAACATTCACTTATTCCTATTTCTTCAAGTTGATGTATCTGCTAAGTGAATGTGATCAGACCCGACTTTCCCTCTATGCTATACTTATCCAGTCTATTCAATTCTTCATATGCGTTCTACTTGAAACTTTGTTCAAAATCCTCACTGCATCCTTGTCGGCTGATGATTTTGTAACAAAAATCCTCAAATATTCAAAAATTGTTTTCTTTAAAGGCACAGTAACTGAACCCCCACTTCCCATGACTGGATAACCACGATCTCCACTATCTCCACCGCATCGTACGGGAACTACACTTGTCCTGCGGAGATGTAGAGGCAGGGGCTATTTGGTCCGAAACTTTCGCGCCAAACAGTAACTTTCGGGCTATAAATAGGTCCTTATCCCCCTCGGTATCCTCTTCTTCGCCTCATCGCTCTCCTGCCATCGCACTCTCCACCGAACCCTAGCGCCACCGCTGGTAGTGTTGTCGCCGGTAAGGAAGAGCTTCACTGCCTCGACCTTTTCGTCGCCAGGATCATGTCGGAGTCGGAACATCTACGTCCGCCGCCGCCGTAGACGACCTCTGCCACCAAGTTAGGGTGCATTGGACACTCGACCGAAGAGCCTCTCCAACACTACTTTCTGTGTTCTTCGTTCGCACCTTCCAGGGTAAATATATCCCATTTTTACAGCAGATTAGATCTGAAATTTTACCCCTTCTATGAGAAATCTGTTTTTCCTCAAGATACGATGTGCACGTGATTCCTCAAACACTATCTATCACCACAATCATTGATGAACTAGCTAAGCATCTAAGATTTTCACGAGATTCCTCAATTGTGCAAATTTTTGGATCTGTACAACTCTAGAACCCAAGAACAGTATGCTTAGGCAAATTCCTCAACCACTGGTTATATTCCTCAAACTGTCAAACATTTTCATTTTCTTCAAATCTGAGAACGCATATGACCTCTCCAAATTCCTTGCAACTATACTCTGTTCACAGGTACACACATGTCAGCTGATGAATCTCTCGGTTCTCATCACATTAACTCATTTCCAGCGTTTCTGGAAGAAACTCTTCAAGGCTCATCAGAATCCTCAAGAGTTCAAAATCATCAGCAAATTCCTCGTCTGAAGAAAATGGAGGAAGAAAGGAAACAGAAGGGAGGAAAGAAACTGGAGCAGAACACACCTGCTGATATTCCTGAGGACTTATACTTAGACTATTGTACGCCTGATAAAGAACCTGAGACAATGGCCAAGAGAAAGATTAGGCTGCAGAAGATTGAACGCAGATGGGCGAAGGAATGGAAGGAGTACAGGTTTGTGACTCCAAAATATGCGAAGAAATTCTCTTTGAAGCCTCCTGGCAGAAGGGCCCCACTTGAGGATCATCAAGTAGCACATCCCTCAAGTCTTATGACAATTGATGACTACCCAGATGAGAAAGAAAGGCATCTGGCCAAGCTCAAGAAGCAAGCTGAAGCTGCAGTGACGAAATTTAATGAATCCTCAGCTGCTGCCTCCGGTGCTGCAAATTCCTTAGCGTTAGAAACTTCAGGCTCAGAGATTCCTCACACGCAGTCTGTGCCAACAAAGCCAAAGTCTCCAAAGCCTCAAGAGAAGTCTGCACATGCTTCTGTCACAAAACCCTCTATCACAAAACCCTCAGCTCTAAAACCCACGGTTCCAAAACCTTCAACAC
Organism: Hordeum vulgare subsp. vulgare; assembly: GCF_904849725.1. Classification (NCBI taxonomy): domain Eukaryota; kingdom Viridiplantae; phylum Streptophyta; class Magnoliopsida; order Poales; family Poaceae; genus Hordeum; species Hordeum vulgare. Next base: position 141,755,998 of record NC_058522.1, read on the forward strand.
CAAAACTATCAGCGCCAAAACCCTCAGCACCAATCTCCTCTGCACCAAAATCCTCAGCTCCACCTCCAAAGTCTGAGGAAAAACCGGTACAGAAAAATGTCGTGAAGCCTACGACCGCCAGCTCCAGCTCCTCACTCCCAGCTGCAACAAGCTCAGAGACAAAGTCTTCAACACCACTTGCGAAGACTTTGGCAACTACTGAACGTGCACCTCTGCTCAGCCCCAGCAAAATCATCGCAGTCCCGTCTGCATCAGAGGGAAGTGATGAGTATGATGATGAAACCCTGCAAGCCATCATCAGAAACAAGGAAGAACGGGTAGCACAAGCATCAGGCAGTGCTATTCCTCTGGCCATGGACCCCAAGGTCCTTCTCGACTACATCAATGTATGGTATGAGGACCCAAACACACCCATTGATGATTTGAAACTTCCTCCTGGCATCAGCCACATGGTGGCCACCTTCATAAACGAAGCCAAGTGGAAGGAACAGAAGGCCAAGAAGGCAAAGATTGCAAAGGCCAAAAAGGAGAAATTCCTCAGGCAAAATCTCCTCAAGGTGACTCCTGATGCACTGGTGTCAACCCAGGCAGAGCTGCATGTCTTGACTGACAAGTGTGACAAACTGTCAGACCGCAAAAGCATCAAGCGCAATTTCATCAAGCTAGCCACTAGTGTTGTTGATGACTACAACAAACGACACCCACCACCAGCACCAACTCCTAAGCCCCTGGTTGAGCAACCAGCAGATACATCTCCTGATGAGGAGGCAACTCCTCAAGCTGAGGAAGAACACCAGGAGCGCCGTGCTGATGAACCGGCCATTGAAGAAATAATCACCGAGACTACAACTGATGAAATTGCAACCTCTGAAGAAACTGCTCCTGATTTAGCTGCTTCATCAAAGCAGGCTAATGACTCTGTTCCAGCTGGTTCCTCACTACCAGCTGACGAATCTGCAGAAAGAACACCTTCACCAAAAGCTTCAAAGGTCAAGAAGATAATCCTGTCTGCATCAGACGCGAAGAAGACAAGAGCTGCTAAGAAGGAAGCAAAGAAGAGAAAAGCTTCCTCAGCACAAGAAAAGATAGAGGCAAAGCGCCTCAAAGAAACTAAAGAATCTGCCCCTCTGGACCCGGTGCCTCTAAATGTTGCACCTTCATATGAAATGGTCATCATTGGTGACCCAACTACAAGGGCAGATGAGGAAATGAAGGATGTTGCCTCTGAGGAACATACTGATGAGGAGATCCAGAATGATGATAGTCCTCAACCTCTTGTTCCTTAGACAGAACCTGCTCAAGCTTCAGCTGCAGCAGCTGATGAATCTGCTTCTGCCACAAAGCCAGCTGAAGAAAAACAAGCTGAGGAAAATGCACATTCTGAGCAGACTCCTCATTCTGAACAGGCTGACCAAACTCCTCATGCTGAGAAAGGAGCAGAAATTCCTCAGCCTGAAGCTCAGCCAGAGCAAGAAATACCAACCGATGAAATTCCTCAACCTGAGGAAACTGCTGAAGAAAATGTTCCCTCCCCTGACAATGACTTCATTGTACTCAACCCAGAGACTGCCCTGGTTGTTTCCCCTCCCATTCCTCAGCACAATATCAAGCCAGTTCAGCGCCAGCCCTTCTCCAAGCGTCCAAAGTTTCACAAAGAAAATTTCTTTGAGGAACGCATGCATTTCATCGGAGAGAACCAATATGACAAGCCTCAAATGAGGCATCTGAAGTTTTGGACAAGGACTCAGATGAACTACTACGCCTCTGTGCTCTGTGGACGCAACAAGATATTCCAGCACCGCCACATTCCTCATGTTGAGCTTGAAGCAATACCTTGCATGGAACCATTCCTGAGTGTACTCCATGATGCAGGTTTGCTTCCTATGTGCTCCGACATATCAGACTGGAACAGTGAGCTCATTCTTCAGTTCTATGCAACTCTGCACATCTCTGGCAACGCTGATGACATCAACACTTGGGTGTTTGATTGGATGACCCGAAACACTCACTACAAGGCTCCTGCTTCTGAACTCCTCAGAGAACTGCCCGTACCAATTCCTTCAGATGGGGCAGTGAAGCTTTATGGTGACCGTGAGGTGCCAAATGGAATGATGGAAGTCCTCATGAAGCCTTTGGCTGAAGGAAAACCCTCAAGAACCACATTCCTCGTCCAAGAGCTCAAGTACACACCCCGGTCTGTCTACCGCATTCTCTGCAGTGTGCTCGCGCCAATCAAAGGCCATGACGATGAAGAAGATGTTGTCGGCCTCATGAAGAATATCCTCTTCAACATCATTCGCGGTATTCCTATGAATATCCATGATATATTCTTGAGGACTTTGGCCGACAATGCCATGTGCCCCTTTGATCACAAAATTTATGCCCCATGGATCATGAGATTCATCAGGACAAGGACAGGCATCAACTTCGACGCTGATTTCCAAAACCATGTTGGTTATATGCCTCCTATCCGGGTCAACAAGAAGACTTTCGAGCCCATTGAGGGAAAAGGAAAGTCTGTGATTGACGAAGGCAGCAGGCCCCTTGATGGTCAGTTCAAAGAGCCAGACGCATATTCTTCATGGGACAATACTGAGACTCGTCCACCAAGCCCTGTTCCTCCTCGAGTGCTAACCACCAGAGAGCTTCTCCTCAGTCTTCATCAGCAGGTGGATCACAATCACAAATGGGTCAAACGCCAGTTTGGTGCCATTTTGAAAACCCTCACTGAAACCCAGAACTCTGTGAAGATTAATCATCACTATCTGCATGAGGTTTTTGATCGCACCTGGGCTACCCTTTCACATCTGAAGACCCAGACTGAGCTTGAAGAAATGAACTTTGAGCAGGACTTTGACTGGTCATGGCCTCCCAAGAAGAAGTTCAGGCCCATTCCAATGCCAGATCTTGAAGACAGCTCCTTCTCTTCATTCCGCACCGCCGAATCTGATGAGGAACAACTCGATACAGCAACCGGCCGAAGGAAGAAGACTACACCCAAGAAGCGTCAAGGATCTTCATCAACCGCCAAGAAATGAAGTCTCCATGGGCGTTAGTCCTCAGTTTGTCCCTTTTTGTCACTTGATGACAAAGGGGAAGAAACTCGAGAGTTAGTCTTCAAGCGGGATATTTTTGGGGCCTATGAATTATATTTAAGTTACAAACTCTTGGCTCTTCTGAAGTTTTTATGTAATGAGTTGTAACTTAAGCCCGATGGTACTCTAACGCTTTTGAACGCTTTTCTTCGCATGCTTATTCCTCAAGTTTTAATGCACGCATGCTAGAATTCGTCAGATACCATTTGTCATCATGCATCTTCATTTTCTTCATATGTTATGTTATATGTATGCATGATTTACAAGATTCAGGGGGAGATCTCCATGATATAAATCATCGATGTGCATCTGCTATAAAAGCAGAATCCTCAAAGTATGCACATCTTCAGGGGGAGTCTCTCTGAATCTTGTTCTCAAATTCCTCAAATGAGTATTGACACTTCCTATTTTTTATCCCTGTTGAAGACTTAACCTAATTGTCATCAACCACCAAAAAGGGGGAGATTGTAAGTGCATCTAGTGCCCCTTAGTTATTTTGGTGGTTTGAAGAATTATAGGTTAAGTATCTAATGTGTTTATAAGTGTACACAGGATCTATAAGTCATTGAGGAGTTTGAGATATTTGAAGAATATCGACCCCTAAAAATATATGTCTTCACTTGAAGAATTTGGTCTGAAGCTGAAGAAATGAATCGCGAGGAATCTACGATGAAATTCATATTCCTCATGAAGATATTGATATTAAGAAGATCGGTGGTTCCTGAAGAAAATCGTTCTGAAGAAATTGAAGCGTGAAGATTTACGTTTTCTGTTTTACTTTCTTCGCATTTGATGAATAGGAACACCGTACTGTTAAAGGGGGTCAAAGTAACACTATGGAATGGATTTCCTCATGATGCTCAACCAAGCCTAATCCTACCAAAAGCCTCAAGTGAGGAATATGAGTGACATGAGGACTCTCACAGTTGAGGGTCCCGACCGTTTCGATAACCACGCCAAGTCACTGGTCTTATCCACTCCAACGATCATATTATTTAAGGGCATTAGTATCAAATCATGTCGGGATGCTCCGAGGCTATAAATAGCCACCCCCCACAACCACTAGCTGGTTGGCTCCTCCGTTAGAAACTGACACTTGTCATAAGAGCAACCCAAATTCCTGAGAGCCTTCGAGAGTAAATCATCAGTGAGGAAATACACCACCCACCGAAACCACAAACCAAACCTAGTGATTGAGCATCACTGAAGAAGTTGTTCCTGTGTGGGACTGAAGCCTTTTACCTTTGAGGACTGTGCATCCTCTAGACGGTTAGGCGTCATGGTCTAGAGAAATCCAGCAGTCAATTGTGGATCGCCGGGTGACCGAGTTTGTGAGGGTTTGGAAGTCTGTCCTGAAGACTTACCACGAGTGTTGGGCGAGGACTGTGTGTCCTTAGCTCAAGGAGAATACGGTAGGGACTATGTGTCCCGGGACTGGGTGTTCTTTGGTTTCAATACCAAGCCTCTCCAAACTAGATGTACAACTGTCACAGCAGTTGGAACTGGGTCATCAACAACAGTCTTCACCAAGAATCGGGTTCTAATTCCTCAACTCTTTACTTTCTCTGTATTATGTGTTGATGACTTTCACTGTGACTGTTTGAAGAATTTGCTGAAGACTTTCTCTGAATTTCCTCAACCCCAAATTCTTCACTTAAGTTAATCATCATCTGTATTCTGCGTGCCTGCTTACTGTGCAATCTGTTCTTCACATTCTTCACTCTGTAATACTGCTATTGTGAAAGTTTGCACGTCTGATCCGTAACTGTTTCCGCTGTAAGTTAGTCATCAGTGAGGAATTTGCTCAAAAGGAATTTCCTCAGCGATGAAATTCTAAAAATCTCCTATTCACCCCCCTCTAGTCGATGTAATGCACTTTCAAGATCCAACCCCACAGCTCAGGACTAGAGATGAGCAGATGTCATTATTGGTCAGCACCATCCAAGGGATGGAGAAGAAAATTTCTGAGATCTTGCTGAACCAGAAGAGCCTCTAGAGGATCATGGAAACAAACATTCATTACCTGGATGTTAAGGTAACGGATTAACTACCATTGTTGAGCAGCTCTAGCATGAAGTTGATTCTGTGCATATATCCTGTTCCAGTAGTGAGGATGAAGAGTCACCTCTTCCTACTACTACTCAGTTCACGACCGAGACTAGGTCAGCAGATGTGCCAGTTCCGGAAGTAGGACCATCTTCATCAACTCAAGCTTCAGCACCTCCACCTCTTCCTCCTGCACCACCACTATCTACACCTCCACCTCTAGGGACATTTACACAATCCTTCGTGGACGCTCTTTTATCCACTCGATCATCAACTACCGGAGGAGATCGAGCCTAGAGCGACGATTAGTTCTAGAGCTTTGAACTTTTTGGTAACTTGTTGCCAAAGGAGGAGAAGTGTATAGATCAAATAGGCTTCGAGAGGGAGAGCTTTGCATTTTATTGGCTATCATTTGTTTTTTCAAAAAAATTGGCCTTTTGGATGACTTTATCCGTTTGGGAGAAGTGTTTGATCATATACTTTGTTTGATTGCTGCTACCACACTACTACTTTTGAGCTATCTACTTCCTGATCATTCAATTTCTTGTTTGGAGTTATGTGCATTACTATTCATTCATAACATTTATGTGCACCACCAAGTTGTATGTGACATGGAAGAGTGACCCATGATCCTAATCGATTGTGCATTTTCATTCAAAGGCTAACTTAAAATCATGCACAAATTTAGGGGGAGCTCTTGTTTTTCACATACTTATCAAAGCATCGATGCTAATTGTCAGCGATGCTAGGTCGACACCTATGGGAATCAACGTGAAACCCTTGTGATAGTAGGGCGGGAAAGGTGACGTCAAGAGCAGAGCTAACGATCAGCACCCGACAAGCCTTTTTACCCAGGTTCAGGTCGCTTACCCGTAAAACCCTATGTCCTGCTGGTCTGGTCGTATTAAGCATTTTGTTGTTGATTGTTACAGTGATCGTTCATAACCTTCTTCTGGACCAATGTCCAAAGAGTGTAACCCCTTGTGAATGAGCTAAGGGCCTCCTTTTATAGGCAAAGGGGTCACCTACAGTGCTTGGTGGTAGGTTCACGAGAATTTACAATGAACCTAGGACGATGCTTATCCATCTATCACTGTCAGGTGCATTAAATGCACGTCTTGTCCTTGTCAGCAATGTGCTTGTGAAGACACATATCCAGGTGTTTTGACACCTGGACGCTGCGCTGGCGCATGCGGAATGCGCTGGAACTTGGGGGCGGTGGCATTGTGGCGAGGGCGGTTTCCCTCCAGTGCCTAGCCCCGTCATCCCGGCAAGGGAGATTGCCGGGGCCTTGGGTCATTGTCCCGGCAAGGGAGCTTGTCGGGGGCTTCAGTTGTCATCCCAGCAAGGGAGGCTTGCTGAGGTCTGGTACTTGGTGAGTTCATCACGCCCACTAAATGGGCGTGGCCTTGGTTATCTTCCCGGCAAGGTAGGCTTGTCGGGGCCTTGGTAATCTTGGGGGATGCATCCTGTCTGGGTCCTGCCATGACCTGCCGTCAGTGGCTCTTTGCGCCCGTGCACAAGTCTGGGGCACTAGGAACCTTAGTCTTTAGTGCACAGACAGGAGCCCCCGGGCCTGGGCCACACACACGTGCGAAGCGTTGTTGGGCCAGGCCCAAAGAGGTGCACGGGCCTTCATGGCTGGATCTGCTGGCGGTTGCTTTTCCCCACGCCGTGCATGAGATACGCGAAGTGGGAGGTTGCGCGTGGAGTGGCCTCTCCGCCTCCTGAAACGCCTTTGCCACGCGTGTGGCATGCGCAGTTATGGATGGACAGGTGGAAGACGTGGCCTTAAAAGGCACAGTAGTGGTTGGGCCCGCCCGTGCATGCATTGGTGCAGCAGGGCGGTTCTCTGTTCGCCTGTGAACTCGAGCGATTGGGTACGAGGGGTGGTGGCTTCTGGAGCAAGGGAGGCTAGCCCCCACACCCCGTCCTATAAATTGGGAGGGTTTTGCGTGGGGTTTTTCTCACCCAACTCCCTCTGAATCCACCAACTCCTCAGCCTTGGTCTTCAGGATCTTCTGTTGTCTACAGTCGGCGCTCGCCCCTAACCATGGTTAGGGGACGGGGTTGGCCACTATCGATCGCCAGGGCAGCCAGAGGATCCCGTTCGGATCATGCCACAGCTTCTAGGTGACCCGCGGCGGAAGAAGGCCCAAGCGCCCGTGGTGGAGGAAGGCCGAGGGGCCGCGGTCGTCGCGGAGGTTGAGGCCCGGGGAGGCGGAGCGCTACTCCAACGCCTCCGCCTTCCCTGGGGCTTGCCCTTGAGGCGGTCCTCCATGTTGCTTTACGGGGCCCACGTGCTCTTCCTGGCTACTATGAAGGTCGATCTAGCAGCATTGAGAGTTCCGCTCTGAGTGACGGTGACGAGGGGGGCGGTGGCCGTGACGGTGTCGGGCCTAGTCATAAGCCCGGGGGAATTGAATCAGATGGCGATTCCCTCGGTTGGGACTGAGTACTTCATGCACTGACGCGGCCCGGTCACGCCCCTCCCTTGCCCCGGAGTGGGGGATCTCAACCGGATCCATCGCCCCCTTCTCGCTGCTTGACAGGCCGAACCCGCTTCCGTCGGTACAACGCTGGGGGGCGAGCGTGAATGTACCGCGGGCCTTGTCACGCCTTCTCTTCATGAACTCAAATTCCTCCGCGTAGGCTGATCCTCATCAAAAGACAGAGTCTTTAGGTTAGGATAACGATGCTTTCTTAGTGGAGCCAAATATATCCATTCAAATGAAAGAAAAGACTGTTTTCCCCTTATCTTGATTCTGTTCTTTGTATGATTCATCTTTGCACAATTTGGGAGCTTGCCGGCAACTACCGGCAAGGCTCCTTGCCACATTTAGTGCAACAATGGAAATTGCCAACCGCAGCTTGAGACGAAATCGGGTGCTACGTAGCCGCTTGTTCTGTTGATCAGGTTCGCAGCTGTTTGAAGGCACTCTGTGGCCATTCAGCTTGTTTGAACGAGTTCAAAAAAAAGACAAGGTGCACTGATCTTTGGAAAGGTCCCAGTATGTGCAAAATCCACACACGAAGATTGGAAACTTTCAAAAGGGAAGCAAAGAATCTATCTACTTCATATGTGAATCTTAAACTTAAAAACCCTTCTGCTCACGCCGCGGTTGCATGGCGTTTGAGTCTTTTGCCAGGGCGTCGGAGCCCTCGGCAAGGAGGGAATCACTGCTCCCGGCGGCTTTTTCCTCCAGCAAAGTCTTCTTGCCGACGGTCCGACACCGTCATTTGGAGGAAAAGCTGGCAAGGGTGTAACCCCTTTGCTTTTCTCTTGCTAGGCTGTGCTTGCGGAGCCCCCGAGCGTGTCCTTAGGCGACGATGCGAATGCCCTCAGGGGCACAACACTCGCACTGGAGGTGGCGCATCCTCAACGACTATGCATTACTCCGCAGAGTTGGGTCCGCCGGAGTATGCGTCGGGGCCTCTCTGAAGCGCCCAGGCACGCCCTCGACAACTACGCGTTAGCCCCGAGCGACGCATCGGCCCGACGGCACCGCCTTTGGAGCCTCCACCTCCCTGCCCTGCGCATGGGTAGCAACGTGCTCGTGCAGGCCTTGGGAAGCCGTAGCAGAACAGAGCACCTGCTACGGTACCCTGTTTCGGGGGAAAGCGGCGTAGCACCCAAAGTTCGAACAATCTGGTGCTGAGTTTGCTCTGATTCACGCAGAACTCCGCAGCCCCTACCTGGCGTGCCAAAGATGTCGGTGATGCTAGGTCGACACCTACGGGAATCAACATGAAACCCTTGTGATCGTAGGGAGGGAAATGTGGCGTCAAGAGCAGAGGTAACGATCAGCACTCGGCAAGCCTTATTACCCAGGTTCGGGGCACTTATGCGTAAAACCCTATGTCCTGCTAGTCTGGTCGTATTAAGCGTTTTGTTGTTGATTGTTACAGTGATCGTTGATGACCTTCTTATGGGACAATGTCCAAAGAGTCTGTCCCCTTGTGAATGAGCTAAGGGCCTCCTTTTATAGGCAAAGGGGCCACCTACAGTGCTTGGTGGTAGGTTCACGAGAAGTTACAGTGAACCTAGGGTGGTGCTTATCCATCTACCGTTGTCAGGTGCATTAAATGCGTGTCTTGTCCTTGTCAGCAATGTGCTGGTGAAGACATGTATCCATGTGTTTCGACACCTAGACGCTGCGCTCGCGCATGCGGAATGCATTGGAACTTGGGGGCGGTGGCACTGTGGCGACGGTGGTTGCCCTCCAGTGCCTAGCCCCGTCATCCCGGCAAGGGAGCTTGCCGGGGCCTTGGGTCTTTGTCTCGGCAAGGGAGCTTTACCGGGGCTTCGGTTGTTATCTCGGCAAGGGAGGCTTGTCGAGGTCTGTACTTGGTGAGTTCATCACGCCCACTAAATGGGCCTGGCCTTGGTTATCTTCCTGGCAAGGCAGGTCTGCCGGGCCCTTGGTAATCTTGGGGATGCATCTTGTCTCGATCCTTCCATGCCCTGCCGTCAGGGGCTCTTTGCGCCCGTGGCACTAGGGACCCCAGTCTTTAGTCCACCGACACTAATCATTGATTATATCTTTTGTTGAAGCTTTGATCTATATGTTGTCCTCAATTACCAAAAGGAGGAGATTGAAAGCACAATTGCTCCCCGAGGTGGTTTTTATAATTGATCACATCATATGCATCATTGCACTAATGAGCTTATCCAAGTATATTTTAGAAAACTTCAAAGCTGCCTTGGCTAAAGGATTGTGAGGAGAAACCCCTTAAGGAAGGCAGGAATAGGATTGTATCAAGCTTCAAGCAAGAAGACTCAACAGTTACAGTTGTGAGAAATCACTTTGAGTCCATAGGAAAGTCAATACTATTAAAAGGGGTGAGGTATTATGATGAATTGGTTGCTCAAGTGCTTAGAGATAGCCACCCAAAATATTCAGCCATTCTCCCACAAGATATCTCTGTCCAAAGATAAAGCAACAAAATTTGTGCCACCAATATTTTCCATTCGACCCTACCGATTTTTCCACCAGACATATCCTTTGCCAAACCCTAATCTCTCGGTACCACCAACTTTCTTATTGGTGCCACCGAGATTCATTGACCAACTTTCTATTGAGAAAATTCCAAGAATCGGAATTTTCGAGATTGGAATCGGTCTCACCGTGATTTGGAAACTGGTCTAGGTCATCGTATCCGTACCGCCAATATTCATATATCGGTCTCACCAAGAATTCAAAAGTTGCCAAATTTAGTGCAACTCGGTACCATCGAGATTCTTTTTTGTGTCACCGATTTGGGAAATAATGTTGTAATGGTTGGATTTTGGGAGATGCCAATATATACCCCTCCACCTCCTCTGATTCGCAGAGGAAGCACTCAAAACACACACCCACTTGCCACATCAATTTCGAAGAGAGAGCAATCTACTCATGTGTTGAGATCAAGAGATTCCAATCCAACCATTTCAAACTTGATCTCTATCCTCCCGATGTTGCTTTCCACAAGGTCAATCTCTCCTACCCATGCCAAATCTATGAAAGAGTGATTGAGTGTTGAGGAGACTATATTTTGAAGCACAAGAGCAAGGAGTTCATCGTTCTACCACATCTATTACCTTTTGGAGGGTGGTGCCTCCTATATTGGTTAGGTGTTGCTTGCGAACCTCCTACTTCATGTTATGGAGTTGAACCAAGAAGTTTGTAAGGGCAAGGAGATTTCCTACTTTGTGAAGATATACCGTGAGTGAGGCTAGTCCTGTGTGGATTGAAGCCGTGGTGGAATAGACAAGGCCACTTCTCTGTGTACCTATTGTGGGTGGAGCCCTCCATGGACACGCAGCCATCACCCTCCAGGGGTTGAAGTCTCCACCAACATGGACGTACAATGGCACCACCTATCGGAACCATGCCAAAAATCAATGTGTCAACCTTTGCGTTTGATCTTCCTTACCCTCTACATTACATTTGCATGTTCTTACTTTATGCTGTCATACTCCCAGATATGCATGTGTAGGGTGAACTTGACTAGTCATAATTGCTAAAATAGGCCCACAACTAAAATTAGGAAAAGGCTAAGTTTTTATCTTGTGAAGTAGTCTAATCACCCCCCTCTAGACATACTTTCGATCCTACACCTTCAGCCCTACTCCGTCCTCCTCCTGGCCATCTTTGCTTTTTATTGCGAGTCCTTCGTGGGTGTGAGGACCTTGGTGGCGCTCTTCCACTAGTTCTTCAGCTTGCGATTCACAACCTAGGGTTGCGCTCCGCATGCGTCTCCTCCATTGATGATGGGGGCGCGGGCACGCACCTGAAGGCCGGGAAGAAGGTTGAGGGCCACCGGAACCACTGGGTCTTCATGGACGTGCGCTGGGAGAGCCCTCTCTTGGCAACTCCCCTGAGTCCGCCCGAGCATGTCCCTGAGTGGAGCCAAAAGAAGCTCATCGACTCGAGGGCGGGGCTTGTCGTGGAGAGAATCGCCTCCCTCGCGGAGGACCGCCTGATGGAGGCGATGATTATCAAGGAGTTCTTGGGGCATCGCATTGCGCCGCTCCAGGCGCGATCACACCCCTTGTGGGAGATTTTCGACGGTGGGGATACGTTGTGCTTGCACGTCGGCGCTCTCACGTCCGGCGAGCTGGATGGGGCCTTGGTGGCTCTGCTAGGTCCCTGCCTGGAAGACCTCACGAGGGGCCACACCGTTGTTGTACGCTTGCGACGACATGGAGGGAATGGTCGCAGAAATGCCCGCCTTCGACGAGCGGGGGCTCGTCAGCCTACACAAGGACTCCCCCATCACGGTCTCGTCCTCGGGCAAAGACATCAACAACAAGGACTCGGAGACGACGGAAGGGGAAGAAAACGTCGGCCAGATTCTACCGCCAAACCTCCATCTCTCCTTATGCAACCAAAGGAACGATCCCGCTGTGGATGACCGGCACCAGGCGATCCCCCTGAGCCTGCGGCCTCACGTGATGGAGTGGGTCTAGGCCCTGTCATGGCCGAGGTGTTGGAGTGAGAGCCCCTGATGACGGTGCTAAGCCTCCCTCCACGATGTCCGTGCCTCCCCGGGGGCCCCTTAGGCTCCCAGGGAGGAAGGAGGCCAGGATGAGCTAGCCGAGGATCGCACCGAACGCCCCTCCTGTGGCGGTGGGGCGGCGCACGAGGGTGGCGAAGACGTGCCGTCCACTGTCGAGAACAAGAGGAAATGGGCCGCCAGGGACGAGTAAATATCTTAGACCATCATCATGCTATTTATCTGTGATTAGTTTGCCTAGGGGGCCCCTTCTCCGGTGCATGCTCTCTAGTGATGGCAAGGAAAAAGAAAAAGAAGGCCGTCGCTGGGGAGAAGATGACGTAGGGCTTGAGCGCGCCCTCGTCCCTCGATAGGGGTATCGGTGGGCACTGAGGTAGCCACGCAAGTCGGACACCGTGCGCGGGCACACGGGTGCCTCCACATCTTCGGGAGTCTCTTCCATGCAGCGAGGAGACGCGATCGTCGGGGCCGCGGCGGCCCTGCCGCCGGTTAAGACCGTGGCAGTTCAGCCGCTAGCGCCAACCGTTGGGGCCGTGGTCAACACCGGTGCCTTGGAGGCAGGGCGATGTCCCTCATGAGCGTACCACGGACGCTCGGAGTGGGGAAGGACCCAAAGCCCCCAGCACCCCAAGGAGAGGGCGTCGAGGCCGCCCTCGTCAGGGCAGCGGGTAGAGCTGGGGCGACAGCACCTCCGGAGGCCTTCGCCCCTATGGGCCCGGACACCTTGCTCCAGTGCGGAGCCCTGACCGATGCCTTGAACCTACTCCCCAGCTCAAGGCGAACTTCCGAGACACCAAGGCGTTCCTGTCTGTGGAGCACGAGTGGTTGGCCACGGGGTGGCGCCAGCTTGATGTCTCCGCCAAGCAATTCACAGGCAAGGCCGAGGCCGTTCGTGCGGAGGGCCGACGGGAGGTCGCCGAGGCAAAGCCTGCCTGCGCGAGTGCCCTTGCTGAGAAGGAAGTGCTCACTGGGCGTTGTGAAGAGGAAGAGGCTGGCTTGAAGGTGCTTCTAGAGGCCACCAATGTCCGCGAGGCGAAGCTCCCCAACCGTGACTCCGAGCTAGAGAGGGCAGCAGCCGAGCTGTTCGCGGAGCGCGGGCACTTGGAGATGCTTCAACGCAAGGTTGCTAAGGCTTGGAACACCCATGTGAAGCAAGTCTCCGGGGCCAACGCCAAGCCGGCTGATACGTCCATTTTGCATCATGCTTTCATGTTGATATTTATCGCTTTTTGGGCTGTTATTACACTTCACGGTACAATACTTATGCCTTTTCTCTCGTATTTTGCAAGGTTTACATGAAGAGGGAGAATGCCGGCAGCTGGAATTATGGCCTGAAAAAGGAGCAAGTTTGATATACCTATTCTGCACAACTCTAAAAGCCGTGAAAATGAACGAGGATTTATTTTGGATTTTATAAACAATACTGGGCCGAAGAAGTACCAGAGGGGCGCCAGCAGGAGGTCAGAAGCCTGCTAGGCGTGGCCTCCCGCCTAGCCGCGCCTAGGGGGCTTGTGGGCTCCGAGCTGGACCTCTGGCTCCTCTCTTTTGCTACAAGAAGGGTTTCGTTCCAGAAAAAATCAAGAGGAGGCTTTCGGGAGGAATCGCCGCCGCCACGAGGCGGAACTTGAGCAGAACCAATCTTGAGCTCGGGCAGGACGATCCTGTCGGGAAACCTTCCCTCCTGGAGGGTGAAATCGTTGCCATCGTCGTCACCAACACTCCTCTCATCGGAGGGGACTCGCCACCATCAACATCTTCATCAGCACCATCTCATCTCCAAACCCTAGTTCATCTCTTGTAACCAATCTCCATCTCACGACTCCGATTGGTACTTGTAAGGTTGCTAGTAGTGTTAATTACTCTTTGTAGTTGATTCTAGTTAGATTACTTGGTCAAAGATTATATGTTCATATCTTTGGTGCTACTCATTACCCCTCTGGTCATGATTATTATTATGCTTTGTGAGTAGTTACTTTTGTTCCTGAGGACATGGGATAAGTCATGCTATTAGTAGTCATGTGAATTTGGTATGCGTTCGATATTTTGATGTGTTGTATGTTGTCTATCCTCTAGTGGTGTTATGTGAACGTCAACTGCATAACACTTCACCATTATTTGGGTCTAGAGGAAGGCATTGGGAAGTAGTAAGTAGATGATGGGTTGCTAGTGTGATAGAAGCTTAAACCCTAGTTTATGCGTTGCTTCGTAAGGGGCTGATTTGGATCAACTAGTTTAATGCTATGGTTAGGCTTTGTCTTAATTCTTCTTTCGTAGTTGAGGATGCTTGCGAGAGGGTTTACTCATAAGTAGGATGCTTGTCCAAGTAAGTGCAGTACCCAAGCGCCAGTCCACCCACATATCAAACTATCAAAGTACCGAATGCGAATCATATGAACATGATGAAAACTAGCTTGACAGAATTTCCCATGTGTCCTCGGGAGCGTTTTACCTCCTATAAGAGTTTGTCCAGGCTTGTCCCTTGCTACAAAAGGGATTGGGCCACTTTTCTACCCCATTGTTACTTTTGTTACTCGCTAGTTGCTACGAATCAACTTGTCACACAACTACTTGTTACCGATAATTTTAGAGCTTGCAGAGAATACCTTGCTGAAAACCACTTGTCAGATCCTTCTGCTCCTCGTTGGGTTCGACACTCTTATTTATCGAAAGGACTATGATAGATCCCCTATACTTGTGGGTCATCAAGACTCTTTTCTGGCACCGTTTCCGGGGAGTGAAGCACCTTTGGTAAGTGGAATTTGGTAAGGAAACATTTATATAGTGTGCTGAAATCTATTGTCACTTGTCACTATGGAAACTAATCCTTTGAGGAGCTTGTTCGGGGTATCTTCACCTCGAACGGAAGCACAAAGAGTTGCTCCTCAACCTTCTGCACCTACTGAAAATATTTGCTATGAATTTCCTTCGGGTATGCTTGAGAAACTGCTAGCTAATCCTTTACAGGAGATGGAACATCACATCCAGACTTGCATCTAATCTATGTAGATGAAGTTTGTGGTTTATTTAAGCTTGCAGGTTTGCCCGAGGATGAGGTCAAGAAGAAGGTATTTTCCTTTTCTTTGAGGGATAAGGCGTTGACATGGTATAGGCTATGTGATGATACTTGATCATGGAACTACAACCGGTTGAAATTGGAATTTCATCAAAAGTTTTATCCTATGCATCTAGTACATCGTGATCGGAATTATATTTATAATTTTTGACCTCGTTACAGAGAAAGCATCGCTCAAGCTTGGGGGAGGCCTAAATCAATGTTATATTCATGCCCCAACCATGAGCTCTCGAGAGAAATTATCATTCATAACTTCTATGCTCGGCTTTCTCATGATGATCGCACCATGCTTGACACTTCTTGTACTGGTTCTTTTATGAAGAGAGATATTGACTTCAGATGGAATTTATTGGAAAGAATTAAGCGCAACTCTGAAGATTGGGAGCTTGATGAAGGTAAGGAGTCAGGTATGAATTTCAAGTTTGATTGCGTTAAATCCTTTGTTGAAACAAATACCTTTTATGATTTTAGCGCTAAGTATGGACTTGACTTTGAGATAGTAGCTTCTTTGTGTGAATCATTTGCTGCTCATATTGATCTCCCCAAAGAGAAGTGGTTTAAATATCATCCTCCCTTAGAAGTCAATGTAGTTAAACCCAATCCAGTTGAAGAGAGAGTCATTGCCTATAATGATCCTAATGTTCCCAGTGCTTACAATGAGAAACCACCTTTCCCTATTAGGATAAAGGATCATTCTAAAGCTTCAACTGTGATACGTAGGGGCTACATTAGAACACCTACACCCCCTGAGCAAATTAGAGTTGAACCTAGCATTTCTATTATCAAAGATCTCCTGTCCGACAATGTTGATGGCTATGATATTCACTTCTGTGAAGATGCTGCTAGAATTGCTATAACACATGCTAGAGACAAACATAGGCATGTTGTTGGCACGCCTGTTGTTTCTGTTAATATAGGAGATCATTGTTATCATGGTTTATGTGACGTGGGTGCTGGTGTTAGTGCAATACCTCAATCCTTATATGATGAAATTAAAGACGAGATTGCACATGTTGAGATGGAGCCTATTGATGTCACTATTCAGCTTGCCAATAGAGACACTATCTGCCCTATGGGAATTGTTAGGGATGTTGAAGTCTTGTGTGGTAAACTGAAGTATCCTGTTGATTTCCTCGTTCTTGCTACCACCCAAGATAGCTTTTGTCCCATCATATTTGGCAGACCCTTACTCAATACCGTCAATGCTCATATTGACTGTGAGAAGCAAACTGTCACTGTTGGTTTTGAAGGTGTGTCACATGAGTTCAGTTCTCCAAGTTTGGTAGACAACCTCATGAAAAAGAGTTGCCTAGTAAGGATGAAACTATTGCCTTAGCTTCTATTGTTGTGCCTCCTACTGTTCCTTTAGAGCAATATCTGCTTGAGCATGAAAATGATATGCATATGGATGAAAGGGATGAGATAGATAGAGTTGTCTTAGAACAATATCCTATCCTTAAGAACAATTTCCTGTTGAACTGCTTGGAGATCCAGCCCCAGCAATGGGTGATCCTGTGTTCGAGCTTAAACAGTTGCCTGATACTCTTAAGTATGCTTATCTTGAGAAAAAGAGATATATCCTGTTATGATTAGTGCTAGCCTCTTACAGCATGAAGAAAAGAAGTTACAAAAAACTCTGAGGAAGCACCGTGCTGCTATTGGATATACTCTTGATGACCTTAAGGGCATTAGTCCCACTCTATGCCAGCACAAGATTAAAACTGATCCTGATTCCAAACCAGTTGCTGATCAGCAACGAAGATTAAATCCTAAGATGAAAGAGGTAGTAAGAAAATAAATAATAAAGCTCCTGGAAGCAGGTATTATCTATCCCGTTGCTCATAGTGATTGGGTGAGTCCGGTGCATTGCGTCCCTAAGAAGGGAGGTATTACCGTTGTCCCTAATGATAAGGATGAATTGATGACAGAGGATTATTATTGGCTATAGGATAGTGATCGATTTTAGGAAATTCAATAAGGCCACTGGGAAAGATCATTACCCTTTGCCTTTTATCGACCAAATGCTAGAAAGACTGTCTAAAGATACACACTTCTGCTTTCTAGACGGTTATTCTGGTTTCTCCCAAATACCTGTTGCACAAGCTGATCAGGAGAAAACTACTTTCACCTGCCCTTTCGGTACCTTTGCTTACAGACGTATGACTTTTGGTTTATGTAATGCACCTGCCACCTTTCAAAGATGTGTGATGGCTATATTCTCTCACTTTTGTGAAAAGATTGTTGAGGTTTTCATGGATGACTTCTCCGTTTACGGGTCTTCTTTTGATGATTGCCTCAGCAACCTTGATCGAGTCCTGCAGAGACGTAAAGACACCAATCTTGTCTTGAATTGGGAGAAGTGCCACTTTATGGTTAATGAAGGCATCATCCTAGGACATAAAATTTCTGAAAGAGGTACTGAAGTCGATAAGGCTAAGGTCGTTGCAATCCAGAAAATTCCATGCCCCACAGACATCAAAGGTATAAGAAGTTTCCTTGGTCATGCTGGTTTATATAGAATGTTCATTAAAGACTTCTCTAAGATTTCTAGGCCTCTTACCAATCTCTTGCAAAAGGATATTCCTTTTGTTTTTGACGATGACTGTGAGGAAGCCTTTGAAATACTTAAGAAGGCCTTGATAACTGCACCTATTGTTCAACCACCTGATTGGAACTTACCTTTTCAAATCATGTGCGATGCCAGTGATTATGTTGTTGGTGTTGTTCTAGGACAAAGAGTTGACAAGAAGTTGAATGTTATTCACTACACTAGTAAAACTCTAGACAATGCCCAAAGAAACTATGCTACTACGGAAAAGGAATTTTTAGCAGTCGTGTTTGCATGTGAAAAGTCCAGATCTTACATAGTTGATTCCAAAGTCACTATTCACACCGATCACGTTGCTATTAAGTACCTCATGGAGTAGAAAGACGCTAAACCTAGACTTATCAGATGGGTTCTCTTGCTACAAGAATTTTATATGCATGTTGTCGACAGGAAGGGTGCTGATAACCTAGTAGCAGATAACTTGTCTAGGTTAGAGAATGTTCTTGATTACCCACAACCTATTGATGATAGCTTTCCTGAAGAGCAATTGAATGTCATCAATGCTTCACGTAGTACACCGTGGTATGCTGATTATGCAAACTACATCGTTACCAAATATATACCACCTAGTTTCACATACCAGCAAAAGAAGAAACTCTTCTTTGATTTGAGACATTACTTCTAGGATGATCCTCACTTTATAAGGAAGGAGTAGATGGTGTTATTAGACGTTGTGTACCTGAACATGAACAGGGACAGCTCCTACAGAAGTGTCAGTCCGAGGCTTACGGAGGACATCATGCGGGAGATAGAACTGCACACAAGGTATTGCAATCAGGTTTCTGTTGGCCCACTCTCTTCAAGGATGCCCGTAAGTTTGTCTTGTCTTGTGACGAATGTGAAAGAATAGGTAATATCAGTAAACGTCAGGAAATGCCTATGAATTATTAACTTGTCATTGAACCATTTGATATTTGGGGCTTTGATTATATGGGACCATTTCCAAAATCCAACGGGTATACTCATATCCTAGTTGATGTTGATTACGTTACTAAGTGGGTAGAAGCTATTCCTACTAGTAGTGCTGATCACAACACCTCTATCAGGATGCTTAAAGAAGTTATTTTCCCTAGATTTGGATTCCCTAGATATCTAATGACTGACGGTGGTTCACATTTCATTCATGGTGCTTTCCATAAAACGCTTGCTAAGTACGATGTCAATCATAGAATTGCTTCTCCCTATCACCCTCAGTCAAGTAGAGCTAAGCAATAGAGAGATTAAACTAATTCTGCAAAAGGCTGTCAATAGGTCTAGAAAGAATTGGTCTAAGAAGCTCGATGATGTATTGTGGGCTTATAGAACTGCCTATAAGAATCCCATGGGCATGTCTCCGTACAAAATGGTATACGGTAAAGCATGTAATTTACCTCTTGAGCTAGAGCATAAGGCTTATTTGGCAATCAAAGAGCTCAACTTTGATTTCAAACTTGCTGGTGAGAAGAGGTTATTTGACATTAGCTCGCTTGATGAATGGAGAACTCAGGCATATGAAAATGCCAAGTTGTTCAAAGAAAAGGTTAAGAGGTGGCATGATAAAAGGATACAAAAGCGTGAGTTCAATGTAGGTGATTATGTCTTGCTATATAATTCTCGTTTAAGATTTTTTGCTGGCAAGCTTCTCTCTAAATGGGAAGGTCCTTACATTTGTGAGGAACTATATCGTTCCGGTCCCATCAAGATCAACAACACGGAAGGTAATTTTCCGAGAGTGGTAAATGGGCAGAGAACCAAGCATTGTATCGCAGGTACTCCCATAAATGTTGAAAGCAGTATTATCAATACCATAACTCCGGAGGAGTACATACAGGATATTTATCAGCCTGTTTCAGACTCCGAAAATGAAGAGGTATGTGATTCGGTAAGTAAACAGACTCCAAAACTTTTATAGTAGAATTTTTTCTCCGTTTTGGAATTTTTGAAAGAATAGAAAAATTTAAACTAGTCCGAAAAGCGCACGAGGAGGCGACTAGCATGCCAGGCGCGGGCCAGCCCCCTGGCCGCGCCTGGGGGGCTTTTGACCACCTCGTGTGCCTCCCGGACTACGTTTTCTTGCGGAGTACTCCTTCTGGTAGGAAAAAATAATTATATATTCTCCCGAAAGGGCTGACCCTCGTATCAGGAAAATTTCCTCTGTTTTCATTTCGAGCCTGTTTTCTGCCGCAGATTTAGAGCAAGTATGCCGTCTCAGGAATCTGTCGGGGAGAACAATTTCCCTCGAGTCTATGAAGAACTAGATGCCGATCTGAAAAGAGTGGAAGCCACGGAAGCCAAGGCAAAACTAAGGAGAATAATTAGGCGTGGGACGAAGTGCAATCTATGTTCAACAAGGAAGAAATTGAAGAAGTGGATCTCCTTCAACACTACCTCCACTATTGTCTCCAACCTTGATTGAACTCTTGAGGTTTTGTGAAACAACTCGTGTTCGCAATACTTATCTTACTCGTGAAGTTGTTTTTCTGGAGAAAGATATCACACAGCTCCAAGGTATAAATCAAAGATTGATGGCCCTCTTGGAATCAAAGGACAAAACAACTCCACCACCATCACCTCCAAAGCAAGATAACTAAGCATGGGTATAGACAATCCCCTTGGCTTGTGCCAAGCTTGGGGGAGTTGCCCCGGTATTGTATCACCACCACATCTTTTGCCTTTACATTTTCTTAGTTCGATCCTTTTTGGTTTTATCTTTCTCTAGTAGAATAAAGGTCTTAGTGTTTTAGGCTTGAGTTTTTTTTGTATCACCCCCGATGTATTTGACCTCGCCATATAATAAAGAGTGTCTTAGTTGAGGGCCTTGCCCCATGCCATGATCAAGAGAATGATAAAAGAACAAAAGCATGAAAGATCATGTAATGATCTTATGGGAAGTGATGGCTTCACATATAAAAAGAATGTTGATTGAAACTTGTTGAGGGTAGACAAACGTAGACCTTGCTCATTGTTGCAATTAATAGGAAGTGATAAAGAAGGAGAGGTTCACATATAAATATATCATCTTTGACACAATCTATGATTGTGAACACTCACTAAACTATTGCATGCTTAGAAGTAGATGTTGGACAAGGAAGACAACATAATGAATTGTGTTTGCTTGCTTCCAAACAATGTTATATGACTAGAGATCCCTTAGCATGTGACGATTGCTTCCACCTCTTATTAGGCAAAACTCTCGCACCAAGTAGAGATACTACTTGTGCATCCATAAACCTTCAGTCCAGTTTTGCCATGAGAGTCCACCATACCTACCTACGGATTGAATAAGATCTCTCAAGTAATTAGTCATCGGTGCAAGCAATAAAAATTGCTCCCTAAATATGTATGATCCATAAGTGTGTGGAAAATAAGCTTTGTACGAACCTGTGATGAGGAAGACATAAAAGCGACAGACTGCATAATAAAGTTCTTTATCACAGGAGGCAATATAAATTGACGTTCCTTCACACTAAGAGGACACACATCCAAACCTCAAAAGTGCATGACAACCTCTGCTTCCCTCTGCGAAGGGCCTATCTTGTACCTTTACTTTTTGCCCTTGAAAGAGTCATGGTGATCTACACCAACTCCTTATTTCGCTTTTATATTGGCTAACGTCATATGCTAGGGAAAGATCTACATTCATATGTCAACTTGGAAGTAAGTATTCATGAATTATTATTGTTGACATTACCCTTGAGGTAAATAGTTGTGAGGCGAAACTATAAGCCACTATCTTTCTTTGTGTCCCACTGAAACTTTGATCTCATGAGTACCACGTGAGTTGTAGCAATTGTAGAAGACTAAAGGATAATTGCGTATGTGGATTTGCTTTACAAGCTCTTACTTGACTCTTTCCGATGTTATGATAAATTCCAATTGCTTCAATGACTAAAGGCTATTGGTTGTTAATTCTCGGTAAGGTTCTTGATCCATACTTTACTTTGCGAAGGAATTCTCACTTTAGCATAAGAGATTATATGATGATATTGCTGTTCTGACTATGATCATGATACCTGCATGTCCGTACCTTGTTTTGTCGACACCTCTCTCTCTAAACATGTGGGCATATTTATTGATCTCGGTTTTCGCTTGAGGACAAGCGAGGTCTAAGCTTGGGGGAGTTGATACGTCCATTTTGCATCATGCTTTCATGTTGATATTTATCGCTTTTTGGGATGCTATTACACTTCACGATACAATACTTATGACTTTTCTCTCTTATTTTGCAAGGTTTACATGAAGAGGGAGAATGTCGGCAGTTGGAATTCTGGCCTGAAAAAGGAGCAAGTTTGAGATACCTATTCTACGCAACTCCAATAGACGTGAAAATCAACGAGGATTTATTTTGGATTTTATAAAAAGTATTGGGCCGAAGAAGTACGAGATGGGCGCCAATAGGAGGCCACAAGCCTGCTAGGCGCGGCCTCCCCCCTGAACGCGCCTAGGGGATTGTGGGCTCCCAGCTGGCCCTCTGGCTCCTCTCTTTTGCTACAAGAAGGGTTTCGTTCCAGAAAAAATCAAGCAGAGGCTTTCGGGAGGAATCACCGCCGCCACAAGGCGGAACTTGAGGAGAACCAATCTAGAGCTTCGACAGGACGATCCAGCCGGGGAAACATCCCTCCCGGAGGGGGAAATCGTTGCCATCGTCATCACCAACACTCTTCTCATTGGAGGGAGTCTTCACCATCAACATCATCATCAGCACCATCTCATCTCCAAACCCTAGTTCATCTCTTATAACCAATCTCCGTCTCGCGACTCGGATTGGTACTTGTAAGGTTGCTAGTAGTGTTAATTACTCTTTGTAGTTGATGCTAGTTGGATTACTGGGTGGAAGATTATATGTCAGATCTTTGATGCTACTCATTACCCCTCTGGTCATGATTATGATTATGCTTTGTGAGTAGTTACTTTTGTTCCTGAAGACATGGGATAAGTCATGCTATAAGTAGTCATGTGAATTGGTATTCGTTCGATATTTTGATGTGTTGTATGTTGTCACTCTTCTAGTGGTGTTATGTGAATGTCGACTACATAAAACTTCACCATTATTTGGGACTAGAGGAAGGCATTGGGAAGTAGTAAGTAGATGATGGGTTGCTAGAGTGACAAAAGCTTAAACCCTAGTTTATGCGTTGCTTCGTAAGGGGCTGATTTGGATCCACTAGTTTAATGCTATTGTTAGACCTTGTCTTAATTCTTCTTTCGTTGTTGCGTATGCTTGCGAGAGGGGTTAATCATAAGTGGGATGCTTGTCCAAGTAAGGGCAGTACCCAAGCGCCGGTCCACCGACATATCAAACTATTAAAGTACCGAACGCGAATCATATGAACATGATGAAAACTAGCTTGACAGAATTTCCCATGTGTCCTTGGGAGCGTTTTACCTCCTATAAGAGTTGGTCCAGGCTTGTCCCTTGCTACAAAATGGTTTGGGCAACTTTGCTGCACCGTTGTTACTTTTGTTACTCGCTACTTGCTACGAATCATCTTGTCACACAACTACTTGTTACCGATAATTTCAGTGCTTGCAGAGAATACCTTGTTGAAAACCACTTGTCACATCCTTCTGCTCCTCGTTGGGTTCGACACTCTTACTTATTGAAGGGACTACGATATATCCACTATACTTGTGGGTCATCACTGGCCACTTGGGAAGAGGAGGATCGGGCCGCTTCAGACATGAAGGCGGCAGCGGACCATGCCATGCTTTCTTCCCTGAACCTCATGGCTCACCAGGCTCTGAGCTCCATCTGCAGGTCGGGCCTTGAGGCTACCCTCATTCCTCAGGACACCGTCTACGTCGAGTTTTCTTTCAAGATCATGAAGGAGCTCGGGGGACGGCCAAGAAGGTGGACGGCATCGTGGAGGAGGAGTTTCATGACCTTTTCTCCGTGGATGTGACTTGCTTCTTCAACCACCTCCTCCTTCGTGATCCCCGCTTCGAGTTTGAAGGGGTTATGGGCCATGTTCCTGAGGAGTCCTGCAGTGACTTGGCAATCACCATGGAGGGCCATCTGTGTATGCTACTCGAGAAGTTCTCCTGCGACGATGCCGAGGAGTCCGGCAAGGAGCACCCTGCCTTGCCCTGAAATAGATTATCCATGCGTGGAGGAGGCGTCAGGCATCACCTTTTATTGTATGGAACAATTTGAATTTTGAAATAACTTCTTGCGATTCATAATTTCTATCTCTGCTCTAGGTACTTCTCTTGCTTGTCTTTGTGCTCTGCGTTTGCACGGCCCAACCCTGCGCGTATCTCAGCCGCCGCTGGATTACCAGGAGGTGAGAGGCTACAGGGCCAGCGACGGCCCTCAGTCGCGATGCTCAGGCGCACCCCTTGACGCGCAAGCGACTCACTTGATGACCTCCGCGTTCCCCTGAAGAGCTTCGATGCTTTGCATCGGCAGGGCCCAACCCTACGTGTAACTCGGCCGCCACTGGATTACCACGAGGTAAGAGGCTATTGGGCCAGTGAAGGTCCTGATTCGCGATGTTGAGGCACCCCCCCCTTAACATGCAAGTGATCCCCTTGAGGGCCCTAACATTCTCCTCCGGAAGCCTTGGCCTCTAAGTTGGCAGGGCACAACCCTGCATGTATCTCAGTCACCACTAGATGACTAGGAGGTGAGAGGATACATGGTTAGTGAAGGTCCTGAGTCGTAATGCTCAGTCACCCCCCCTTTGACGCACAAGCGACTCCCTTGAGAGCCCTAGTACTTACCATTTTAAAGCTTTGCGCTCTACGCCGGCAGGGCATAACCATGCGCGTATGTCCACCGCCACTGGATTACGAGGAGGTGAGAGGCTACATGGCTAGTGAAGGCCTTGACGCGCATGCAACTCCCTCTCCGTGATGACGGCCTTGAACTCTGCGTCGGTAGGGCCCAACCATGCACGTATCTCAACCGCCACTGTGTTAGAGCATATATCTCCATATGTGGTTTTGGTACTTGATGACAATTCCTATGGACTAATGGTTGCCTTAAGTTACATTTATAGGATTTGTCCATAGGCACTTCTTGAAGTCCATCTGTTGGGTTCAAGGAGTCTATATGATGACCAAGATGGTATTCAAGGTATTATCCAAAGAATGGTCATAGAGACACATGGTTGATCAAGATCTCACACAAAGAGTAAATCAAGATGATCAACACACAAAGCGTACAAGATGTACCGAGAGGGATCAAGTGATCCCATGGTATGGTAAGCATTGTCCATTACGTGTTTGTGTACTAACCCATGGTCTTCGTGAGAGTTCTATGTGGGGGTTAGGTGTGTTTCCATGGGCTTGCGTCAAAGGGAAGATCTCATACAACCCATGGAGTATGACGTCAAGTTGTGATCATCATCAATGGTTGATCAAGATCTCAGACAAAGAGTAAATCATTATGATCAACACACAAAGCGTACAAGATGTACCGAGAGGGATCAAGTGATCCCATGGTATGGTAAGCATTGTCCATTACGTGTTTGTGTACTAACCCATGGTCTTCGTGAGAGTTCTATGTGGGGGTTAGGTGTGTTTCCATGGGCTTGCTTCAAAGGGAAGATCTCATACAACCCATGGAGTATGACGTCAAGTTGTGATCGTCATCAAGATTGCGATGTGCAAGATCAAGTGGATCAGCACGAAGATAGCATGCTTGAAGCTTGCCGTCCATTGTGGTGGCAATGGACTTGTGAAGATATGCTGAAGAGTGGCTCACCCATAGTGAGTATGGGGGAGCAATCAACTAGTCTTCATCAAGCCAACGCAATGAAGAAAGGTGGTCCATCTTGAGGAAGCCAAGATCATCATCATCTAGCTCAAGAGGACGAGGTGCAAGGTATAGGTGTTCCCTTGATAGGTTTTCTAGTTAGGATAGATAGCTGTACTATCAAGGGGGGGCTCTCAAGTGAGTAGCTTGATCATATCGTTCGTTGAGAGCTCAAACCATTTGCATCCTTGCGTCATACTTCTTGGTTCTTGTTTCGTGTTTCTCTTTGTGAGTTTTAGAGCTTATGGTCATCTTCGTGACAAGCTCCAGTTCATCGAAAACGGAGTCCATATGCATCTACTGTGATGTTTTGGATGTTGGAGTTTTTGCCGGTTCTTCATTCATAGAGATCTCACATCTCTATATCATTGGAATTTTCATATCTGCATGGTCTTAAGATTTCCACTGTTTGGATAGCTATTGTCGTCCTGAATCTAACAAGCTTGGGTTTGCTCGATTCGGAGCTCGTATGCGAAAGTTATGGTTGTTTCAGTGGCGAGCGGTAGTACCGCTGCACCTAGCGGTAGTACCGCTAGAGTTGGCGGTAGTACCGCGGGCCCTAGCGGTAGTACCGCTAGAGTTGGCGGTAGTACCGCGGGCCGTAGCGGTAGTACCGCTGGCTGGCCGTAGTACCGCCACTGGTCAGCGGCAGTACCGCTCCAGGAGCTTAGTACCGCCTGCCTAGCGGTTGTTCATGGACGGACCTTTTTGCGAAGACTTTCTTGGTGGTGGTAGTGCCTTTGCACTATCAGGGGCCCAGCGGTAGTACCGCTGGGACGAGCGGTAGTACCGCTGGAGTGCCAGCGGTAGTACCGG
The DNA here is from genome assembly GCF_904849725.1 of Hordeum vulgare subsp. vulgare. Classification (NCBI taxonomy): domain Eukaryota; kingdom Viridiplantae; phylum Streptophyta; class Magnoliopsida; order Poales; family Poaceae; genus Hordeum; species Hordeum vulgare. Next base: position 141,782,373 of record NC_058522.1, read on the forward strand.
TAGCTGGCGGTAGTACCGCCCCTGGTCAGCGGTGGTACCGCTGCAGCCAGCGGTGGTACCGCTGGGCTCGGGCTGTAAGTGGGGGTAACGGTCTGATTCCTTCCCCCACTATATAAAGGGGGTCTTCTTCCCCCTTGGCGTTATCTATCCGTTGAGCTCTTGTTCTACCTCCATTGTCGACATTCTTAGAGCTTGCTAACTATCAATCCCTCCAATGATTCTTGCTTGTTCTTGAGGGAAAAGAGAGAGGGTAGTACCGCTAGAGTTGGCGGTAGTACCACTGGCTGGCCGTAGTACCGCCACTGGTCAGCGGCAGTACCGCTCCAGGAGCTTAGTACAGCCTGCCTAGCGATTGTTCGTGGACGGACCTTTTTGCAAAGACTTTCTTGGCGGTGGTAGTGCCTTTGCACTACCAGGGGCCCAGCGGTAGTACCGATGGGACGAGCGCTTGTACCGCTGGAGTGCCAGCGGTAGTACCGGTAGCTGGCGGTAGTACCGCCCCTGGTCAGCGGTAGTACCGCTGGAGTGCCAGCGGTGGTACCGCTGCAGCCAGCGATAGTACCGCTGGGCTCGGGCTGTAGGTGGGGGTAAGGGTCTGATTCCTTCCCCCACTATATAAAGGGGGTCCTCTTCCCCCTTGGCCTTATCTATCCGTTGAGCTCTTGTTCTACCTCCATTGTCGACATTCTTAGAGCTTGCTAACTCTCAATCCCTCCAATGATTCTTGCTTGTTCTTGAGGGAAAAGAGAGAGGAGATCTAGATCCACATCTCCACCAATCACTTTCTCCTCTATGTGAGGGGAACCCCTTGGATCTTGATCTTGGAGTTCTTTGTGAGCTCCTTGTTCTTCCTCTCATATTTCTCCATAGCTTTCGTTGTTGTGGAGGGATTTGAGTGTGAGGGACTTGACCACTTCGTGTGTTCTTTCCATTGCATTCGTTGCATCGGTTTGAGTTCTCCATGGTGATACGTGGAAGTGAAGTTTGAGAAGCTTATTACCTTTGGTACTTAGTACCCTAGATATTGTTCTTCTCGGATGCCTTGGCGTCCTAGAAGCTTGGTGGTGTCTCGGAGCTCAATCATTGTGGTGTGAAGCTCCGGGCAAGCATCGGGGTCTCCCATTAGGTTGTGGAGATTGCCCCGAGCAATTTGTACGGGTACCGGTAACCGCCCCCAAGGGTTGCCACATGTACGGGTTCGGTGACCGCCCCCAAGATTTCCAGCCGCTGTTTGGATAGCTCTTGTCGTCGTGAATCCAACAAGCTTGGGTTTGCTCGATTCGGAGCTCGTATGCGAAAGTTATGGCTGTTTCAGTGGCGAGCGGTAGTACCGCTGACCTAGCGGTAGTACCGCTAGATTTGGCGGTAGTACCACTGGCCCTAGCGGTAGTACCGCTAGAGTTGGCGGTAGTACCGCGGGCCCTAGTGGTAGTACCGCTAGCTGGCCGTAGTACCGCCACTGGTCAGCGGCAGTACCGCTCCAGGAGCTTAGTACCGCCTGCCTAGCGGTTGTTCGTGGACGGACCTTTTTGCGAAGACTTTCTTGGTGGTGGTAGTGCCTTTGCACTACCAGGGGCCCAGCGGTACTACCGCTGGGACGAGCGGTAGTACCGCTGGAGTGCCAGCGGTAGTACCGGTAGCTGGCGGTAGTACCGCCCCTGGTCAGCGGTAGTACCGCTGGAGTGCCAACGGTGGTACCATTGCAGCCAGCGGTAGTACCGCTGGGCTCGGGCTGTAAGTGGGGGTAACGGTCTGATTCCTTCCCCCACTATATAAAGGGGGTCTTCTTCCCCCTTGGCCTTATCTATCCATTGAGCTCTTGTTCTACCTCCATTGTCGACATTCTTAGAGCTTGCTAACTATCAATCCCTCCAATGATTCTTGCTTGTTCTTGAGGGAAAAGAGAGGAGAGATCTAGATCCACATCTCCACCAATCACTTTCTCCTCTATGTGAGGGGAACCCCTTGGATCTTGATCTTGGAGTTCTTTGTGAGCTCCTTCATCTTCCTCTCATATTTCTCCATAGCTTTCGTTGTTGTGGAGGGATTTGAGTGTGAGGGACTTGACCACTTCGTGTGGTCTTGCCATTGAATTAGTTGCATCGGTTTAAGTTCTCCACGGTGATACGTGGAAGTGAAGTTTGAGAAGCTTATTACCTTTGGTACTTAGTACCCTAGATATTGTTCTTCTCGGATGCCTTGGCGTCCTAGAAGCTTGGTGGTGTCTCGGAGCTCAATCATTGTGGTGTGAAGCTCCGGGCAAGCATCGGGGTCTCCCATTAGGTTGTGGAGATTGCCCCGAGCAATTTGTACGGGTACCGGTAACCGCCCCCAAGGGTTGCCACGTATACGGGTTCGGTGACCGCCCCCAAGATTTCCAGCCGCTGTTTGGATAGCTCTTGTCGTCGTGAATCCAACAAGCTTGGGTTTGCTCGATTCGGAGCTCATATGCGAAAGTTATGGTTGTTTCAGTGGCGAGCGGTAGTAGCGCTGACCTAGCGGTAGTACCGCTAGATTTGGCGGTAGTACCGCTGGCCCTAGCGGTAGTACCGCTAGAGTTGGCGGTAGTACCGCGGGCCCTACTGGTAGTACCGCTAGCTGGCCGTAGTACCGCCACTGGTCAGCGGCAGTACCGCTCCAGGAGCTTAGTACCGCCTGCCTAGCGGTTGTTCGTGGACGGACCTTTTTGCGAAGACTTTCTTGGTGGTGGTAGTGCCTTTGCACTACCAGGGGCCCAGCGGTACTACCGCTGGGACGAGCGGTAGTACCGCTGGAGTGCCAGCGGTAGTACCGGTAGCTGGCGGTAGTACCGCCCCTGGTCAGCGTAGTACCGCTGGAGTGCCAGCGGTGGTACCATTGCAGCCAGCGGTAGTACCGCTGGGCTCGGGCTGTAAGTGGGGGTAACGGTCTGATTCCTTCCCCCACTATATAAAGGGGGTCTTCTTCCCCCTTGGCCTTATCTATCCATTGAGCTCTTGTTCTACCTCCATTGTCGACATTCTTAGAGCTTGCTAACTATCAATCCCTCCAATGATTCTTGCTTGTTCTTGAGGGAAAAGAGAGGAGAGATCTAGATCCACATCTCCACCAATCACTTTCTCCTCTATGTGAGGGGAACCCCTTGGATCTTGATCTTGGAGTTCTTTGTGAGCTCCTTGATCTTCCTCTCATATTTCTCCATAGCTTTCGTTGTTGTGGAGGGATTTGAGTGTGAGGGACTTGACCACTTCGTGTGGTCTTGCCATTGAATTAGTTGCATCGGTTTAAGTTCTCCACGGTGATACGTGGAAGGGAAGTTTGAGAAGCTTATTACCTTTGGTACTTAGTACCCTAGATATTGTTCTTCTCGGATGCCTTGGCGTCCTAGAAGCTTGGTGGTGTCTCGGAGCTCAATCATTGTGGTGTGAAGCTCCGGGCAAGCATCGGGGTCTCCCATTAGGTTGTGGAGATTGCCCCGAGCAATTTGTACGGGTACCGGTAACCGCCCCCAAGGGTTGCCACATGTACGGGTTCGGTGACCGCCCCCAAGATTTCCAGCCGCTGTTTGGATAGCTCTTGTCGTCGTGAATCCAACAAGCTTGGGTTTTCTCGATTCGGAGCTCGTATGCGAAAGTTATGGCTGTTTCAGTGGCGAGCGGTAGTACCGCTGACCTAGCGGTAGTACCGCTAGATTTGGCGGTAGTACCGCTGGCCCTAGCGGTAGTACCGCTAGAGTTGGCGGTAGTACCGCGGGCCCTAGCGGTAGTACCGCTAGCTGGCCGTAGTACCGCCACTGGTCAGCGGCCGTACCGCTCCAGGAGCTTAGTACCGCCTGCCTAGCGGTTGTTCGTGGACGGCCCTTTTTGCGAAGACTTTCTTGGTGGTGGTAGTGCCTTTGCACTACCAGGGGCCCAGCGGTAGTACCGCTGGGACGAGCGGTAGTACCGCTGGAGTGCCAGCGGTAGTACCGCCCCTGGTCAGCGGTAGTACCGCTGGAGTGCGAGCGGTGGTACCATTGGAGCCAGCGGTAGTACCGCTGGGCTCGGGCTGTAAGTGGGGGTAACGGTCTGATTCCTTCCCCCACTATATAAAGGGGGTCTTCTTCCCCCTTGGCCTTATCTATCCATTGAGCTCTTGTTCTACCTCCATTGTCGACATTCTTAGAGCTTGCTAACTATCAATCCCTCCAATGATTCTTGCTTGTTCTTGAGGGAAAAGAGAGGAGAGATCTAGATCCACATCTCCACCAATCACTTTCTCCTCTATGTGAGGGGAACCCCTTGGATCTTGATCTTGGAGTTCTTTGTGAGCTCCTTGTTCTTCCTCTCATATTTCTCCATAGCTTTCGTTGTTGTGGAGGGATTTGAGTGTGAGGGACTTGACCACTTCGTGTGGTCTTGCCATTGAATTAGTTGCATCGGTTTAAGTTCTCCACGGTGATACGTGGAAGTGAAGTTTGAGAAGCTTATTACCTTTGGTACTTAGTACCCTAGATATTGTTCTTCGCGGATGCCTTGGCGTCCTAGAAGCTTGGTGGTGTCCCGGAGCTCAATCATTGTGGTGTGAAGCTCCGGGCAAGCATCGGGGTCTCCAATTAGGTTGTGGAGATTGCCCCGAGCAATTTGTACGGGTACCGGTAACCGCCCCCAAGGGTTGCCACATGTACGGGTTCGGTGACCGCCCCCAAGATTTCCATCCGCTGTTTGGATAGCTCTTGTCGTCGTCAATCCAACAAGCTTGGGTTTGCTCGATTCGGAGCTCGTATGCGAAAGTTATGGCTGTTTCAGTGGCGAGCGGTAGTACCGCTGACCTAGCGGTAGTACCGCTAGAGTTGGCGGTAGTACCGCTGGCCCTAGCGGTAGTACCGCTGGCTGGTGGTACTACCGCCACTGGTCAGCGGCAGTACCGCTCCAGGAGCTTAGTACCGCCTTCCTAGCGGTTGTTCGTGCACGGACCTTTTTGCAAAGACTTTCTTGGCGGTGGTAGTGCCTTTGCACTACCAGGGGCCCAGCGGTAGTACCGCTGGGACGAGCGCTAGTACCGCTGGAGTGCCAGCGGTAGTACCGCTAGCTGGCGGTAGTACCACCCCTGGTCAGCGGTAGTACCGCTGGAGTGCCAGCGGTGGTACCGCTGCAGCCAGCGGTAGTACCGCTGGGCTCGGGGTGTAAGTGGGGGTAACGGTCTGATTCCTTCCCCCACTATATAAAGGGGGTCCACTTCCCCCTTGGCCTTATCTATCCGTTGAGCTCTTGCTCTACCTCCATTGTCTACATTCTTAGAGCTTGCTAACTATCAATCCCTCCAATGATTCTTGCTTGTTCTTGAGGGAAAAGAGAGAGGAGATCTAGATCCACATCTCCACCAATCACTTTCTCCTCTATGTGAGGGGAACCCCTTGGATCTTGATCTTGGAGTTCTTTGTGAGCTCCTTGTTCTTCCTCTCATATTTCTCCATAGCTTTCGTTGTTGTGGAGGGATTTGAGTGTGAGGGACTTGACCACTTCGTGTGTTCTTGCCATTGCATTAGTTGCATCGGTTTAAGTTCTCCATGGTGATACGTGGAAGTGAAGTTTGAGAAGCTTATTACCTTTGGTACTTAGTACCCTAGATATTGTTCTTCGCGGATTCCTTGGCGTCCTAGAAGCTTGGTGTTGTCTCGGAGCTCAATCATTGTGGTGTGAAGCTCCGGGCAAGCATCGGGGTCTCCAATTAGGTTGTGGAGATTGCCCCGAGCAATTTGTACGGGTACCGGTAACCGCCCCCAAGGGTTGCCACATGTACGGGTTCGGTGACCGCCCCCAAGATTTCCATCCGCTGTTTGGATAGCTCTTGTCGTCGTGAATCCAACAAGCTTGGGTTTGCTCGATTCGGAGCTCGTATGCGAAAGTTATGGCTGTTTCAGTGGCGAGCGGTAGTACCGCTGACCTAGCGGTAGTACCGCTAGAGTTGGCGGTAGTACCGCTGGCCCTAGCGGTAGTACCGCTGGCTGGCGGTAGTACCGCCACTGGTCAGCGGCAGTACCGCTCCAGGAGCTTAGTACCGCCTTCCTAGCGGTTGTTCGTGCACGGACCTTTTTGCAAAGACTTTCTTGGCGGTGGTAGTGCCTTTGCACTACCAGGGGCCCAGCGGTAGTACCGCTGGGACGAGCGCTAGTACCGCTGGAGTGCCAGCGGTAGTACCGCTAGCTGGCGGTAGTACCACCCCTGGTCAGCGGTAGTACCGCTGGAGTGCCAGCGGTGGTACCGCTGCAGCCAGCGGTAGTACCGCTGGGCTCGGGCTGTAAGTGGGGGTAACGGTCTGATTCCTTCCCCCACTATATAAAGGGGGTCCTCTTCCCCCTTGGCCTTATCTATCCGTTGAGCTCTTGTTCTACCTCCATTGTCGACATTCTTAGAGCTTGCTAACTATCAATCCCTCCAATGATTCTTGCTTTTTCTTGAGGGAAAAGAGAGAGGAGATCTAGATCCACATCTCCACCAATCACTTTCTCCTCTATGTGAGGGGAACCCCTTGGATCTTGATCTTGGAGTTCTTTGTGAGCTCCTTGTTCTTCCTCTCATATTTCTCCATAGCTTTCGTTGTTGTGGAGGGATTTGAGTGTGAGGGACTTGACCACTTCGTGTGTTCTTTCCATTGCATTAGTTGCATCGGTTTAAGTTCTCCATGGTGATACGTGGAAGTGAAGTTTGAGAAGCTTATTACCTTTGGTACTTAGTACCCTAGATATTGTTCTTCGCGGATGCCTTGGCGTCCTAGCAGCTTGGTGGTGTCTCGGAGCTCAATCATTGTGGTGTGAAGCTCCGGGCAAGCATCGGGGTCTCCAGTTAGGTTGCGGAGATTGCCCCGAGCAATTTGTACGGGTACCGGTAACCGCCCCCAAGGGTTGCCACATGTACGGGTTTGGTGACCGCCCCCAAGATTTCCATCCGCTGTTTGGATAGCTCTTGTCGTCGTGAATCCAACAAGCTTGGGTTTGCTCGATTCGGAGCTCGTATGCGAAAGTTATGGCTGTTTCAGTGGCGAGCGGTAGTACCGCTGACCTAGCGGTAGTACCGCTAGAGTTGGCGGTAGTACCGCTGGCCCTAGCGGTAGTACCGCTGGCTGGCGGTAGTACCGCCACTGGTCAGCGGCAGTACCGCTCCAGGAGCTTAGTACCGCCTTCCTAGCGGTTGTTCGTGCACGGACCTTTTTGCAAAGACTTTCTTGGCGGTGGTAGTGCCTTTGCACTACCAGGGGCGCAGCGGTAGTACCGCTGGGACGAGCGGTAGTACCGCTGGAGTGCCAGCGGTAGTACCGCTAGCTGGCGGTAGTACCGCTGGAGTGCCAGCGGTGGTACCGCTGCAGCCAGCGGTAGTACCGCTGGGCTCGGGCTGTAAGTGGGGGTAACGGTCTGATTCCTTCCCCCACTATATAAAGGGGGTCCTCTTCCCCCTTGGCCTTATCTATCCGTTGAGCTCTTGTTCTACCTCCATTGTCGACATTCTTAGAGCTTGCTAACTCTCAATCCCTCCAATGATTCTTGCTTGTTCTTGAGGGAAAAGAGAGAGGAGATCTAGATCCACATCTCCACCAATCACTTTCTCCTCTATGTGAGGGGAACCCCTTGGATCTTGATCTTGGAGTTCTTTGTGAGCTCCTTGTTCTTCCTCTCATATTTCTCCATAGCTTTCGTTGTTTTGGATGGATTTGAGTGTGAGGGACTTGACCACTTCGTGTGTTCTTGCCATTGCATTAGTTGCATCGGTTTGAGTTCTCCATGGTGATACGTGGAAGTGAAGTTTGAGAAGCTTATTAACTTTGGTACTTAGTACCCTAGATATTGTTCTTCGCGGATGCCTTGGCGTCGTAGAAGCTTGGTGGTGTCTCGGAGCTCAATCATTGTGGTGTGAAGCTCCGGGCAAGCATCGGGGTCTCCAATTAGGTTGTGGAGATTTCCCCGAGCAATTTGTACGGGTACCGGTAACCGCCCCCAAGGGTTGCCACGTGTACGGGTTCGGTGACCGCCCCCAAGATTTCCAGCCGCTGTTTGGATAGCTCTTGTCGTCGTGAATCCAACAAGCTTGGGTTTGCTCGATTCGGAGCTCGTATGCGAAAGTTATGGCTGTTTCAGTGGCGAGCGGTAGTACCGCTGACCTAGCGGTAGTACCGCTAGAGTTGGCGGTAGTACCGCTGGCCCTAGCGGTAGTACCGCTGGCTGGCGGTAGTACCGCCACTGGTCAGCGGCAGTACCGCTCCAGGAGCTTAGTACCGCCTGCCTAGCGGTTGTTCGTGGACGGACCTTTTTGCGAAGACTTTCTTGGCGGTGGTAGTGCCTTTGCACTTCCAGGGGCCCAGCGGTAGTACCGCTGGAGTGCCAGCGGTAGTACCGCTAGCTGGCGGTAGTACCACCCCTGGTCAGCGGTAGTACCGTTGGAGTGCCAGCGGTGGTACCGCTGCAGCCAGCGGTAGTACCGCTGGGCTCGGGCTGTAAGTGGGGGTAACGGTCTGATTCCTTCCCCCACTATATAAAGGGGGTCCTCTTCCCCCTTGGCCTTATCTATCCATTGAGCTCTTGTTCTACCTCCATTGTCGACATTCTTAGAGCTTGCTAACTCTCAATCCCTCCAATGATTCTTGCTTGTTCTTGAGGGAAAAGAGAGAGGAGATCTAGATCCACATCTCCACCAATCACTTTCTCCTCTATGTGAGGGGAACCTCTTGGTTCTTGATCTTGGAGTTCTTTGTGAGCTCCTTGTTCTTCCTCTCATATTTCTCCATAGCTTTCGTTGTTTTGGATGGATTTGAGTGTGAGGGACTTGACCACTTCGTGTGTTCTTGCCATTGCATTAGTTGCATCGGTTTGAGTTCTCCATGGTGATACGTGGAAGTGAAGTTTGAGAAGCTTATTATCGTTGGTACTTAGTACCCTAGATATTGTTCTTCGCGGATGCCTTGGCGTCCTAGAAGCTTGGTGGTGTCTCGGAGCTCAATCATTGTGGTGTGAAGCTCCGGGCAAGCATCGGGGTCTCCAATTAGGTTGTGGAGATTGCCCCGAGCAATTTGTACGGGTACCGGTAACCGCCCCCAAGGGTTGCCACATGTACGGGTTCGGTGACCGCCCCCAAGATTTCCATCCGCTGTTTGGATAGCTCTTGTCGTCGTGAATCCAACAAGCTTGGGTTTGCTCGATTCGGAGCTCGTATGCGAAAGTTATGGCTGTTTCAGTGGCGAGCGGTAGTACCGCTGACCTAGCGGTAGTACCGCTGGCCCTAGCGGTAGTACCACTGGCTAGCGGTAGTACCGCCACTGGTCAGCGGCAGTACCGCTCCAGGAGTTTAGTACCGCCTGCCTAGCGGTTGTTCGTGGACGGACCTTTTTGCGAAGACTTTCTTGGCGGTGGTAGTGCCTTTGCACTTCCAGGGGCCCAGCGGTAGTACCGCTGGAGTGCCAGCGGTAGTACCGCTAGCTGGCGGTAGTACCACCCCTGGTCAGCGGTAGTACCGTTGGAGTGCCAGCGGTGGTACCGCTGCAGCCAGCGGTAGTACCGCTGGGCTCGGGCTGTAAGTGGGGGTAACGGTCTGATTCCTTCCCCCACTATATAAAGGGGGTCCTCTTCCCCCTTGGCCTTATCTATCCGTTGAGCTCTTGTTCTACCTCCATTGTCGACATTCTTAGAGCTTGCTAACTCTCAATCCCTCCAATGATTCTTGCTTGTTCTTGAGGGAAAAGAGAGAGGAGATCTAGATCCACATCTCCACCAATCACTTTCTCCTCTATGTGAGGGGAACCCCTTGGATCTTGATCTTGGAGTTCTTTGTGAGCTCCTTGTTCTTCCTCTCATATTTCTCCATAGCTTTCGTTGTTTTGGATGGATTTGAGTGTGAGGGACTTGACCACTTCGTGTGTTCTTGCCATTGCATTAGTTGCATCGGTTTGAGTTCTCCATGGTGATACGTGGAAGTGAAGTTTGAGAAGCTTATTATCTTTGGTACTTAGTACCCTAGATATTGTTCTTCGCGGATGCCTTGGCGTCCTAGAAGCTTGGTGGTGTCTCGGAGCTCAATCATTGTGGTGTGAAGCTCCGGGCAAGCATCGGGGTCTCCAATTAGGTTGTGGAGATTGCCCCGAGCAATTTGTACGGGTACCGGTAACCGCCCCCAAGGGTTGCCACGTGTACGGGTTCGGTGACCGCCCCCAAGATTTCCAGCCGCTGTTTGGATAGCTCTTGTCGTCGTGAATCCAACAAGCTTGGGTTTACTCGATTCGGAGCTCGTATGCGAAAGTTATGGCTGTTTCAGTGGCGAGCGGTAGTACCGCTGACCTAGCGGTAGTAACGCTAGAGTTGGCGGTAGTACCGCAGGCCCTAGCGGTAGTACCGCTGGCTGGCGGTAGTACCGCCACTGGTCAGCGGCAGTACCGCTCCAGGAGCTTAGTACCGCCTTCCTAGCGGTTGTTCGTGCACGGACCTTTTTGCAAAGACTTTCTTGGCGGTGGTAGTGCCTTTGCACTACCAGGGGCGCAGCGGTAGTACCGCTGGGACGAGCGGTAGTACCGCTGGAGTGCCAGCGGTAGTACCGCTAGCTGGCGGTAGTACCACCCCTGGTCAGCGGTAGTACCGCTGGAGTGCCAGCGGTGGTACCGCTGCAGCCAGCGGTGGTACCGCTGCAGCCAGCGGTAGTACCGCTGGGCTCGGGCTGTAAGTGGGGGTAACGGTCTGATTCCTTCCCCCACTATATAAAGGGGGTCCTCTTCCCCCTTGGCCTTATCTATCCGTTGAGCTCTTGTTCTACCTCCATTGTCGACATTCTTAGAGCTTGCTAACTCTCAATCCCTCCAATGATTCTTGCTTGTTCTTGAGGGAAAAGAGAGAGGAGATCTAGATCCACATCTCCACCAATCACTTTCTCCTCTATGTGAGGGGAACCCCTTGGATCTTGATCTTGGAGTTCTTTGTGAGCTCCTTGTTCTTCCTCTCATATTTCTCCATAGCTTTCGTTGTTTTGGATGGATTTGAGTGTGAGGGACTTGACCACTTCGTGTGTTCTTGCCATTGCATTAGTTGCATCGGTTTGAGTTCTCCATGGTGATACGTGGAAGTGAAGTTTGAGAAGCTTATTAACTTTGGTACTTAGTACCCTAGATATTGTTCTTCGCGGATGCCTTGGCGTCGTAGAAGCTTGGTGGTGTCTCGGAGCTCAATCATTGTGGTGTGAAGCTCCGGGCAAGCATCGGGGTCTCCAATTAGGTTGTGGAGATTGCCCCGAGCAATTTGTACGGGTACCGGTAACCGCCCCCAAGGGTTGCCACGTGTACGGGTTCGGTGACCGCCCCCAAGATTTCCAGCCTCTGTTTGGATAGCTCTTGTCGTCGTGAATCCAACAAGCTTGGGTTTGCTCGATTCGGAGCTCGTATGCGAAAGTTATGGCTGTTTCAGTGGCGAGCGGTAGTACCGCTGACCTAGCGGTAGTACCGCTAGAGTTGGCGGTAGTACCGCTGGCCCTAGCGGTAGTACCGCTGGCTGGCGGTAGTACCGCCACTGGTCAGCGGTAGTACCGCTCCAGGAGCTTAGTACCGCCTGCCTAGCGGTTGTTCGTGGACGGACCTTTTTGCGAAGACTTTCTTGGCGGTGGTAGTGCCTTTGCACTTCCAGGGGCCCAGCGGTAGTACCGCTGGAGTGCCAGCGGTAGTACCGCTGGAGTGCCAGCGGTAGTACCGCTAGCTGGCGGTAGTACCACCCCTGGTCAGCGGTAGTACCGTTGGAGTGCCAGCGGTGGTACCGCTGCAGCCAGCGGTAGTACCGCTGGGCTCGGGCTGTAAGTGGGGGTAACGGTCTGATTCCTTCCCCCACTATATAAAGGGGGTCCTCTTCCCCCTTGGCCTTATCTATCCATTGAGCTCTTGTTCTACCTCCATTGTCGACATTCTTAGAGCTTGCTAACTCTCAATCCCTCCAATGATTCTTGCTTGTTCTTGAGGGAAAAGAGAGAGGAGATCTAGATCCACATCTCCACCAATCACTTTCTCCTCTATGTGAGGGGAACCCCTTGGTTCTTGATCTTGGAGTTCTTTGTGAGCTCCTTGTTCTTCCTCTCATATTTCTCCATAGCTTTCGTTGTTTTGGATGGATTTGAGTGTGAGGGACTTGACAACTTCGTGTGTTTTTGCCATTGCATTAGTTGCATCGGTTTGAGTTCTCCATGGTGATACGTGGAAGTGAAGTTTGAGAAGCTTATTATCTTTGGTACTTAGTACCCTAGATATTGTTCTTCGCGGATGCCTTGGCGTCCTAGAAGCTTGGTGGTGTCTCGGAGCTCAATCATTGTGGTGTGAAGCTCCGGGCAAGCATCGGGGTCTCCAATTAGGTTGTGGAGATTGCCCCGAGCAATTTGTACGGGTACCGGTAACCGCCCCCAAGGGTTGCCACATGTACGGGTTCGGTGACCGCCCCCAAGATTTCCATCCGCTGTTTGGATAGCTCTTGTCGTCGTGAATCCAACAAGCTTGGGTTTGCTCGATTCGGAGCTCGTATGCGAAAGTTATGGCTGTTTCAGTGGCGAGCGGTAGTACCGCTGACCTAGCGGTAGTACCGCTAGAGTTGGCGGTAGTACCGCTGGCCCTAGCGGTAGTACCGCTGGCTAGCGGTAGTACCGCCACTGGTCAGCGGCAGTACCGCTCCAGGAGCTTAGTACCGCCTGCCTAGCGGTTGTTCGTGGACGGACCTTTTTGCGAAGACTTTCTTGGCGGTGGTAGTGCCTTTGCACTTCCAGGGGCCCAGCGGTAGTACCGCTGGGACGAGCGGTAGTACCGCTGGAGTGCCAGCGGTAGTACCGCTAGCTGGCGGTAGTACCACCCCTGGTCAGCGATAGTACCGCTGGAGTGCCAGCGGTGGTACCGCTACAGCCAGCGGTAGTACCGCTGGGCTCGGGCTGTAAGTGGGGGTAACAGTCTGATTCCTTCCCCCACTATATAAAGGGGGTCCTCTTCCCCCTTGGCCTTATCTATCCATTGAGCTCTTGTTCTACCTCCATTGTCGACATTCTTAGAGCTTGCTAACTCTCAATACCTCCAATGATTCTTGCTTGTTCTTGAGGGAAAAGAGAGAGGAGATCTAGATCCACATCTCCACCAATCACTTTTCTCCTCTATGTGAGGGGAACCCCTTGGATCTTGATCTTGGAGTTCTTTGTGAGCTCCTTGTTCTTCCTATCATATTTCTCCATAGCTTTCGTTGTTTTGGATGGATTTGAGTGTGAGGGACTTGACCACTTCGTGTGGTCTTGCCATTGCATTAGTTGCATCGGTTTGAGTTCTCCATGGTGATACGTGGAAGTGAAGTTTGAGAAGCTTATTATCTTTGGTACTTAGTACCCTAGATATTGTTCTTCGCGGATGCCTTGGCGTCCTAGAAGCTTGGTGGTGTCTCGGAGCTCAATCATTGTGGTGTGAAGCTCCGGGCAAGCATCGGGGTCTCCAATTAGGTTGTGGAGATTGCCCCGAGCAATTTGTACGGGTACCGGTAACCGCCCCCAAGGGTTGCCACGTGTACGGGTTCGGTGACCGCCCCCAAGATTTCCATCCGCTGTTTGGATAGCTCTTGTCGTCGTGAATCCAACAAGCTTGGGTTTGCTCGATTCGGAGCTCATATGCGAAAGTTATCGCTGTTTCAGTGGCGAGCGGTAGTACCGCTGACCTAGCGGTAGTACCGCTAGAGTTGGCGGTAGTACCGCTGGCCCTAGCGGTAGTACCGCTGGCTAGCGGTAGTACCGCCACTGGTCAGCGGCAGTACCGCTCCAGGAGCTTAGTACCGCCTGCCTAGCGGTTGTTCGTGGACGGACCTTTTTGCGAAGACTTTCTTGGCGGTGGTAGTGCCTTTGCACTTCCAGGGGCCCAGCGGTAGTACCGCTGGGACGAGCGGTAGTACCGCTGGAGTGCCAGCGGTAGTACCGCTAGCTGGCGGTAGTACCACCCCTGGTCAGCGATAGTACAGCTGGAGTGCCAGCGGTGGTACCGCTGCAGCCAGCGGTAGTACCGCTGGGCTTGGGCTGTAAGTGGGGGTAACGGTCTGATTCCTTCCCCCACTATATAAAGGGGGTCCTCTTCCCCCTTGGCCTTATCTATCCGTTGAGCTCTTGTTCTACCTCCATTGTCGACATTCTTAGAGCTTGCTAACTCTCAATCCCTCCAATGATTCTTGCTTGTTCTTGAGGGAAAAGAGAGAGGAGATCTAGATCCACATCTCCACCAATCACTTTTCTCCTCTATGTGAGGGGAACCCCTTGGATCTTGATTTGGAGTTCTTTGTGAGCTCCTTGTTCTTCCTATCATATTTCTCCATAGCTTTCGTTGTTTTGGATGGATTTGAGTGTGAGGGACTTGACCACTTCGTGTGGTCTTGCCATTGCATTAGTTGCATCGGTTTGAGTTCTCCATGGTGATACGTGGAAGTGAAGTTTGAGAAGCTTATTATCTTTGGTACTTAGTACCCTAGATATTGTTCTTCGCGGATGCCTTGGCGTCCTAGAAGCTTGGTGGTGTCTCGGAGCTCAATCATTGTGGTGTGAAGCTCCGGGCAAGCATCGGGGTCTCCAATTAGGTTGTGGAGATTGCCCCGAGCAATTTGTACGGGTACCGGTAACCGCCCCCAAGGGTTGCCACGTGTACGGGTTCGGTGACCGCCCCCAAGATTTCCATCCGCTGTTTGGATAGCTCTTGTCGTCGTGAATCCAACAAGCTTGGGTTTGCTCGATTCGGAGCTCATATGCGAAAGTTATGGCTGTTTCAGTGGCGAGCGGTAGTACCGCTGACCTAGCGGTAGTACCGCTAGAGTTGGCGGTAGTACCGCTGGCCCTAGCGGTAGTACCGCTGGCTAGCGGTAGTACCGCCACTGGTCAGCGGCAGTACCGCTCCAGGAGCTTAGTACCGCCTGCCTAGCGGTTGTTCGTGGACGGACCTTTTTGCGAAGACTTTCTTGGCGGTGGTAGTGCCTTTGCACTTCCAGGGGCCCAGCGGTAGTACCGCTGGGACGAGCGGTAGTACCGCTGGAGTGCCAGCGGTAGTACCGCTAGCTGGCGGTAGTACCACCCCTGGTCAGCGATAGTACAGCTGGAGTGCCAGCGGTGGTACCGCTGCAGCCAGCGGTAGTACCGCTGGGCTTGGGCTGTAAGTGGGGGTAACGGTCTGATTCCTTCCCCCACTATATAAAGGGGGTCCTCTTCCCCCTTGGCCTTATCTATCCGTTGAGCTCTTGTTCTACCTCCATTGTCGACATTCTTAGAGCTTGCTAACTCTCAATCCCTCCAATGATTCTTGCTTGTTCTTGAGGGAAAAGAGAGAGGAGATCTAGATCCACATCTCCACCAATCACTTTTCTCCTCTATGTGAGGGGAACCCCTTGGATCTTGATTTGGAGTTCTTTGTGAGCTCCTTGTTCTTCCTATCATATTTCTCCATAGCTTTCGTTGTTTTGGATGGATTTGAGTGTGAGGGACTTGACCACTTCGTGTGGTCTTGCCATTGCATTAGTTGCATCGGTTTGAGTTCTCCATGGTGATACGTGGAAGTGAAGTTTGAGAAGCTTATTATCTTTGGTACTTAGTACCCTAGATATTGTTCTTCGCGGATGCCTTGGCGTCCTAGAAGCTTGGTGGTGTCTCGGAGCTCAACCATTGTGGTGTGAAGCTCCGGGCAAGCATCGGGGTCTCCAATTAGGTTGTGGAGATTGCCCCGAGCAATTTGTACGGGTACCGGTAACCGCCCCCAAGGGTTGCCACGTGTACGGGTTCGGTGACCGCCCACAAGATTTCCAGCCGCTGTTTGGATAGCTCTTGTCGTCGTGAATCCAACAAGCTTGGGTTTGCTCGATTCGGAGCTCGTATGCGAAAGTTATGGCTGTTTCAGTGGCGAGCGGTAGTACCGCTGACCTAGCGGTAGTACCGCTAGAGTTGGCGGTAGTACCGCTGGCCCTAGCGGTAGTACCGCTGGCTAGCGGTAGTACCGCCACTGGTCAGCGGCAGTACCGCTCCAGGAGCTTAGTACCGCCTGCCTAGCGGTTGTTCGTGGACGGACCTTTTTGCGAAGACTTTCTTGGCGGTGGTAGTGCCTTTGCACTTCCAGGGGCCCAGCGGTAGTACCGCTGGGACGAGCGGTAGTACCGCTGGAGTGCCAGCGGTAGTTCCGCTAGCTGGCGGTAGTACCACCCCTGGTCAGCGATACTACACCTGGAGTGCCAGCGGTGGTACCGCTGCAGCCAGCGGTAGTACCGCTGGGCTCGGGCTGTAAGTGGGGGTAACGGTGTGATTCCTTCCCCCACTATATAAAGGGGGTCCTCTTCCCCCTTGGCCTTATCTATCCGTTGAGCTCTTGTTCTACCTCCATTGTTGACATTCTTAGAGCTTGCTAACTCTCAATCTCTCCAATGATTCTTGCTTGTTCTTGAGGGAAAAGAGAGAGGAGATCTAGATCCACATCTCCACCAATCACTTTCTCCTCTATGTGAGGGGAACCCCTTGGATCTTGATTTGGAGTTCTTTGTGAGCTCCTTGTTCTTCCTCTCATATTTGTCCATAGCTTTCGTTGTTTTGGATGGATTTGAGTGTGAGGGACTTGACCACTTCGTGTGGTCTTGCCATTGCATTAGTTGCATCGGTTTGAGTTCTCCATGGTGATACGTGGAAGTGAAGTTTGAGAAGCTTATTACCTTTGGTACTTAGTACCCTAGATATTGTTCTTCGCGGATGCCTTGGCGTCCTAGAAGCTTGGTGGTGTCTCGGAGCTCAATCATTGTGGTGTGAAGCTCCGGGCAAGCATCGGGGTCTCCAATTATGTTGTGGAGATTGCCCCGAGCAATTTGTACGGGTACCGGTAACCGCCCCCAAGGGTTGCCACGTGTACGGGTTCGGTGACCGCCCCCAAGATTTCCAGCCGCTGTTTGGATAGCTCTTGTCGTCTTGAATCCAACAAGCTTGGGTTTGCTCGATTCGGAGCTCGTATGCGAAAGTTATGGCTGTTTCAGTGGCGAGCGGTAGTACCGCTGACCTAGCGGTAGTACCGCTAGAGTTGGCGGTAGTACCGCTGGCCCTAGCGGTAGTACCGCTGGCTGGCGGTAGTACCGCTGGCTGGCGGTAGTACCGCCACTGGTCAGCGGCAGTACCGCTCCAGGAGCTTAGTACCGCGTGCCTAGCGGTTGTTCGTGGACGGACCTTTTTGCGAAGACTTTCTTGGCGGTGGTAGTGCCTTTGCACTTCCAGGGGCCCAGCGGTAGTACCGCTGGGACGAGCGGTAGTACCGCTAGAGTGCCAGCGGTAGTATCGCTAGCTGGCGGTAGTACCACCCCTGGTCAGCGATAGTACCGCTGGAGTGCCAGCGGTGGTACCGCTGCAGCCAGCGGTAGTACCGCTGGGCTCGGGCTGTAAGTGGGGGTAACGGTCTGATTCCTTCCCCCACTATATAAAGGGGGTCCTCTTCCCCCTTGGCCTTATCTATCCGTTGGGCTCTTGTTCTACCTCCATTGTCGACATTCTTAGAGCTTGCTAACTCTCAATCCCTCCAATGATTCTTGCTTGTTCTTGAGGGAAAAGAGAGAGGAGATCTAGATCCACATCTCCACCAATCACTTTCTCCTCTATGTGAGGGGAACCCCTTGGATCTTGATTTGGAGTTCTTTGTGAGCTCCTTGTTCTTCCTCTCATATTTCTCCATAGCTTTCGTTGTTTTGGATGGATTTGAGTGTGAGGGACTTCACCACTTCGTGTGGTCTTGCCATTGCATTAGTTGCATCGGTTTGAGTTCTCCATGGTGATACGTGGAAGTGAAGTTTGAGAAGCTTATTACCTTTGGTACTTAGTACCCTAGATATTGTTCTTCGCGGATGCCTTGGCGTCCTAGAAGCTTGGTGGTGTCTCGGAGCTCAATCATTGTGGTGTGAAGCTCCGGGCAAGCATCGGGGTCTCCAATTAGGTTGTGGAGATTGCCCCGAGCAATTTGTACGGGTACCGGTAACCGCCCCCAAGGGTTGCCACGTGTACGGGTTCGGTGACCGCCCCCAAGATTTCCAGCCGCTGTTTGGATAGCTCTTGTCGTCTTGAATCCAACAAGCTTGGGTTTGCTCGATTCGGAGCTCGTATGCGAAAGTTATGGCTGTTTCAGTGGCGAGCGGTAGTACCGCTGACCTAGCGGTAGTACCGCTAGAGTTGGCGGTAGTACCGCTGGCCCTAGCGGTAGTACCGCTGGCTGGCGGTAGTACCGCTGGCTGGCGGTAGTACCGCCACTGGTCAGCGGCAGTACCGCTCCAGGAGCTTAGTACCGCCTGCCTAGCGGTTGTTCGTGGACGGACCTTTTTGCGAAGACTTTCTTGGCGGTGGTAGTGCCTTTGCACTTCCAGGGGCCCAGCGGTAGTACCGCTGGGACGAGCGGTAGTACCGCTGGAGTGCCAGCGGTAGTATCGCTAGCTGGCGGTAGTACCACCCCTGGTCAGCGATAGTACCGCTGGAGTGCCAGCGGTGGTACCGCTGCAGCCAGCGGTAGTACCGCTGGGCTCGGGCTGTAAGTGGGGGTAACGGTCTGATTCCTTCCCCCACTATATAAAGGGGGTCCTCTTCCCCCTTGGACTTATCTATCCGTTGGGCTCTTGTTCTACCTCCATTGTCGACATTCTTAGAGCTTGCTAACTCTCAATCCCTCCAATGATTCTTGCTTGTTCTTGAGGGAAAAGAGAGAGGAGATCTAGATCCACATCTCCACCAATCACTTTCTCCTCTATGTGAGGGGAACCCCTTGGATCTTGATTTGGAGTTCTTTGTGAGCTCCTTGTTCTTCCTCTCATATTTCTCCATAGCTTTCGTTGTTTTGGATGGATTTGAGTGTGAGGGACTTGACCACTTCGTGTGGTCTTGCCATTGCATTAGTTGCATCGGTTTGAGTTCTCCATGGTGATACGTGGAAGTGAAGTTTGAGAAGCTTATTACCTTTGGTACTTAGTACCCTAGATATTGTTCTTCGCGGATGCCTTGGCGTCCTAGAAGCTTGGTGGTGTCTCGGAGCTCAATCATTGTGGTGTGAAGCTCCGGGCAAGCATCGGGGTCTCCAATTAGGTTGTGGAGATTGCCCCGAGCAATTTGTACGGGTACCGGTAACCGCCCCCAAGGGTTGCCACATGTACGGGTTCGGTGACCGCCCCCAAGATTTCCATCCGCTGTTTGGATAGCTCTTGTCGTCGTGAATCCAACAAGCTTGGGTTTGCTCGATTCGGAGCTCGTATGCGAAAGTTATGGCTGTTTCAGTGGCGAGCGGTAGTACCGCTGACCTAGCGGTAGTACCGCTAGAGTTGGCGGTAGTACCGCTGGCCCTAGCGGTAGTACCGCTGGCTAGCGGTAGTACCGCCACTGGTCAGCGGCAGTACCGCTCCAGGAGCTTAGTACCGCCTGCCTAGCGGTTGTTCGTGGACGGACCTTTTTGCGAAGACTTTCTTGGCGGTGGTAGTGCCTTTGCACTTCCAGGGGCCCAGCGGTAGTACCGCTGGGACGAGCGGTAGTACCGCTGGAGTGCCAGCGGTAGTACCGCTAGCTGGCGGTAGTACCACCCCTGGTCAGCGATAGTACCGCTGGAGTGCCAGCGGTGGTACCGCTACAGCCAGCGGTAGTACCGCTGGGCTCGGGCTGTAAGTGGGGGTAACAGTCTGATTCCTTCCCCCACTATATAAAGGGGGTCCTCTTCCCCCTTGGCCTTATCTATCCGTTGAGCTCTTGTTCTACCTCCATTGTCGACATTCTTAGAGCTTGCTAACTCTCAATACCTCCAATGATTCTTGCTTGTTCTTGAGGGAAAAGAGAGAGGAGATCTAGATCCACATCTCCACCAATCACTTTTCTCCTCTATGTGAGGGGAACCCCTTGGATCTTGATCTTGGAGTTCTTTGTGAGCTCCTTGTTCTTCCTATCATATTTCTCCATAGCTTTCGTTGTTTTGGATGGATTTGAGTGTGAGGGACTTGACCACTTCGTGTGGTCTTGCCATTGCATTAGTTGCATCGGTTTGAGTTCTCCATGGTGATACGTGGAAGTGAAGTTTGAGAAGCTTATTACCTTTGGTACTTAGTACCCTAGATATTGTTCTTCGCGGATGCCTTGGCGTCCTAGAAGCTTGGTGGTGTCTCGGAGCTCAATCATTGTGGTGTGAAGCTCCGGGCAAGCATCGGGGTCTCCAATTAGGTTGTGGAGATTGCCCCGAGCAATTTGTACGGGTACCGGTAACCGCCCCCAAGGGTTGCCACGTGTACGGGTTCGGTGACCGCCCCCAAGATTTCCATCCGCTGTTTGGATAGCTCTTGTCGTCGTGAATCCAACAAGCTTGGGTTTGCTCGATTCGGAGCTCGTATGCGAAAGTTATGGCTGTTTCAGTGGCGAGCGGTAGTACCGCTGACCTAGCGGTAGTACCGCTAGAGTTGGCGGTAGTACCGCTGGCCCTAGCGGTAGTACCGCTGGCTAGCGGTAGTACCGCCACTGGTCAGCGGCAGTACCGCTCCAGGAGCTTAGTACCGCCTGCCTAGCGGTTGTTCGTGGACGGACCTTTTTGCGAAGACTTTCTTGGCGGTGGTAGTGCCTTTGCACTTCCAGGGGCCCAGCGGTAGTACCGCTGGGACGAGCGGTAGTACCGCTGGAGTGCCAGCGGTAGTACCGCTAGCTGGCGGTAGTACCACCCCTGGTCAGCGATAGTACCGCTGGAGTGCCAGCGGTGGTACCGCTGCAGCCAGCGGTAGTACCGCTGGGCTCGGGCTGTAAGTGGGGGTAACGGTCTGATTCCTTCCCCCACTATATAAAGGGGGTCCTCTTCCCCCTTGGCCTTATCTATCCGTTGAGCTCTTGTTCTACCTCCATTGTCGACATTCTTAGAGCTTGCTAACTCTCAATCCCTCCAATGATTCTTGCTTGTTCTTGAGGGAAAAGAGAGAGGAGATCTAGATCCACATCTCCACCAATCACTTTTCTCCTCTATGTGAGGGGAACCCCTTGGATCTTGATTTGGAGTTCTTTGTGAGCTCCTTGTTCTTCCTATCATATTTCTCCATAGCTTTCGTTGTTTTGGATGGATTTGAGTGTGAGGGACTTGACCACTTCGTGTGGTCTTGCCATTGCATTAGTTGCATCGGTTTGAGTTCTCCATGGTGATACGTGGAAGTGAAGTTTGAGAAGCTTATTACCTTTGGTACTTAGTACCCTAGATATTGTTCTTCGCGGATGCCTTGGCGTCCTAGAAGCTTGGTGGTGTCTCGGAGCTCAATCATTGTGGTGTGAAGCTCCGGGCAAGCATCGGGGTCTCCAATTAGGTTGTGGAGATTGCCCCGAGCAATTTGTACGGGTACCGGTAACCGCCCCCAAGGGTTGCCACGTGTACGGGTTCGGTGACCGCCCCCAAGATTTCCAGCCGCTGTTTGGATAGCTCTTGTCGTCTTGAATCCAACAAGCTTGGGTTTGCTCGATCCGGAGCTCGTATGCGAAAGTTATGGCTGTTTCAGTGGCGAGCGGTAGTACCGCTGACCTAGCGGTAGTACCGCTAGAGTTGGCGGTAGTACCGCTGGCCCTAGCGGTAGTACCGCTGGCTGGCGGTAGTACCGCTGGCTGGCGGTAGTACCGCCACTGGTCAGCGGCAGTACCGCTCCAGGAGCTTAGTACCGCGTGCCTAGCGGTTGTTCGTGGACGGACCTTTTTGCGAAGACTTTCTTGGCGGTGGTAGTGCCTTTGCACTTCCAGGGGCCCAGCGGTAGTACCGCTGGGACGAGCGGTAGTACCGCTAGAGTGCCAGCGGTAGTATCGCTAGCTGGCGGTAGTACCACCCCTGGTCAGCGATAGTACCGCTGGAGTGCCAGCGGTGGTACCGCTGCAGCCAGCGGTAGTACCGCTGGGCTCGGGCTGTAAGTGGGGGTAACGGTCTGATTCCTTCCCCCACTATATAAAGGGGGTCCTCTTCCCCCTTGGCCTTATCTATCCGTTGGGCTCTTGTTCTACCTCCATTGTCGACATTCTTAGAGCTTGCTAACTCTCAATCCCTCCAATGATTCTTGCTTGTTCTTGAGGGAAAAGAGAGAGGAGATCTAGATCCACATCTCCACCAATCACTTTCTCCTCTATGTGAGGGGAACCCCTTGGATCTTGATTTGGAGTTCTTTGTGAGCTCCTTGTTCTTCCTCTCATATTTCTCCATAGCTTTCGTTGTTTTGGATGGATTTGAGTGTGAGGGACTTCACCACTTCGTGTGGTCTTGCCATTGCATTAGTTGCATCGGTTTGAGTTCTCCATGGTGATACGTGGAAGTGAAGTTTGAGAAGCTTATTACCTTTGGTACTTAGTACCCTAGATATTGTTCTTCGCGGATGCCTTGGCGTCCTAGAAGCTTGGTGGTGTCTCGGAGCTCAATCATTGTGGTGTGAAGCTCCGGGCAAGCATCGGGGTCTCCAATTAGGTTGTGGAGATTGCCCCGAGCAATTTCTACGGGTACCGGTAACCGCCCCCAAGGGTTGCCACGTGTACGGGTTCGGTGACCGCCCCCAAGATTTCCATCCGCTGTTTGGATAGCTCTTGTCGTCGTGAATCCAACAAGCTTGAGTTTGCTCGATTCGGAGCTCGTATGCGAAAGTTATGGCTGTTTCAGTGGCGAGCGGTAGTACCGCTGACCTAGCGGTAGTACCGCTAGAGTTGGCGGTAGTACCGCTGGCCCTAGCGGTAGTACCGCTGGCTGGCGGTAGTATCGCTGGCTGGCGGTAGTACAGCCACTGGTCAGCGGCAGTACCGCTCCAGGAGCTTAGTACCGCCTGCCTAGCGGTTGTTTGTGGACGGACCTTTTCGCGAAGACTTTCTTGGCGGTGGTAGTGCCTTTGCACTTCCAGGGGCCCAGCGGTAGTACCGCTGGGACGAGCGGTAGTACCGCTGGAGTGCCAGCGGTAGTACCGCTAGCTGGCGGTAGTACCACCCCTGGTCAGCGATAGTACCGCTGGAGTGCCAGCGGTGGTACCGCTGCAGCCAGCGGTAGTACCGCTGGGCTCGGGCTGTAAGTGGGGGTAACGGTCTGATTCCTTCCCCCACTATATAAAGGGGGTCCTCTTCCCCCTTGGCCTTATCTATCCGTTGAGCTCTTGTTCTACCTCCATTGTCGACATTCTTAGAGCTTGCTAACTCTCAATCCCTCCAATGATTCTTGCTTGTTCTTGAGGGAAAAGAGAGAGGAGATCTAGATCCACATCTCCACCAATCACTTTCTCCTCTATGTGAGGGGAACCCCTTGGATCTTGATTTGGAGTTCTTTGTGAGCTCCTTGTTCTTCCTCTCATATTTCTCCATAGCTTTCGTTGTTTTGGATGGATTTGAGTGTGAGGGACTTGACCACTTCGTGTG
Organism: Hordeum vulgare subsp. vulgare; assembly: GCF_904849725.1. Classification (NCBI taxonomy): domain Eukaryota; kingdom Viridiplantae; phylum Streptophyta; class Magnoliopsida; order Poales; family Poaceae; genus Hordeum; species Hordeum vulgare. Next base: position 141,805,712 of record NC_058522.1, read on the forward strand.
GTCTTGCCATTGCATTAGTTGCATCGGTTTGAGTTCTCCATGGTATTACGTGGAAGTGAAGTTTGAGAAGCTTACTACCTTTGGTACTTAGTACCCTAGATATTGTTCTTCGCGGATGCCTTGGCGTCCTAGAAGCTTGGTGGTGTCTCGGAGCTCAATCATTGTGGTGTGAAGCTCCGGGCAAGCATCGGGGTCTCCAATTAGGTTGTGGAGATTGCCCCGAGCAATTTGTACGGGTACCGGTAACCGCCCCCAAGGGTTGCCACGTGTACGGGTTCGGTGACCGCCCCCAAGATTTCCAGCCGCTGTTTGGATAGCTCTTGTCGTCGTGAATCCAACAAGCTTGGGTTTGCTCGATTCGGAGCTCGTATGCGAAAGTTATGGCTGTTTCAGTGGCGAGCGGTAGTACCGCTGACCTAGCGGTAGTACCGCTAGAGTTGGCGGTAGTACCGCTGGCCCTAGCGGTAGTACCGCTGGCTGGCGGTAGTGTCGCTGGCTGGCGGTAGTACCGCCACTGGTCAGCGGCAGTACCGCTCCAGGAGCTTAGTACCGCCTGCCTAGCGGTTGTTTGTGGACGGACCTTTTCGCGAAGACTTTCTTGGCGGTGGTAGTGCCTTTGCACTTCCAGGGGCCCAGCGGTAGTACCGCTGGGACGAGCGGTAGTACCGCTGGAGTGCCAGCGGTAGTACCGCTAGCTGGCGGTAGTACCACCCCTGGTCAGCGATAGTACCGCTGGAGTGCCAGCGGTGGTACCGCTGCAGCCAGCGGTAGTACCGCTGGGCTCGGGCTGTAAGTGGGGGTAACGGTCTAATTCCTTCCCCCACTATATAAAGGGGGTCCTCTTCCCCCCTTGGCCTTATCTATCCGTTGAGCTCTTGTTCTACCTCCATTGTCGACATTCTTAGAGCTTGCTAACTCTCAATCCCTCCAATGATTCTTGCTTGTTCTTGAGGGAAAAGAGAGAGGATATCTAGATCCACATCTCCACCAATCACTTTCTCCTCTATGTGAGGGGAACCCCTTGGATCTTGATTTGGAGTTCTTTGTGAGCTCCTTGTTCTTCCTCTCATATTTCTCCATAGCTTTCGTTGTTTTGGATGGATTTGAGTGTGAGGGACTTGACCACTTCGTGTGGTCTTGCCATTGCATTAGTTGCATCGGTTTGAGTTCTCCATGGTGATACGTGGAAGTGAAGTTTGAGAAGCTTATTACCTTTGGTACTTAGTACCCTAGATATTGTTCTTCGCGGATGCCTTGGCGTCCTAGAAGCTTGGTGGTGTCTCGGAGCTCAATCATTGTGGTGTGAAGCTCCGGGCAAGCATCGAGGTCTCCAATTAGGTTGTGGAGATTGCCCCGAGCAATTTGTACGGGTACCGGTAACCGCCCCCAAGGGTTGCCACGTGTACGGGTTCGGTGACCGCCCCCAAGATTTCCAGCCGCTGTTTGGATAGCTCTTGTCGTCGTGAATCCAACAAGCTTGGGTTTGCTCGATTCGGAGCTCGTATGCGAAAGTTATGGCTGTTTCAGTGGCGAGCGGTAGTACCGCTAGAGATGGCGGTAGTACCGCTGGACCTAGCGGTAGTACCGCTGCCTGGCGGTAGTACCGCCACTGGTCAGCGGCAGTACCGCTCCAGGAGCTTAGACCGCCAGCCTAGCGGTTGTTCGTGGACGGACCTTTTTGCGAAGACTTTCTTGGCGGTGGTAGTGCCTTTGCACTTCCAGGGGCCCAGCGGTAGTACCGCTGGGACGAGCGGTAGTACCGCTGGAGTGCCAGCGGTAGTACCGCTAGCTGGCGGTAGTACCACCCCTGGTCAGCGATAGTACCGCTGGAGTGCCAGCGGTGGTACCGCTGCAGCCAGCGGTAGTACCGCTGGGCTCGGGCTGTAAGTGGGGGTAACGGTCTGATTCCTTCCCCCACTATATAAAGGGGGTCCTCTTCCCCCTTGGCCTTATCTATCCGTTGAGCTCTTGTTCTACCTCCATTGTCGACATTCTTAGAGCTTGCTAACTCTCAATCCCTCCAATGATTCTTGCTTGTTCTTGAGGGAAAAGAGAGAGGAGATCTAGATCCACATCTCCACCAATCACTTTCTCCTCTATGTGAGGGGAACCCCTTGGATCTTGATTTGGAGTTCTTTGTGAGCTCCTTGTTCTTCCTCTCATATTTCTCCATAGCTTTCGTTGTTTTGGATGGATTTGAGTGTGAGGGACTTGACCACTTCGTGTGGTCTTGCCATTGCATTAGTTGCATCGGTTTGAGTTCTCCATGGTGATACGTGGAAGTGAAGTTTGAGAAGCTTACTACCTTTGGTACTTAGTACCCTAGATATTGTTCTTCGCGGATGCCTTGGCGTCCTAGAAGCTTGGTGGTGTCTCGGAGCTCAATCATTGTGGTGTGAAGCTCCGGGCAAGCATCGGGGTCTCCAATTAGGTTGTGGAGATTGCCCCGAGCAATTTGTACGGGTACCGGTAACCGCCCCCAAGGGTTGCCACGTGTACGGGTTCGGTGACCGCCCCCAAGATTTCCAGCCGCTGTTTGGATAGCTCTTGTCGTCGTGAATCCAACAAGCTTGGGTTTGCTCGATTCGGAGCTCGTATGCGAAAGTTATGGCTGTTTCAGTGGCGAGCGGTAGTACCGCTGACCTAGCGGTAGTACCGCTAGAGTTGGCGGTAGTACCGCTGGCCCTAGCGGTAGTACCGCTGGCTGGCGGTAGTGTCGCTGGCTGGCGGTAGTACCGCCACTGGTCAGCGGCAGTACCGCTCCAGGAGCTTAGTACCGCCTGCCTAGCGGTTGTTTGTGGACGGACCTTTTCGCGAAGACTTTCTTGGCGGTGGTAGTGCCTTTGCACTTCCAGGGGCCCAGCGGTAGTACCGCTGGGACGAGCGGTAGTACCGCTGGAGTGCCAGCGGTAGTACCGCTAGCTGGCGGTAGTACCACCCCTGGTCAGCGATAGTACCGCTGGAGTGCCAGCGGTGGTACCGCTGCAGCCAGCGGTAGTACCGCTGGGCTCGGGCTGTAAGTGGGGGTAACGGTCTGATTCCTTCCCCCACTATATAAAGGGGGTCCTCTTCCCCCTTGGCCTTATCTATCCGTTGAGCTCTTGTTCTACCTCCATTGTCGACATTCTTAGAGCTTGCTAACTCTCAATCCCTCCAATGATTCTTGCTTGTTCTTGAGGGAAAAGAGAGAGGAGATCTAGATCCACATCTCCACCAATCACTTTCTCCTCTATCTGAGGGGAACCCCTTGGATCTTGATTTGGAGTTCTTTGTGAGCTCCTTGTTCTTCCTCTCATATTTCTCCATAGCTTTCGTTGTTTTGGATGGATTTGAGTGTGAGGGACTTGACCACTTCGTGTGGTCTTGCCATTGCATTAGTTGCATCGGTTTGAGTTCTCCATGGTGATACGTGGAAGTGAAGTTTGAGAAGCTTATTACCTTTGGTACTTAGTACCCTAGATATTGTTCTTCGCGGATGCCTTGGCGTCCTAGAAGCTTGGTGGTGTCTCGGAGCTCAATCATTGTGGTGTGAAGCTCCGGGCAAGCATCGAGGTCTCCAATTAGGTTGTGGAGATTGCCCCGAGCAATTTGTACGGGTACCGGTAACCGCCCCCAAGGGTTGCCACGTGTACGGGTTCGGTGACCGCCCCCAAGATTTCCAGCCGCTGTTTGGATAGCTCTTGTCGTCGTGAATCCAACAAGCTTGGGTTTGCTCGATTCGGAGCTCGTATGCGAAAGTTATGGCTGTTTCAGTGGCGAGCGGTAGTACCGCTAGAGATGGCGGTAGTACCGCTGGACCTAGCGGTAGTACCGCTGGCTGGCGGTAGTACCGCCACTGGTCAGCGGCAGTACCGCTCCAGGAGCTTAGTACCGCCTGCCTAGCGGTTGTTCGTGGACGGACCTTTTTGCGAAGACTTTCTTGGCGGTGGTAGTGCCTTTGCACTTCCAGGGGCCCAGCGGTAGTACCGCTGGGACGAGCGGTAGTACCGCTGGAGTGCCAGCGGTAGTACCGCTAGCTGGCGGTAGTACCACCCCTGGTCAGCGATAGTACCGCTGGAGTGCCAGCGGTGGTACCGCTGCAGCCAGCGGTAGTACCGCTGGGCTCGGGCTGTAAGTGGGGGTAACGGTCTGATTCCTTCCCCCACTATATAAAGGGGGTCCTCTTCCCCCTTGGCCTTATCTATCCGTTGAGCTCTTGTTCTACCTCCATTGTCGACATTCTTAGAGCTTGCTAACTCTCAATCCCTCCAATGATTCTTGCTTGTTCTTGAGGGAAAAGAGAGAGGAGATCTAGATCCACATCTCCACCAATCACTTTCTCCTCTATATGAGGGGAACCCCTTGGATCTTGATTTGGAGTTCTTTGTGAGCTCCTTGTTCTTCCTCTCATATTTCTCCATAGCTTTCGTTGTTTTGGATGGATTTGAGTGTGAGGGACTTGACCACTTCGTGTGGTCTTGCCATTGCATTAGTTGCATCGGTTTGAGTTCTCCATGGTGATACGTGGAAGTGAAGTTTGAGAAGCTTACTACCTTTGGTACTTAGTACCCTAGATATTGTTCTTCGCGGATGCCTTGGCGTCCTAGAAGCTTGGTGGTGTCTCGGAGCTCAATCATTGTGGTGTGAAGCTCCGGGCAAGCATCGGGGTCTCCAATTAGGTTGTGGAGATTGCCCCGAGCAATTTGTACGGGTACCGGTAACCGCCCCCAAGGGTTGCCACGTGTACGGGTTCGGTGACCGCCCCCAAGATTTCCAGCCGCTGTTTGGATAGCTCTTGTCGTCCTGAATCCAACAAGCTTGGGTTTGCTCGATTCGGAGCTCGTATGCGAAAGTTATGGCTGTTTCAGTGGCGAGCGGTAGTACCGCTGACCTAGCGGTAGTACCGCTAGAGATGGCGGTAGTACCGCTGGACCTAGCGGTAGTACCGCTGGCTGGCGGTAGTACCGCCACTGGTCAGCGGCAGTACCGCTCCAGGAGCTTAGTACCGCCTGCCTAGCGGTTGTTCGTGGACGGACCTTTTTGCGAAGACTTTCTTGGCGGTGGTAGTGCCTTTGCACTTCCAGGGGCCCAGCGGTAGTACCGCTGGGACGAGCGATAGTACCGCTGGAGTGCCAGCGGTAGTACCGCTAGCTGGCGGTAGTACCACCCCTGGTCAGCGATAGTACCGCTGGAGTGCCAGCGGTGGTACCGCTGCAGCCAGCGGTAGTACCGCTGGGCTCGGGCTGTAAGTGGGGGTAACGGTCTGATTCCTTCCCCCACTATATAAAGGGGGTCCTCTTCCCCCTTGGCCTTATCTATCCGTTGACCTCTTGTTCTACCTCCATTGTCGACATTCTTAGAGCTTGCTAACTCTCAATCCCTCCAATGATTCTTGCTTGTTCTTGAGGGAAAAGAGAGAGGAGATCTAGATCCACATCTCCACCAATCACTTTCTCCTCTATGTGAGGGGAACCCCTTGGATCTTGATCTTGGAGTTCTTTGTGAGCTCCTTGTTCTTCCTCTCATATTTCTCCATAGCTTTCGTTGTTTTGGATTGATTTGAGTGTGAGGGACTTGACCACTTCGTGTGGTCTTGCCATTGCATTAGTTGCATCGGTTTGAGTTCTCCATGGTGATACGTGGAAGAGAAGTTTGAGAAGCTTATTACCTTTGGTACTTAGTACCCTAGATATTGTTCTTCGCGGATGCCTTGGCGTCCTAGAAGCTTGGTGGTGTCTCGGAGCTCAATCATTGTGGTGTGAAGCTCCGGGCAAGCATCGGGGTCTCCAATTAGGTTGTGGAGATTGCCCCGAGCAATTTGTACGGGTACCGGTAACCGCCCCCAAGGGTTGCCACGTGTACGGGTTCGGTGACCGCCCCCAAGATTTCCAGCCGCTGTTTGGATAGCTCTTGTCGTCGTGAATCCAACAAGCTTGGGTTTGCACGATTCGGAGCTCGTATGCGAAAGTTATGGCTGTTTCAGTGGCGAGCGGTAGTACCGCTGACCTAGCGGTAGTATCGCTAGAGTTGGCGGTAGTACCGCTGGCTAGCGGTAGTACCGCCACTCGTCAGCGGCAGTACCGCTCCAGGAGCTTAGTACCGCCTGCCTAGCGGTTGTTCATGGACGGACCTTTTTGCGAAGACTTTCTTGGCGGTGGTAGTGCCTTTGCACTTCCAGGGGCCCAGCGGTAGTACCGCTGGGACGAGCGGTAGTACCGCTGGAGTGCCAGCGGTAGTACCGCTAGCTGGCGGTAGTACCACCCCTGGTCAGCGGTAGTACCGCTGGGCTCGGGCTGTAAGTGGGGGTAACGGTCTGATTCCTTCCCCCACTATATAAAGGGGGTCCTCTTCCCCCTTGGCCTTATCTATCCGTTGAGCTCTTGTTCTACCTCCATTGTCGACATTCTTAGAGCTTGCTAACTCTCAATCCCTCCAACGATTCTTGCTTGTTCTTGAGGGAAAAGAGAGAGGAGCTCTAGATCCACATCTCCACCAATCACTTTCTCCTCTACGTGAGGGGAACCCCTTGGATCTTGATCTTGGAGTTCTTTGTGAGCTCCTTGTTCTTCCTCTCATATTTCTCCATAGCTTTCGTTGTTTTGGATGGATTTGAGTGTGAGGGACTTGACCACTTCGTGTGTTCTTGCCATTGCATTAGTTGCATCGGTTTGAGTTCTCCATGGTGATACGTGGAAGTGAAGTTTGAGAAGCTTATTACCTTTGGTACTTAGTACCCTAGATATTGTTCTTCGCGGATGCCTTGGCGTCCTAGAAGCTTGGTGGTGTCTCGGAGCTCAATCATTGTGGTGTGAAGCTCCGGGCAAGCATCGGGGTCTCCAATTAGGTTGTGGAGATTGCCCCGAGCAATTTGTACGGGTACCGGTAACCGCCCCCAAGGGTTGCCACGTGTACGGGTTCGGTGACCGCCCCCAAGATTTCCAGCCGCTGTTTCGATAGCTCTTGTCGTCGTGAATCCAACAAGCTTGGGTTTGCTCGATTCGGAGCTCGTATGCGAAAGTTATGGCTGTTTCAGTGGCGAGCGGTAGTACCGCTGACCTAGCGGTAGTATCGCTAGAGTTGGCGGTAGTACCGCTGGCTGGCGGTAGTACTGCCACTGGTCAGCGGCAGTACCGCTCCAGGAGCTTAGTACCGCCTGCCTAGCGGTTGTTCGTGGACGGACCTTTTTGCGAAGACTTTCTTGGCGGTGGTAGTGCCTTTGCACTTCCAGGGGCCCAGCGGTAGTACCGCTGGGACGAGCGGTAGTACCGCTGGAGTGCCAGCTGTAGTACCGCTAGCTGGCGGTAGTACCACCCCTGGTCAGCGGTAGTACCGCTGGAGTGCCCGCGGTGGTACCGCTGCAGCCAGCGGTAGTACCGCTGGGCTCGGGCTGTAAGTGGGGGTAACGGTCTGATTCCTTCCCCCACTATATAAAGGGGGTCCTCTTCCCCCTTGGCCTTATTTATCCGTTGAGCTCTTGTTCTACCTCCATTGTCGACATTCTTAGAGCTTGCTAACTCTCAATCCCTCCAATGATTCTTGCTTGTTCTTGAGGGAAAAGAGAGAGGAGATCTAGATCCACATCTCCACCAATCACTTTCTCCTCTACGTGAGGGGAACCCCTTGGATCTTGATCTTGGAGTTCTTTGTGAGCTCCTTGTTCTTCCTCTCATATTTCTCCATAGCTTTCGTTGTTGTGCAGGGATTTGAGTCTGAGGGACTTGACCACTTTGTGTGTTCTTGCCATTGCATTAGTTGTACCGGTTTGAGTTCTCCATGGTGATACATGGAAGTGAAGTTTGAGAAGCTTATTACCTTTGGTACTTAGTACCCTAGATATTGTTCTTCGCGGATGCCTTGGCGTCCTAGAAGCTTGGTGGTGTCTCGGAGCTCAATCATTGTGGTGTGAAGCTCCGGGCAAGCATCGGGGTCTCCAATTAGGTTGTGGAGATTGCCCCGAGCAATTTGTACGGGTACCGGTAACCGCCCCCAAGGGTTGCCACGTGTACGGGTTCGGTGACCGCCCCCAAGATTTCCAGCCGCTGTTTGGATAGCTCTTGTCGTCGTGAATCCAATAAGCTTGGGTTTGCTCGATTCGGAGCTCGTATGCGAAAGTTATGGCTGTTTCAGTGGCGAGCGGTAGTACCGCTGACCTAGCGGTAGTATCGCTAGAGTTGGCGGTAGTACCGCTGGCTGGCGGTAGTACCGCCACTGGTCAGCGGCAGTACCGCTCCAGGAGCTTAGTACCGCCTGCCTAGCGGTTGTTCGTGGACGGACCTTTTTGCGAAGACTTTCTTGGCGGTGGTAGTGCCTTTGCACTTCCAGGGGCCCAGCGGTAGTACCGCTGGGACGAGCGGTAGTACCGCTGGAGTGCCAGCGGTAATACCGCTAGCTGGCGGTAGTACCACCCCTGGTCAGCGGTAGTACCGCTGGAGTGCCCGCGGTGGTACCGCTGCAGCCAGCGGTAGTACCGCTGGGCTCGGGCTGTAAGTGGGGGTAACGGTCTGATTCCTTCCCCCACTATATAAAGGGGGTCCTCTTCCCCCTTGGCCTTATCTATCCGTTGAGCTCTTGTTCTACCTCCATTGTCGACATTCTTAGAGCTTGCTAACTCTCAATCCCTCCAATGATTCTTGCTTGTTCTTGAGGGAAAAGAGAGAGGAGATCTAGATCCACATCTCCACCAATCACTTTCTCCTCTACGTGAGGGGAACCCCTTGGATCTTGATCTTGGAGTTCTTTGTGAGCTCCTTGTTCTTCCTCTCATATATCTCCATAGCTTTCGTTGTTGTGCAGGGATTTGAGTGTGAGGGACTTGACCACTTCGTGTGTTCTTGCCATTGCATTAGTTGTATCGGTTTGAGTTGTCCATGGTGATACGTGGAAGTGAAGTTTGAGAAGCTTATTACCTTTGGTACTTAGTACCCTAGATATTGTTCTTCGCGGATGCCTTGGCGTCCTAGAAGCTTGGTGGTGTCTTGGAGCTCAATCATTGTGGTGTGAAGCTCCGGGCAAGCATCGGGGTCTCCCATTAGGTTGTGGAGATTGCCCCGAGCAATTTGTACGGGTACCGGTAACCGCCCCCAAGGGTTGCCACATGTACGGGTTCGGTGACCGCCCCCAAGATTTCCAGCCGCTGTTTCGATAGCTCTTGTCGTCCTGAATCCAACAAGCTTGGGTTTGCTCGATTCGGAGCTCGTATGCGAAAGTTATGGCTGTTTCAGTGGCGAGCGGTAGTACCGCTGACCTAGCGGTAGTACCGCTAGAGTTGGCGGTAGTACCGCTGGCCCTAGCGGTAGTACCGCTGGCTGGCGGTAGTACCGCCACTGGTCAGCGGCAGTACCGCTCCAGGAGCTTAGTACCGCCTTCCTAGCGGCTGTTCGTGGACGGACCTTTTTGCGAAGACTTTCTTGGCGGTGGTAGTGCCTTTGCACTACCAGGGGCCCAGCGGTAGTACCGCTAGCTGGCGGTATTACCACCCCTGGTCAGCGGTAGTACCGCTGGAGTGCCAGCGGTGGTACCGCTGCAGCCAGCGGTAGTACCGCTGGGCTCGGGCTGTAAGTGGGGGTAACGGTCTGATTCCTTCCCCCACTATATAAAGGGGGTCCTCTTCCCCCTTGGCCTTATCTATCCGTTGAGCTCTTGTTCTACATCCATTGTCGACATTCTTAGAGCTTGCTAACTCTCAATCCCTCCAATGATTCTTGCTTGTTCTTGAGGGAAAAGAGAGAGGAGATCTAGATCCACATCTCCACCACTCACTTTCTCCTCTACGTGAGGGGAACCACTTGGATCTTGATCTTGGAGTTCTTTGTGAGCTCCTTGTTCTTCCTCTCATATTTCTCAATAGCTTTCGTTGTTTTGGATGGATTTGAGTGTGAGGGACTTGACCACTTCGTGTGTTCTTGCCATTGCCTTAGTTGCATCGGTTTGAGTTCTCCATGGTGATACGTGGATGTGAAGTTTGAGAAGCTTATTACCTTTGGTACTTAGTACCCTAGATATTGTTCTTCGCGGATGCCTTGGCGTCCTAGAAGCTTGGTGGTGTCTCGGAGCTCAATCATTGTGGTGTGAAGCTCCGGGCAAGCATCGGGGTCTCCAATTAGGTTGTGGAGATTGCCCCGAGCAATTTGTACGGGTACCGGTAACTGCCCCCAAGGGTTGCCACGTGTACGGGTTCGGTGACCGCCCCCAAGATTTCCAGCCGCTGTTTCGATAGCTCTTGTCGTCCTGAATCCAACAAGCTTGGGTTTGCTCGATTCGGAGCTCGTATGCGAAAGTTATGGCTGTTTCAGTGGCGAGCGGTAGTACCGCTGACCTAGCGGTAGTACCGCTAGAGTTGGCGGTAGTACCGCTGGCCCTAGCGATAGTACCGCTGGCTGGCGGTAGTACCGCCACTGGTCAGCGGCAGTACCGCTCCAGGAGCTTAGTACCGCCTTCCTAGCGGCTGTTCGTGGACGGACCTTTTTGCGAAGACTTTCTTGGCGGTGGTAGTGCCTTTGCACTACCAGGGGCCCAGCGGTAGTACCGCTAGCTGGCGGTATTACCACCCCTGGTCAGCGGTAGTACCGCTGGAGTGCCAGCGGTGGTACCGCTGCAGCCAGCGGTAGTACCGCTGGGCTCGGGCTGTAAGTGGGGGTAACGGTCTGATTCCTTCCCCCACTATATAAAGGGGGTCCTCTTCCCCCTTGGCCTTATCTATCCGTTGAGCTCTTGTTCTACATCCATTGTCGACATTCTTAGAGCTTGCTAACTCTCAATCCCTCCAATGATTCTTGCTTGTTCTTGAGGGAAAAGAGAGAGGAGATCTAGATCCACATCTCCACCACTCACTTTCTCCTCTACGTGAGGGGAACCACTTGGATCTTGATCTTGGAGTTCTTTGTGAGCTCCTTGTTCTTCCTCTCATATTTCTCAATAGCTTTCGTTGTTTTGGATGGATTTGAGTGTGAGGGACTTGACCACTTCGTGTGTTCTTGCCATTGCCTTAGTTGCATCGGTTTGAGTTCTCCATGGTGATACGTGGATGTGAAGTTTGAGAAGCTTATTACCTTTGGTACTTAGTACCCTAGATATTGTTCTTCCCGGATGCCTTGGCGTCCTAGAAGCTTGGTGGTGTCTCGGAGCTCAATCATTGTGGTGTGAAGCTCCGGGCAAGCATCGGGGTCTCCAATTAGGTTGTGGAGATTGCCCCGAGCAATTTGTACGGGTACCGGTAACCGCCCCCAAGGGTTGCCACGTGTACGGGTTCGGTGACCGCCCCCAAGATTTCCAGCCGCTGTTTCGATAGCTCTTGTCGTCCTGAATCCAACAAGCTTGGGTTTGCTCGATTCGGAGCTCGTATGCGAAAGTTATGGCTGTTTCAGTGGCGAGCGGTAGTACCGCTGACCTAGCGGTAGTACCGCTAGAGTTGGCGGTAGTACCGCTGGCCCTAGCGGTAGTACCGCTGGCTGGCGGTAGTACCGCCACTGGTCAGCGGCAGTACCGCTCCAGGAGCTTAGTACCGCCTTCCTAGCGGCTGTTCGTGGACGGACCTTTTTGCGAAGACTTTCTTGGCGGTGGTAGTGCCTTTGCACTACCAGGGGCCCAGCGGTAGTACCGCTAGCTGGCGGTATTACCACCCCTGGTCAGCGGTAGTACCGCTGGAGTGCCAGCGGTGGTACCGCTGCAGCCAGCGGTAGTACCGCTGGGCTCGGGCTGTAAGTGGGGGTAACGGTCTGATTCCTTCCCCCACTATATAAAGGGGGTCCTCTTCCCCCTTGGCCTTATCTATCCGTTGAGCTCTTGTTCTACATCCATTGTCGACATTCTTAGAGCTTGCTAACTCTCAATCCCTCCAATGATTCTTGCTTGTTCTTGAGGGAAAAGAGAGAGGAGATCTAGATCCACATCTCCACCACTCACTTTCTCCTCTACGTGAGGGGAACCACTTGGATCTTGATCTTGGAGTTCTTTGTGAGCTCCTTGTTCTTCCTCTCATATTTCTCAATAGCTTTCGTTGTTTTGGATGGATTTGAGTGTGAGGGACTTGACCACTTCGTGTGTTCTTGCCATTGCCTTAGTTGCATCGGTTTGAGTTCTCCATGGTGATACGTGGATGTGAAGTTTGAGAAGATTATTACCTTTGGTACTTAGTACCCTAGATATTGTTCTTCCCGGATGCCTTGGCGTCCTAGAAGCTTGGTGGTGTCTCGGAGCTCAATCATTGTGGTGTGAAGCTCCGGGCAAGCATCGGGGTCTCCAATTAGGTTGTGGAGATTGCCCCGAGCAATTTGTACGGGTACCGGTAACCGCCCCCAAGGGTTGCCACGTGTACGGGTTCGGTGACCGCCCCCAAGATTTCCAGCCGCTGTTTCGATAGCTCTTGTCGTCCTGAATCCAACAAGCTTGGGTTTGCTCGATTCGGAGCTCGTATGCGAAAGTTATGGCTGTTTCAGTGGCGAGCGGTAGTACCGCTGACCTAGCGGTAGTACCGCTAGAGTTGGCGGTAGTACCGCTGGCCCTAGCGGTAGTACCGCTGGCTGGCGGTAGTACCGCCACTGGTCAGCGGCAGTACCGCTCCAGGAGCTTAGTACCGCCTTCCTAGCGGCTGTTCGTGGACGGACCTTTTTGCGAAGACTTTCTTGGCGGTGGTAGTGCCTTTGCACTACCAGGGGCCCAGCGGTAGTACCGCTAGCTGGCGGTATTACCACCCCTGGTCAGCGGTAGTACCGCTGGAGTGCCAGCGGTGGTACCGCTGCAGCCAGCGGTAGTACCGCTGGGCTCGGGCTGTAAGTGGGGGTAACGGTCTGATTCCTTCCCCCACTATATAAAGGGGGTCCTCTTCCCCCTTGGCCTTATCTATCCGTTGAGCTCTTGTTCTACATCCATTGTCGACATTCTTAGAGCTTGCTAACTCTCAATCCCTCCAATGATTCTTGCTTGTTCTTGAGGGAAAAGAGAGAGGAGATCTAGATCCACATCTCCACCACTCACTTTCTCCTCTACGTGAGGGGAACCACTTGGATCTTGATCTTGGAGTTCTTTGTGAGCTCCTTGTTCTTCCTCTCATATTTCTCAATAGCTTTCGTTGTTTTGGATGGATTTGAGTGTGAGGGACTTGACCACTTCGTGTGTTCTTGCCATTGCCTTAGTTGCATCGGTTTGAGTTCTCCATGGTGATACGTGGATGTGAAGTTTGAGAAGCTTATTACCTTTGGTACTTAGTACCCTAGATATTGTTCTTCCCGGATGCCTTGGCGTCCTAGAAGCTTGGTGGTGTCTCGGAGCTCAATCATTGTGGTGTGAAGCTCCGGGCAAGCATCGGGGTCTCCAATTAGGTTGTGGAGATTGCCCCGAGCAATTTGTACGGGTACCGGTAACCGCCCCCAAGGGTTGCCACGTGTACGGGTTCGGTGACCGCCCCCAAGATTTCCAGCCGCTGTTTCGATAGCTCTTGTCGTCCTGAATCCAACAAGCTTGGGTTTGCTCGATTCGGAGCTCGTATGCGAAAGTTATGGCTGTTTCAGTGGCGAGCGGTAGTACCGCTGACCTAGCGGTAGTACCGCTAGAGTTGGCGGTAGTACCGCTGGCCCTAGCGGTAGTACCGCTGGCTGGCGGTAGTACCGCCACTGGTCAGCGGCAGTACCGCTCCAGGAGCTTAGTACCGCCTTCCTAGCGGCTGTTCATGGACGGACCTTTTTGCGAAGACTTTCTTGGCGGTGGTAGTGCCTTTGCACTACCAGGGGCCCAGCGGTAGTACCGCTAGCTGGCGGTATTACCACCCCTGGTCAGCGGTAGTACCGCTGGAGTGCCAGCGGTGGTACCGCTGCAGCCAGCGGTAGTACCGCTGGGCTCGGGCTGTAAGTGGGGGTAACGGTCTGATTCCTTCCCCCACTATATAAAGGGGGTCCTCTTCCCCCTTGGCCTTATCTATCCGTTGAGCTCTTGTTCTACATCCATTGTCGACATTCTTAGAGCTTGCTAACTCTCAATCCCTCCAATGATTCTTGCTTGTTCTTGAGGGAAAAGAGAGAGGAGATCTAGATCCACATCTCCACCACTCACTTTCTCCTCTACGTGAGGGGAACCACTTGGATCTTGATCTTGGAGTTCTTTGTGAGCTCCTTGTTCTTCCTCTCATATTTCTCAATAGCTTTCGTTGTTTTGGATGGATTTGAGTGTGAGGGACTTGACCACTTCGTGTGTTCTTGCCATTGCCTTAGTTGCATCGGTTTGAGTTCTCCATGGTGATACGTGGATGTGAAGTTTGAGAAGCTTATTACCTTTGGTACTTAGTACCCTAGATATTGTTCTTCCCGGATGCCTTGGCGTCCTAGAAGCTTGGTGGTGTCTCGGAGCTCAATCATTGTGGTGTGAAGCTCCGGGCAAGCATCGGGGTCTCCAATTAGGTTGTGGAGATTGCCCCGAGCAATTTGTACGGGTACCGGTAACCGCCCCCAAGGGTTGCCACGTGTACGGGTTCGGTGACCGCCCCCAAGATTTCCAGCCGCTGTTTCGATAGCTCTTGTCGTCCTGAATCCAACAAGCTTGGGTTTGCTCGATTCGGAGCTCGTATGCGAAAGTTATGGCTGTTTCAGTGGCGAGCGGTAGTACCGCTGACCTAGCGGTAGTACCGCTAGAGTTGGCGGTAGTACCGCTGGCCCTAGCGGTAGTACCGCTGGCTGGCGGTAGTACCGCCACTGGTCAGCGGCAGTACCGCTCCAGGAGCTTAGTACCGCCTTCCTAGCGGCTGTTCGTGGACGGACCTTTTTGCGAAGACTTTCTTGGCGGTGGTAGTGCCTTTGCACTACCAGGGGCCCAGCGGTAGTACCGCTAGCTGGCGGTATTACCACCCCTGGTCAGCGGTAGTACCGCTGGAGTGCCAGCGGTGGTACCGCTGCAGCCAGCGGTAGTACCGCTGGGCTCGGGCTGTAAGTGGGGGTAACGGTCTGATTCCTTCCCCCACTATATAAAGGGGGTCCTCTTCCCCCTTGGCCTTATCTATCCGTTGAGCTCTTGTTCTACATCCATTGTCGACATTCTTAGAGCTTGCTAACTCTCAATCCCTCCAATGATTCTTGCTTGTTCTTGAGGGAAAAGAGAGAGGAGATCTAGATCCACATCTCCACCACTCACTTTCTCCTCTACGTGAGGGGAACCACTTGGATCTTGATCTTGGAGTTCTTTGTGAGCTCCTTGTTCTTCCTCTCATATTTCTCCATAGCTTTCGTTGTTTTGGATGGATTTGAGTGTGAGGGACTTGACCACTTCGTGTGTTCTTGCCATTGCCTTAGTTGCATCGGTTTGAGTTCTCCATGGTGATACGTGGATGTGAAGTTTGAGAAGCTTATTACCTTTGGTACTTAGTACCCTAGATATTGTTCTTCGCGGATGCCTTGGCGTCCTAGAAGCTTGGTGGTGTCTCGGAGCTCAATCATTGTGGTGTGAAGCTCCGGGCAAGCATCGGGGTCTCCAATTAGGTTGTGGAGATTGCCCCGAGCAATTTGTACGGGTACCGGTAACCGCCCCCAAGGGTTGCCACGTGTACGGGTTCGGTGACCGCCCCCAAGATTTCCAGCCGCTGTTTCGATAGCTCTTGTCGTCCTGAATCCAACAAGCTTGGGTTTGCTCGATTCGGAGCTCGTATGCGAAAGTTATGGCTGTTTCAGTGGCGAGCGGTAGTACCGCTGACCTAGCGGTAGTACCGCTAGAGTTGGCGGTAGTACCGCTGGCCCTAGCGGTAGTACCGCTGGCTGGCGGTAGTACCGCCACTGGTCAGCGGCAGTACCGCTCCAGGAGCTTAGTACCGCCTTCCTAGCGGTTGTTCGTGGACGGACCTTTTTGCGAAGACTTTCTTGGCGGTGGTAGTGCCTTTGCACTACCAGGGGCCCAGCGGTAGTACCGCTAGCTGGCGGTATTACCACCCCTGGTCAGCGGTAGTACCGCTGGAGTGCCAGCGGTGGTACCGCTGCAGCCAGCGGTAGTACCGCTGGGCTCGGGCTGTAAGTGGGGGTAACGGTCTGATTCCTTCCCCCACTATATAAAGGGGGTCCTCTTCCCCCTTGGCCTTATCTATCCGTTGAGCTCTTGTTCTACCTCCATTGTCGACATTCTTAGAGCTTGCTAACTCTCAATCCCTCCAATGATTCTTGCTTGTTCTTGAGGGAAAAGAGAGAGGAGATCTAGATCCACATCTCCACCAATCACTTTCTCCTCTACGTGAGGGGAACCACTTGGATCTTGATCTTGGAGTTCTTTGTGAGCTCCTTGTTCTTCCTCTCATATTTCTCCATAGCTTTCGTTGTTTTGGATGGATTTGAGTGTGAGGGACTTGACCACTTCGTGTGTTCTTGCCATTGCCTTAGTTGCATCGGTTTGAGTTCTCCATGGTGATACGTGGATGTGAAGTTTGAGAAGCTTATTACCTTTGGTACTTAGTACCCTAGATATTGTTCTTCGCCGATGCCTTGGCGTCCTAGAAGCTTGGTTGTGTCTCGGAGCTCAATCATTGTGGTGTGAAGCTCCGGGCAAGCATCGGGGTCTCCAATTAGGTTGTGGAGATTGCCCCGAGCAATTTGTACGGGTACCGGTAACCGCCCCCAAGGGTTGCCACGTGTACGGGTTCGGTGACCGCCCCCAAGATTTCCAGCCGCTGTTTCGATAGCTCTTGTCGTCCTGAATCCAACAAGCTTGGGTTTGCTCGATTCGGAGCTCGTATGCGAAAGTTATGGCTGTTTCAGTGGCGAGCGGTAGTACCGCTGACCTAGCGGTAGTACCGCTAGAGTTGGCGGTAGTACCGCTGGCCCTAGCGGTAGTACCGCTGGCTGGCGGTAGTACCGCCACTGGTCAGCGGCAGTACCGCTCCAGGAGCTTAGTACCGCCTTCCTAGCGGTTGTTCGTGGACGGACCTTTTTGCGAAGACTTTCTTGGCGGTGGTAGTGCCTTTGCACTACCAGGGGCCCAGCGGTAGTACCGCTAGCTGGCGGTATTACCACCCCTGGTCAGCGGTAGTACCGCTGGAGTGCCAGCGGTGGTACCGCTGCAGCCAGCGGTAGTACCGCTGGGCTCGGGCTGTAAGTGGGGGTAACGGTCTGATTCCTTCCCCCACTATATAAAGGGGGTCCTCTTCCCCCTTGGCCTTATCTATCCGTTGAGCTCTTGTTCTACCTCCATTGTCGACATTCTTAGAGCTTGCTAACTCTCAATCCCTCCAATGATTCTTGCTTGTTCTTGAGGGAAAAGAGAGAGGAGATCTAGATCCACATCTCCACCAATCACTTTCTCCTCTACGTGAGGGGAACCACTTGGATCTTGATCTTGGAGTTCTTTGTGAGCTCCTTGTTCTTCCTCTCATATTTCTCCATAGCTTTCGTTGTTTTGGATGGATTTGAGTGTGAGGGACTTGACCACTTCGTGTGTTCTTGCCATTGCCTTAGTTGCATCGGTTTGAGTTCTCCATGGTGATACGTGGATGTGAAGTTTGAGAAGCTTATTACCTTTGGTACTTAGTACCCTAGATATTGTTCTTCGCCGATGCCTTGGCGTCCTAGAAGCTTGGTGGTGTCTCGGAGGTCAATCATTATGGTGTGAAGCTCCGGGCAAGCATCGGGGTCTCCAATTAGGTTGTGGAGATTGCCCCGAGCAATTTGTACGGGTACCGGTAACCGCCCCCAAGGGTTGCCACGTGTACGGGTTCGGTGACCGCCCCCAAGATTTCCAGCCGCTGTTTGGATAGCTCTTGTCGTCGTGAATCCAACAAGCTTGGGTTTGCTCGATTCGGAGCTCGTATGCGAAAGTTATGGCTGTTTCAGTGGCGAGCGGTAGTACCGCTGACCTAGCGGTAGTACCGCTAGAGTTGGCGGTAGTACCGCTGGCCCTAGCGGTAGTACCACTGGCTGGCGGTAGTACCGCCACTGGTCAGCGGCAGTACCGCTCCAGGAGCTTAGTACCGCCTTCCTAGCGGTTGTTCGTGGACGGACCTTTTTGCGAAGACTTTCTTGGCGGTGGTAGTGCCTTTGCACTACCAGGAGCCCAGCGGTAGTACCGCTAGCTGGCGGTATTACCACCCCTGGTCAGCGGTAGTACCGCTGGAGTGCCAGCGGTGGTACCGCTGCAGCCAGCGGTAGTACCGCTGGGCTCGGGCTGTAAGTGGGGGTAACGGTCTGATTCCTTCCCCCACTATATAAAGGGGGTCCTCTTCCCCCTTGGCCTTATCTATCCGTTGAGCTCTTGTTCTACCTCCATTGTCGACATTCTTAGAGCTTGCTAACTCTCAATCCCTCCAATGATTCTTGCTTGTTCTTGAGGGAAAAGAGAGAGGAGATCTAGATCCACATCTCCACCAATCACTTTCTCCTCTACGTGAGGGGAACCACTTGGATCTTGATCTTGGAGTTCTTTGTGAGCTCCTTGTTCTTCCTCTCATATTTCTCCATAGCTTTCGTTGTTTTGGATGGATTTGAGTGTGAGGGACTTGACCACTTCGTGTGTTCTTGCCATTGCCTTAGTTGCATCGGTTTGAGTTCTCCATGGTGATACGTGGATGTGAAGTTTGAGAAGCTTATTACCTTTGGTACTTAGTACCCTAGATATTGTTCTTCGCGGATGCCTTGGCGTCCTAGAAGCTTGGTGGTGTCTCGGAGCTCAATCATTGTGGTGTGAAGCTCCGGGCAAGCATCGGGGTCTCCAATTAGGTTGTGGAGATTGCCCCGAGCAATTTGTACGGGTACCGGTAACCGCCCCCAAGGGTTGCCACATGTACGGGTTCGGTGACCGCCCCCAAGATTTCCAGCCGCTGTTTGGATAGCTCTTGTCGTCGTGAATCCAACAAGCATGGGTTTGCTCGATTCGGAGCTCGTATGCGAAAGTTATGGCTGTTTCAGTGGCGAGCGGTAGTACCGCTGACCTAGCGGTAGTACCGCTAGAGTTGGCGGTAGTACCGCTGGCCCTAGCGGTAGTACCACTGGCTGGCGGTAGTACCGCCACTGGTCAGCGGCAGTACCGCTCCAGGAGCTTAGTACCGCCTGCCTAGCGGTTGTTCGTGGACGGACCTTTTTGCGAAGACTTTCTTGGCGGTGGTAGTGCCTTTGCACTTCCAGGGGCCCAGCGTTAGTACCGCTGGGACGAGCGGTAGTACCGCTGGAGTGCCAGCGGTAGTACCGCTAGCTGGCGGTATTACCACCCCTGGTCAGCGGTAGTACCGCTGGAGTGCCCGCGGTGGTACCGCTGCAGCCAGCGGTAGTACCGCTGGGCTCGGGCTGTAAGTGGGGGTAACGGTCTGATTCCTTCCCCCACTATATAAAGGGGGTCCTCTTCCCCCTTGGCCTTATCTATCCGTTGAGCTCTTGTTCTACCTCCATTGTCGACATTCTTAGAGCTTGCTAACTCTCAATCCCTCCAATGATTCTTGCTTGTTCTTGAGGGAAAAGAGAGAGGAGATCTAGATCCACATCTCCACCAATCACTTTCTCCTCTACGTGAGGGGAACCCCTTGGATCTTGATCTTGGAGTTCTTTGTGAGCTCCTTGTTCTTCCTCTCATATTTCACCATAGCTTTCGTTGTTGTGCAGGGATTAGAGTGTGAGGGACTTGACCACTTCGTGTGTTCTTGCCATTGCATTAGTTGCATCGGTTTGAGTTCTCCATGGTGATACGTGGAAGTGAAGTTTGAGAAGCTTATTACCTTTGGTACTTAGTACCCTAGATATTGTTCTTCGCGGATGCCTTGGCGTCCTAGAAGCTTGGTGGTGTTTCGGAGCTCAATCATTGTGGTGTGAAGCTCCGGGCAAGCATCGGGGTCTCCCATTAGGTTGTGGAGATTGCCCCGAGCAATTTGTACGGGTACCGGTAACCGCCCCCAAGGGTTGCCACATGTACGGGTTCGGTGACCGCCCCCAAGATTTCCAGCCGCTGTTTGGATAGCTCTTGTCGTCGTGAATCCAACAAGCATGGGTTTGCTCGATTCGGAGCTCGTATGCGAAAGTTATGGCTGTTTCAGTGGCGAGCGGTAGTACTGCTGACCTAGCGGTAGTACCGCTAGAGTTGGCGGTAGTACCGCTGGCCCTAGCGGTAGTACCACTGGCTGGCGGTAGTACCGCCACTGGTCAGCGGCAGTACCGCTCCAGGAGCTTAGTACCGCCTGCCTAGCGGTTGTTCGTGGACGGACCTTTTTGCGAACACTTTCTTGGCGGTGGTAGTGCCTTTGCACTTCCAGGGGCCCAGCGTTAGTACCGCTGGGACGAGCGGTAGTACCGCTGGAGTGCCAGCGGTAGTACCGCTAGCTGGCGGTATTACCACCCCTGGTCAGCGGTAGTACCGCTGGAGTGCCCGCGGTGGTACCGCTGCAGCCAGCGGTAGTACCGCTGGGCTCGGGCTGTAAGTGGGGGTAACGGTCTGATTCCTTCCCCCACTATATAAAGGGGGTCCTCTTCCCCCTTGGCCTTATCTATCCGTTGAGCTCTTGTTCTACCTCCATTGTCGACATTCTTAGAGCTTGCTAACTCTCAATCCCTACAATGATTCTTGCTTGTTCTTGAGGGAAAAGAGAGAGGAGATCTAGATCGACATCTCCACCAATCACTTTCTCCTCTACGTGAGGGGAACCCCTTGGATCTTGATCTTGGAGTTCTTTGTGAGCTCCTTGTTCTTCCTCTCATATTTCACCATAGCTTTCGTTGTTGTGCAGGGATTTGAGTGTGAGGGACTTGACCACTTCGTGTGTTCTTGCCATTGCATTAGTTGCATCGGTTTGAGTTCTCCATGGTGATACGTGGAAGTGAAGTTTGAGAAGCTTATTACCTTTGGTACTTAGTACCCTAGATATTGTTCTTCGCGGATGCCTTGGCGTCCTAGAAGCTTGGTGGTGTTTCGGAGCTCAATCATTGTGGTGTGAAGCTCCGGGCAAGCATCGGGGTCTCCCATTAGGTTGTGGAGATTGCCCCGAGCAATTTGTACGGGTACCGGTAACCGCCCCCAAGGGTTGCCACATGTACGGGTTCGGTGACCGCCCCCAAGATTTCCAGCCGCTGTTTGGATAGCTCTTGTCGTCGTGAATCCAACAAGCATGGGTTTGCTCGATTCGGAGCTCGTATGCGAAAGTTATGGCTGTTTCAGTGGCGAGCGGTAGTACCGCTGACCTAGCGGTAGTACCGCTAGAGTTGGCGGTAGTACCGCTGGCCCTAGCGGTAGTACCACTGGCTGGCGGTAGTACCGCCACTGGTCAGCGGCAGTACCGCTCCAGGAGCTTAGTACCGCCTCCCTAGCGGTTGTTCGTGGACGGACCTTTTTGCGAACACTTTCTTGGCGGTGGTAGTGCCTTTGCACTTCCAGGGGCCCAGCGTTAGTACCGCTGGGACGAGCGGTAGTACCGCTGGAGTGCCAGCGGTAGTACCGCTAGCTGGCGGTATTACCACCCCTGGTCAGCGGTAGTACCGCTGGAGTGCCCGCGGTGGTACCGCTGCAGCCAGCGGTAGTACCGCTGGGCTCGGGCTGTAAGTGGGGGTAACGGTCTGATTCCTTCCCCCACTATATAAAGGGGGTCCTCTTCCCCCTTGGCCTTATCTATCCGTTGAGCTCTTGTTCTACCTCCATTGTCGACATTCTTAGAGCTTGCTAACTCTCAATCCCTCCAATGATTCTTGCTTGTTCTTGAGGGAAAAGAGAGAGGAGATCTAGATCCACATCTCCACCAATCACTTTCTCCTCTACGTGAGGGGAACCCCTTGGATCTTGATCTTGGAGTTCTTTGTGAGCTCCTTGTTCTTCCTCTCATATTTCACCATAGCTTTCGTTGTTGTGCAGGGATTTGAGTGTGAGGGACTTGACCACTTCGTGTGTTCTTGCCATTGCATTAGTTGCATCGGTTTGAGTTCTCCATGGTGATACGTGGAAGTGAAGTTTGAGAAGCTTATTACCTTTGGTACTTAGTACCCTAGATATTGTTCTTCGCGGATGCCTTGGCGTCCTAGAAGCTTGGTGGTGTTTCGGAGCTCAATCATTGTGGTGTGAAGCTCCGGGCAAGCATCGGGGTCTCCCATTAGGTTGTGGAGATTGCCCCGAGCAATTTGTACGGGTACCGGTAACCGCCCCCAAGGGTTGCCACATGTACGGGTTCGGTGACCGCCCCCAAGATTTCCAGCCGCTGTTTCGATAGCTCTTGTCATCCTGAATCCAACAAGCTTGGGTTTGCTCGATTCGGAGCTCGTATGCGAAAGTTATGGCTGTTTCAGTGGCGAGCGGTAGTACCGCTGACCTAGCGGTAGTACCGCTAGAGTTGGCGGTAGTACCGCTGGCCCTAGCGGTAGTACCGCTGGCTGGCGGTAGTACCGCCACTGGTCAGCGGCAGTACCGCTCCAGGAGCTTAGTACCGCCTTCCTAGCGGTTGTTCGTGGACGGACCTTTTTGCGAAGACTTTCTTGGCGGTGGTAGTGCCTTTGCACTACCAGGGGCCCAGCGGTAGTACAGCTAGCTGGCGGTATTACCACCCCTGGTCAGCGGTAGTACCGCTGGAGTGCCAGCGGTGGTACCGCTGCAGCCAGCGGTAGTACCGCTGGGCTCGGGCTGTAAGTGGGGGTAACGGTCTGATTCCTTCCCTCACTATATAAAGGGGGTCCTCTTCCCCCTTGGCCTTATCTATCCGTTGAGCTCTTGTTCTACCTCCATTGTCGACATTCTTAGAGCTTGCTAACTCTCAATCCCTCCAATGATTCTTGCTTGTTCTTGAGGGAAAAGAGAGAGGAGATCTAGATCCACATCTCCACCAATCACTTTCTCCTCTACGTGAGGGGAACCACTTGGATCTTGATCTTGGAGTTCTTTGTGAGCTCCTTGTTCTTCCTCTCATATTTCTCCATAGCTTTCGTTGTTTTGGATGGATTTGAGTGTGAGGGACTTGACCACTTCGTGTGTTCTTGCCATTGCCTTAGTTGCATCGGTTTGGGTTCTCCATGGTGATACGTGGATGTGAAGTTTGAGAAGCTTATTACCTTTGGTACTTAGTACCCTAGATATTGTTCTTCGCCGATGCCTTGGCGTCCTAGAAGCTTGGTGGTGTCTCGGAGCTCAATCATTATGGTGTGAAGCTCCGGGCAAGCATCGGGGTCTCCAATTAGGTTGTGGAGATTGCCCCGAGCAATTTGTACGGGTACCGGTAACCGCCCCCAAGGGTTGCCACGTGTACGGGTTCGGTGACCGCCCCCAAGATTTCCAGCCGCTGTTTGGATAGCTCTTGTCGTCGTGAATCCAACAAGCTTGGGTTTGCTCGATTCGGAGCTCGTATGCGAAAGTTATGGCTGTTTCAGTGGCGAGCGGTAGTACCGCTGACCTAGCGGTAGTACCGCTAGAGTTGGCGGTAGTACCGCTGGCCCTAGCGGTAGTACCGCTGGCTGGCGGTAGTACCGCCACTGGTCAGCGGCAGTACCGCTCCAGGAGCTTAGTACCGCCTTCCTAGCGGTTGTTCGTGGACGGACCTTTTTGCGAAGACTTTCTTGGCGGTGGTAGTGCCTTTGCACTACCAGGGGCCCAGCGGTAGTACAGCTAGCTGGCGGTATTACCACCCCTGGTCAGCGGTAGTACCGCTGGAGTGCCAGCGGTGGTACCGCTGCAGCCAGCGGTAGTACCGCTGGGCTCGGGCTGTAAGTGGGGGTAACGGTCTGATTCCTTCCCCCACTATATAAAGGGGGTCCTCTTCCCCCTTGGCCTTATCTATCCGTTGAGCTCTTGTTCTACCTCCATTGTCGACATTCTTAGAGCTTGCTAACTCTCAATCCCTCCAATGATTCTTGCTTGTTCTTGAGGGAAAAGAGAGAGGAGATCTAGATCCACATCTCCACCAATCACTTTCTCCTCTACGTGAGGGGAACCACTTGGATCTTGATCTTGGAGTTCTTTGTGAGCTCCTTGTTCTTCCTCTCATATTTCTCCATAGCTTTCGTTGTTTTGGATGGATTTGAGTGTGAGGGACTTGACCACTTCGTGTGTTCTTGCCATTGCCTTAGTTGCATCGGTTTGAGTTCTCCATGGTGATACGTGGATGTGAAGTTTGAGAAGCTTATTACCTTTGGTACTTAGTACCCTAGATATTGTTCTTCGCCGATGCCTTGGCGTCCTAGAAGCTTGGTGGTGTCTCGGAGCTCAATCATTATGGTGTGAAGCTCCGGGCAAGCATCGGGGTCTCCAATTAGGTTGTGGAGATTGCCCCGAGCAATTTGTACGGGTACCGGTAACCGCCCCCAAGGGTTGCCACGTGTACGGGTTCGGTGACCGCCCCCAAGATTTCCAGCCGCTGTTTGGATAGCTCTTGTCGTCGTGAATCCAACAAGCTTGGGTTTGCTCGATTCGGAGCTCGTATGCAAAAGTTATGGCTGTTTCAGTGGCGAGCGGTAGTACCGCTGACCTAGCGGTAGTACCGCTAGAGTTGGCGGTAGTACCGCTGGCCCTAGCGGTAGTACCGCTGGCTGGCGGTAGTACCGCCACTGGTCAGCGGCAGTACCGCTCCAGGAGCTTAGTACCGCCTTCCTAGCGGTTGTTCGTGGACGGACCTTTTTGCGAAGACTTTCTTGGCGGTGGTAGTGCCTTTGCACTACCAGGGGCCCAGCGGTAGTACAGCTAGCTGGCGGTATTACCACCCCTGGTCAGCGGTAGTACCGCTGGAGTGCCAGCGGTGGTACCGCTGCAGCCAGCGGTAGTACCGCTGGGCTCGGGCTGTAAGTGGGGGTAACGGTCTGATTCCTTCCCCCACTATATAAAGGGGGTCCTCTTCCCCCTTGGCCTTATCTATCCGTTGAGCTTTTGTTCTACCTCCATTGTCGACATTCTTAGAGCTTGCTAACTCTCAATCCCTCCAATGATTCTTGCTTGTTCTTGAGGGAAAAGAGAGAGGAGATCTAGATCCACATCTCCACCAATCACTTTCTCCTCTACGTGAGGGGAACCACTTGGATCTTGATCTTGGAGTTCTTTGTGAGCTCCTTGTTCTTCCTCTCATATTTCTCCATAGCTTTCGTTGTTTTGGATGGATTTGAGTGTGAGGGACTTGACCACTTCGTGTGTTCTTGCCATTGCCTTAGTTGCATCGGTTTGAGTTCTCCATGGTGATACGTGGAAGTGAAGTTTGAGAAGCTTATTACCTTTGGTACTTAGTACCCTAGATATTGTTCTTCGCGGATGCCTTGGCGTCCTAGAAGCTTGGTGGTGTCTCGGAGCTCAATCATTGTGGTGTGAAGCTCCGGGCAAGCATCGGGGTCTCCAATTAGGTTGTGGAGATTGCCCCGAGCAATTTGTACGGGTACCGGTAACCGCCCCCAAGGGTTGCCACGTGTACGGGTTCGGTGACCGCCCCCAAGATTTCCAGCCGCTGTTCGGATAGCTCTTGTCGTCGTGAATCCAACAAGCTTGGGTTTGCTCGATTCGGAGCTCGTATGCGAAAGTTATGGCTGTTTCAGTGGCGAGCGGTAGTACCGCTGACCTAGCGGTAGTACCGCTAGAGTTGGCGGTAGTACCGCTGGCCCTAGCGGTAGTACCACTGGCTGGCGGTAGTACCGCCACTGGTCAGCGGCAGTACCGCTCCAGGAGCTTAGTACCGCCTGCCTAGCGGTTGTTCGTGGACGGACCTTTTTGCGAAGACTTTCTTGGCGGTGGTAGTGCCTTTGCACTTCCAGGGGCCCAGCGTTAGTACCGCTGGGACGAGCGGTAGTACCGCTGGAGTGCCAGCGGTAGTACCGCTAGCTGGCGGTAGTACCACCCCTGGTCAGCGGTAGTACCGCTGGAGTGCCCGCGGTGGTACCGCTGCAGCCAGCGGTAGTACCGCTGGGCTCGGGCTGTAAGTGGGGGTAACGGTCTGATTCCTTCCCCCACTATATAAAGGGGGTCCTCTTCCCCCTTGGCCTTATCTATCCGTTGAGCTCTTGTTCTACCTCCATTGTCGACATTCTTAGAGCTTGCTAACTCTCAATCCCTCCAATGATTCTTGCTTGTTCTTGAGGGAAAAGAGAGAGGAGATCTAGATCCACATCTCCACCAATCACTTTCTCCTCTACGTGAGGGGAACCCCTTGGATCTTGATCTTGGAGTTCTTTGTGAGCTCCTTGTTCTTCCTCTCATATTTCTCCATAGCTTTCGTTGTTGTGCAGGGATTTGAGTGTGAGGGACTTGACCACTTCGTGTGTTCTTGCCATTGCATTAGTTGCATCGGTTTGAGTTATCCATGGTGATCCATGGAAGTGAAGTTTGAGAAGCTTATTACCTTTGGTACTTAGTACCCTAGATATTGTTCTTCGCGGATGCCTTGGCGTCCTAGAAGCTTGGTGGTGTTTCGGAGCTCAATCATTGTGGTGTGAAGCTCCGGGCAAGCATCGGGGTCTCCCATTAGGTTGTGGAGATTGCCCCGAGCAATTTGTACGGGTACCGGTAACCTCCCCCATGGGTTGCCACATGTACGGGTTCGGTGACCGCCCCCAAGATTTCCAGCCGCTGTTTCGATAGCTCTTGTCGTCCTGAATCCAACAAGCTTGGGTTTGCTCGATTCGGAGCTCGTATGCGAAAGTTATGGCTGTTTCAGTGGCGAGCGGTAGTACCGCTGACCTAGCGGTAGTACCGCTAGAGTTGGCGGTAGTACCGCTGGCCCTAGCGGTAGTACCGCTGGCTGGCGGTAGTACCGCCACTGGTCAGCGGCAGTACCGCTCCAGGAGCTTAGTACCGCCTCCTAGCGGTTGTTCGTGGACGGACCTTTTTGCGAAGACTTTCTTGGCGGTGGTAGTGCCTTTGCACTACCAGGGGCCCAGCGGTAGTACCGCTAGCTGGCGGTATTACCACCCCTGGTCAGCGGTAGTACCGCTGGAGTGCCAGCGGTGGTACCGCTACAGCCAGCGGTAGTACCGCTGGGCTCGGGCTGTAAGTGGGGGTAACGGTCTGATTCCTTCCCCCACTATATAAAGGGGGTCCTCTTCCCCCTTGGCCTTATCTATCCGTTGAGCTCTTGTTCTACCTCCATTGTCGACATTCTTAGAGCTTGCTAACTCTCAATCCCTCCAATGATTCTTGCTTGTTCTTGAGGGAAAAGAGAGAGGAGATCTAGATCCACATCTCCACCACTCACTTTCTCCTCTACGTGAGGGGAACCACTTGGATCTTGATCTTGGAGTTCTTTGTGAGCTCCTTGTTCTTCCTCTCATATTTCTCCATAGCTTTCGTTGTTTTGGATGGATTTGAGTGTGAGGGACTTGACCACTTCGTGTGTTCTTGCCATTGCCTTAGTTGCATCGGTTTGAGTTCTCCATGGTGATACGTGGATGTGAAGTTTGAGAAGCTTATTACCTTTGGTACTTAGTACCCTAGATATTGTTCTTCGCGGATGCCTTGGCGTCCTAGAAGCTTGGTGGTGTCTCGGAGCTCAATCATTGTGGTGTGAAGCTCCGGGCAAGCATTGGGGTCTCCAATTAGGTTGTGGAGATTGCCCCGAGCAATTTGTACGGGTACCGGTAACCGCCCCCAAGGGTTGCCACGTGTACGGGTTCGGTGACCGCCCCCAAGATTTCCAGCCGCTGTTTGGATAGCTCTTGTCGTCGTGAATCCAACAAGCTTGGGTTTGCTCGATTCGGAGCTCGTATGCGAAAGTTATGGTTGTTTCAGTGGCGAGCGGTAGTACCGCTGACCTAGCGGTAGTACCGCTAGAGTTGGCGGTAGTACCGCTGGCCCTAGCGGTAGTACCGCTGGCTGGCGGTAGTACCGCCACTGGTCAGCGGCAGTACCGCTCCAGGAGCTTAGTACCGCCTGCCTAGCGGTTGTTCGTGGACGGACCTTTTTGCGAAGACTTTCTTGGCGGTGGTAGTGCCTTTGCACTTCGAGGGGCCCAGCGTTAGTACCGCTGGGACGAGCGGTAGTACCGCTGGAGTGCCAGCGGTAGTACCGCTAGCTGGCGGTAGTACCACCCCTGGTCAGCGGTAGTACCGCTGGAGTGCCCGCGGTGGTACCGCTGCAACCAGCGGTAGTACCGCTGGGCTCGGGCTGTAAGTGGGGGTAACGGTCTGATTCCTTCCCCCACTATATAAAGGGGGTCCTCTTCCCCCTTGGCCTTATCTATCCGTTGAGCTCTTGTTCTACCTCCATTGTCGACATTCTTAGAGCTTGCTAACTCTCAATCCCTCCAATGATTCTTGCTTGTTCTTGAGGGAAAAGAGAGAGGAGATCTAGATCCACATCTCCACCAATCACTTTCTCCTCTACGTGAGGGGAACCCCTTGGATCTTGATCTTGGAGTTCTTTGTGAGCTCCTTGTTCTTCCTCTCATATTTCTCCATAGCTTTCGTTGTTGTGCAGGGATTTGAGTGTGAGGGACTTGACCACTTCGTGTGTTCTTGCCATTGCATTAGTTGCATCGGTTTGAGTTATCCATGGTGATCCATGGAAGTGAAGTTTGAGAAGCTTATTACATTTGGTACTTAGTACCCTAGATATTGTTCTTCGCGGATGCCTTGGCGTCCTAGAAGCTTGGTGGCGTTTCGGAGCTCAATCATTGTGGTGTGAAGCTCCGGGCAAGCATCGGGGTCTCCCATTAGGTTGTGGAGATTGCCCCGAGCAATTTGTACGGGTACCGGTAACCTCCCCCAAGGGTTGCCACATGTACGGGTTCGGTGACCGCCCCCAAGATTTCCAGCCGCTGTTTCGATAGCTCTTGTCGTCCTGAATCCAACAAGCTTGGGTTTGCTCGATTCGGAGCTCGTATGCGAAAGTTATGGCTGTTTCAGTGGCGAGCGGTAGTACCGCTGACCTAGCGGTAGTACCGCTAGAGTTGGCGGTAGTACCGCTGGCCCTAGCGGTAGTACCGCTGGCTGGCGGTAGTACCGCCACTGGTCAGCGGCAGTACCGCTCCAGGAGCTTAGTACCGCCTTCCTAGCGGTTGTTCGTGGACGGACCTTTTTGCGAAGACTTTCTTGGCGGTGGTAGTGCCTTTGCACTACCAGGGGCCCAGCGGTAGTACCGCTAGCTGGCGGTATTACCACCCCTGGTCAGCGGTAGTACCGCTGGAGTGCCAGCGGTGGTACCGCTACAGCCAGCGGTAGTACCGCTGGGCTCGGGCTGTAAGTGGGGGTAACGGTCTGATTCCTTCCCCCACTATATAAAGGGGGTCCTCTTCCCCCTTGGCCTTATCTATCCGTTGAGCTCTTGTTCTACCTCCATTGTCGACATTCTTAGAGCTTGCTAACTCTCAATCCCTCCAATGATTCTTGCTTGTTCTTGAGGGAAAAGAGAGAGGAGATCTAGATCCACATCTCCACCACTCACTTTCTCCTCTACGTGAGGGGAACCACTTGGATCTTGATCTTGGAGTTCTTTGTGAGCTCCTTGTTCTTCCTCTCATATTTCTCCATAGCTTTCGTTGTTTTGGATGGATTTGAGTGTGAGGGACTTGACCACTTCGTGTGTTCTTGCCATTGCCTTAGTTGCATCGGTTTGAGTTCTCCATGGTGATACGTGGATGTGAAGTTTGAGAAGCTTATTACCTTTGGTACTTAGTACCCTAGATATTGTTCTTCGCGGATGCCTTGGCGTCCTAGAAGCTTGGTGGTGTCTCGGAGCTCAATCATTGTGGTGTGAAGCTCCGGGCAAGCATCGGGGTCTCCAATTAGGTTGTGGAGATTGCCCCGAGCAATTTGTACGGGTACCGGTAACCGCCCCCAAGGGTTGCCACGTGTACGGGTTCGGTGACCGCCCCCAAGATTTCCAGCCGCTGTTTGGATAGCTCTTGTCGTCGTGAATCCAACAAGCTTGGGTTTGCTCGATTCGGAGCTCGTATGCGAAAGTTATGGTTGTTTCAGTGGCGAGCGGTAGTACCGCTGACCTAGCGGTAGTACCGCTAGAGTTGGCGGTAGTACCGCTGGCCCTAGCGGTAGTACCGCTGGCTGGCGGTAGTACCGCCACTGGTCAGCGGCAGTACCGCTCCAGGAGCTTAGTACCGCCTGCCTAGCGGTTGTTCGTGGACGGACCTTTTTGCGAAGACTTTCTTGGCGGTGGTAGTTCCTTTGCACTTCGAGGGGCCCAGCGTTAGTACCGCTGGGACGAGCGGTAGTACCGCTGGAGTGCCAGCGGTAGTACCGCTAGCTGGCGGTAGTACCACCCCTGGTCAGCGGTAGTACCGCTGGAGTGCCCGCGGTGGTACCGCTGCAGCCAGCGGTAGTACCGTTGGGCTCGGGCTGTAAGTGGGGATAACGGTCTGATTCCTTCCCCCACTATATAAAGGGGGTCCTCTTCCCCCTTGGCCTTATCTATCCGTTGAGCTCTTGTTCTACCTCCATTGTCGACATTCTTAGAGCTTGCTAACTCTCAATCCCTCCAATGATTCTTGCTTGTTCTTGAGGGGAAAGAGAGAGGAGATCTAGATCCACATCTCCACCAATCACTTTCTCCTCTACGTGAGGGGAACCCCTTGGATCTTGATCTTGGAGTTCTTTGTGAGCTCCTTGTTCTTCCTCTCATATTTCTCCATAGCTTTCGTTGTTGTGCAGGGATTTGAGTGTGAGGGACTTGACCACTTCGTGTGTTCTTGCCATTGCATTAGTTGCATCGGTTTGAGTTCTCCATGGTGATACGTGGAAGTGAAGTTTGAGAAGCTTATTACCTTTGGTACTTAGTACCCTAGATATTGTTCTTCACGGATGCCTTGGCGTCCTAGAAGCTTGGTGGTGTTTCGGAGCTCAATCATTGTGGTGTGAAGCTCCGGGCAAGCATCGGGGTCTCCCATTAGGTTGTGGAGATTGCCCCGAGCAATTTGTACGGGTACCGGTAACCGCCCCCAAGGGTTGCCACATGTACGGGTTCGGTGACCGCCCCCAAGATTTCCAGCCGCTGTTTGGATAGCTCTTGTCGTCCTGAATCCAACAAGCTTGGGTTTGCTCGATTCGGAGCTCGTATGCGAAAGTTATGGCTGTTTCAGTGGCGAGCGGTAGTACCGCTGAACTAGCGGTAGTACCGCTAGAGTAGGCGGTAGTACCGCTGGCCCTAGCGGTAGTACCGCTGGCTGGCGGTAGTACCGCCACTGGTCAGCGGCAGTACCGCTCCAGGAGCTTAGTACCGCCTTCCTAGCGGTTGTTCGTGGACGGACCTTTTTGCGAAGACTTTCTTGGCGGTGGTAGTGCCTTTGCACTACCAGGGGCCCAGCGGTAGTACCGCTAGCTGGCGGTATTACCACCCCTGGTCAGCGGTAGTACCGTTGGAGTGCCCGCGGTGGTACCGCTGCAGCCAGCGGTAGTACCGTTGGGCTCGGGCTGTAAGTGGGGATAACGGTCTGATTCCTTCCCCCACTATATAAAGGGGGTCCTCTTCCCCCTTGGCCTTATCTATCCGTTGAGCTCTTGTTCTACCTCCATTGTCGACATTCTTAGAGCTTGCTAACTCTCAATCCCTCCAATGATTCTTGCTTGTTCTTGAGGGGAAAGAGAGAGGAGATCTAGATCCACATCTCCACCAATCACTTTCTCCTCTACGTGAGGGGAACCCCTTGGATCTTGATCTTGGAGTTCTTTGTGAGCTCCTTGTTCTTCCTCTCATATTTCTCCATAGCTTTCGTTGTTGTGCAGGGATTTGAGTGTGAGGGACTTGACCACTTCGTGTGTTCTTGCCATTGCATTAGTTGCATCGGTTTGAGTTCTCCATGGTGATACGTGGAAGTGAAGTTTGAGAAGCTTATTACCTTTGGTACTTAGTACCCTAGATATTGTTCTTCACGGATGCCTTGGCGTCCTAGAAGCTTGGTGGTGTTTCGGAGCTCAATCATTGTGGTGTGAAGCTCCGGGCAAGCATCGGGGTCTCCCATTAGGTTGTGGAGATTGCCCCGAGCAATTTGTACGGGTACCGGTAACCGCCCCCAAGGGTTGCCACATGTACGGGTTCGGTGACCGCCCCCAAGATTTCCAGCCGCTGTTTGGATAGCTCTTGTCGTCCTGAATCCAACAAGCTTGGGTTTGCTCGATTCGGAGCTCGTATGCGAAAGTTATGGCTGTTTCAGTGGCGAGCGGTAGTACCGCTGAACTAGCGGTAGTACCGCTAGAGTTGGCGGTAGTACCGCTGGCCCTAGCGGTAGTACCGCTGGCTGGCGGTAGTACCGCCACTGGTCAGCGGCAGTACCGCTCCAGGAGCTTAGTACCGCCTTCCTAGCGGTTGTTCGTGGACGGACCTTTTTGCGAAGACTTTCTTGGCGGTGGTAGTGCCTTTGCACTACCAGGGGCCCAGCGGTAGTACCGCTAGCTGGCGGTATTACCACCCCTGGTCAGCGGTAGTACCGCTGGAGTGCCAGCGGTGGAACCGCTACAGCCAGCGGTAGTACCGCTGGGCTCGGGCTGTAAGTGGGGGTAACGGTCTGATTCCTTCCCCCACTATATAAAGGGGGTCCTCTTCCCCCTTGGCCTTATCTATCCGTTGAGCTCTTGTTCTACCTCCATTGTCGACATTCTTAGAGCTTGCTAACTCTCAATCCCTCCAATGATTCTTGCTTGTTCTTGAGGGAAAAGAGAGAGGAGATCTAGATCCACATCTCCACCAATCACTTTCTCCTCTACGTGAGGGGAACCACTTGGATCTTGATCTTGGAGTTCTTTGTGAGCTCCTTGTTCTTCCTCTCATATTTCTCCATAGCTTTCGTTGTTTTGGATGGATTTGAGTGTGAGGGACTTGACCACTTCGTGTGTTCTTGCCATTGCCTTAGTTGCATCGGTTTGAGTTCTCCATGGTGATACGTGGATGTGAAGTTTGAGAAGCTTATTACCTTTGGTACTTAGTACCCTAGATATTGTTCTTCGCGGATGCCTTGGCGTCCTAGAAGCTTGGTGGTGTCTCGGAGCTCAATCATTGTGGTGTGAAGCTCCGGGCAAGCATCGGGGTCTCTAATTAGGTTGTGGAGATTGCCCCGAGCAATTTGTACGGGTACCGGTAACCGCCCCCAAGGGTTGCCACGTGTACGGGTTCGGTGACCGCCCCCAAGATTTCCAGCCGCTGTTTGGATAGCTCTTGTCGTCGTGAATCCAACAAGCTTGGGTTTGCTCGATTCGGAGCTCGTATGCGAAAGTTATGGTTGTTTCAGTGGCGAGCGGTAGTACCGCTGACCTAGCGGTAGTACCGCTAGAGTTGGCGGTAGTACCGCTGGCCCTAGCGGTAGTACCGCTGGCTGGCGGTAGTACCGCCACTGGTCAGCGGCAGTACCGCTCCAGGAGCTTAGTACCGCCTGCCTAGCGGTTGTTCGTGGACGGACCTTTTTGCGAAGACTTTCTTGGCGGTGGTAGTGCCTTTGCACTTCGAGGGGCCCAGCGTTAGTACCGCTGGGACGAGCGGTAGTACCGCTGGAGTGCCAGCGGTAGTACCGCTAGCTGGCGGTAGTACCACCCCTGGTCAGCGGTAGTACCGCTGGAGTGCCCGCGGTGGTACCGCTGCAGCCAGCGGTAGTACCGCTGGGCTCGGGCTGTAAGTGGGGGTAACGGTCTGATTCCTTCCCCCACTATATAAAGGGGGTCCTCTTCCCCCTTGGCCTTATCTATCCGTTGAGCTCTTGTTCTACCTCCATTGTCGACATTCTTAGAGCTTGCTAACTCTCAATCCCTCCAATGATTCTTGCTTGTTCTTGAGGGAAAAGAGAGAGGAGATCTAGATCCACATCTCCACCAATCACTTTGTCCTCTACGTGAGGGGAACCCCTTGGATCTTGATCTTGGAGTTCTTTGTGAGCTCCTTGTTCTTCCTCTCATATTTCTCCATAGCTTTCGTTGTTGTGCAGGGATTTGAGTGTGAGGGACTTGACCACTTCGTGTGTTCTTGCCATTGCATTAGTTGCATCGGTTTGAGTTCTCCATGGTGATACGTGGAAGTGAAGTTTGAGAAGCTTATTACCTTTGGTACTTAGTACCCTAGATATTGTTCTTCACGGATGCCTTGGCGTCCTAGAAGCTTGGTGGTGTTTCGGAGCTCAATCATTGTGGTGTGAAGCTCCGGGCAAGCATCGGGGTCTCCCATTAGGTTGTGGAGATTGCCCCGAGCAATTTGTACGGGTACCGGTAACCGCCCCCAAGGGTTGCCACATGTACGGGTTCGGTGACCGCCCCCAAGATTTCCAGCCGCTGTTTGGATAGCTCTTGTCGTCCTGAATCCAACAAGCTTGGGTTTGCTCGATTCGGAGCTCGTATGCGAAAGTTATGGCTGTTTCAGTGGCGAGCGGTAGTACCGCTGACCTAGCGGTAGTACCGCTAGAGTTGGCGGTAGTACCGCTGGCCCTAGCGGTAGTACCGCTGGCTGGCGGTAGTACCGCCACTGGTCAGCGGCAGTACCGCTCCAGGAGCTTAGTACCGCCTTCCTAGCGGTTGTTCGTGGACGGACCTTTTTGCGAAGACTTTCTTGGCGGTGGTAGTGCCTTTGCACTACCAGGGGCCCAGCGGTAGTACCGCTAGCTGGCGGTATTACCACCCCTGGTCAGCGGTAGTACCGCTGGAGTGCCAGCGGTGGTACCGCTGCAGCCAGCGGTAGTACCGCTGGGCTCGGGCTGTAAGTGGGGGTAACGGTCTGATTCCTTCCCCCACTATATAAAGGGGGTCCTCTTCCCCCTTGGCCTTATCTATCCGTTGAGCTCTTGTTCTACCTCCATTGTCGACATTCTTAGAGCTTGCTAACTCTCAATCCCTCCAATGATTCTTGCTTGTTCTTGAGGGAAAAGAGAGAGGAGATCTAGATCCACATCTCCACCAATCACTTTCTCCTCTACGTGAGGGGAACCACTTGGATCTTGATCTTGGAGTTCTTTGTGAGCTCCGTGTTCTTCCTCTCATATTTCTCCATAGCTTTCGTTGTTTTGGATGGATTTGAGTGTGAGGGACTTGACCACTTCGTGTGTTCTTGCCATTGCCTTAGTTGCATCGGTTTGAGTTCTCCATGGTGATACGTGGATGTGAAGTTTGAGAAGCTTATTACCTTTGGTACTTAGTACCCTAGATATTGTTCTTCGCGGATGCCTTGGCGTCCTAGAAGCTTGGTGGTGTCTCGGAGCTCAATCATTGTGGTGTGAAGCTCCGGGCAAGCATCGGGGTCTCTAATTAGGTTGTGGAGATTGCCCCGAGCAATTTGTACGGGTACCGGTAACCGCCCCCAAGGGTTGCCACGTGTACGGGTTCGGTGACCGCCCCCAAGATTTCCAGCCGCTGTTTGGATAGCTCTTGTCGTCGTGAATCCAACAAGCTTGGGTTTGCTCGATTCGGAGCTCGTATGCGAAAGTTATGGTTGTTTCAGTGGCGAGCGGTAGTACCGCTGACCTAGCGGTAGTACCGCTGGAGTTGGCGGTAGTACCGCTGGCCCTAGCGGTAGTACCGCTGGCTGGCGGTAGTACCGCCACTGGTCAGCGGCAGTACCGCTCCAGGAGCTTAGTACCGCCTGCCTAGCGGTTGTTCGTGGACGGACCTTTTTGCGAAGACTTTCTTGGCGGTGGTAGTGCCTTTGCACTTCGAGGGGCCCAGCGTTAGTACCGCTGGGACGAGCGGTAGTACCGCTGGAGTGCCAGCGGTAGTACCGCTAGCTGGCGGTAGTACCACCCCTGGTCAGCGGTAGTACCGCTGGAGTGCCCGCGGTGGTACCGCTGCAGCCAGCGGTAGTACCGCTGGGCTCGGGCTGTAAGTGGGGGTAACGGTCTGATTCCTTCCCCCACTATATAAAGGGGGTCCTCTTCCCCCTTGGCCTTATCTATCCGTTGAGCTCTTGTTCTACCTCCATTGTCGACATTCTTAGAGCTTGCTAACTCTCAATCCCTCCAATGATTCTTGCTTGTTCTTGAGGGAAAAGAGAGAGGAGATCTAGATCCACATCTCCACCAATCACTTTGTCCTCTACGTGAGGGGAACCCCTTGGATCTTGATCTTGGAGTTCTTTGTGAGCTCCTTGTTCTTCCTCTCATATTTCTCCATAGCTTTCGTTGTTGTGCAGGGATTTGAGTGTGAGGGACTTGACCACTTCGTGTGTTCTTGCCATTGCATTAGTTGCATCGGTTTGAGTTCTCCATGGTGATACGTGGAAGTGAAGTTTGAGAAGCTTATTACCTTTGGTACTTAGTACCCTAGATATTGTTCTTCACGGATGCCTTGGCGTCCTAGAAGCTTGGTGGTGTTTCGGAGCTCAATCATTGTGGTGTGAAGCTCCGGGCAAGCATCGGGGTCTCCCATTAGGTTGTGGAGATTGCCCCGAGCAATTTGTACGGGTACCGGTAACCGCCCCCAAGGGTTGCCACATGTACGGGTTCGGTGACCGCCCCCAAGATTTCCAGCCGCTGTTTGGATAGCTCTTGTCGTCCTGAATCCAACAAGCTTGGGTTTGCTCGATTCGGAGCTCGTATGCGAAAGTTATGGCTGTTTCAGTGGCGAGCGGTAGTACCGCTGACCTAGCGGTAGTACCGCTAGAGTTGGCGGTAGTACCGCTGGCCCTAGCGGTAGTACCGCTGGCTGGCGGTAGTACCGCCACTGGTCAGCGGCAGTACCGCTCCAGGAGCTTAGTACCGCCTTCCTAGCGGTTGTTCGTGGACGGACCTTTTTGCGAAGACTTTCTTGGCGGTGGTAGTGCCTTTGCACTACCAGGGGCCCAGCGGTAGTACCGCTAGCTGGCGGTATTACCACCCCTGGTCAGCGGTAGTACCGCTGGAGTGCCAGCGGTGGTACCGCTGCAGCCAGCGGTAGTACCGCTGGGCTCGGGCTGTAAGTGGGGGTAACGGTCTGATTCCTTCCCCCACTATATAAAGGGGGTCCTCTTCCCCCTTGGCCTTATCTATCCGTTGAGCTCTTGTTCTACCTCCATTGTCGACATTCTTAGAGCTTGCTAACTCTCAATCCCTCCAATGATTCTTGCTTGTTCTTGAGGGAAAAGAGAGAGGAGATCTAGATCCACATCTCCACCAATCACTTTCTCCTCTACGTGAGGGGAACCACTTGGATCTTGATCTTGGAGTTCTTTGTGAGCTCCGTGTTCTTCCTCTCATATTTCTCCATAGCTTTCGTTGTTTTGGATGGATTTGAGTGTGAGGGACTTGACCACTTCGTGTGTTCTTGCCATTGCCTTAGTTGCATCGGTTTGAGTTCTCCATGGTGATACGTGGATGTGAAGTTTGAGAAGCTTATTACCTTTGGTACTTAGTACCCTAGATATTGTTCTTCGCGGATGCCTTGGCGTCCTAGAAGCTTGGTGGTGTCTCGGAGCTCAATCATTGTGGTGTGAAGCTCCGGGCAAGCATCGGGGTCTCTAATTAGGTTGTGGAGATTGCCCCGAGCAATTTGTACGGGTACCGGTAACCGCCCCCAAGGGTTGCCACGTGTACGGGTTCGGTGACCGCCCCCAAGATTTCCAGCCGCTGTTTGGATAGCTCTTGTCGTCGTGAATCCAACAAGCTTGGGTTTGCTCGATTCGGAGCTCGTATGCGAAAGTTATGGTTGTTTCAGTGGCGAGCGGTAGTACCACTGACCTAGCGGTAGTACCGCTGGAGTTGGCGGTAGTACCGCTGGCCCTAGCGGTAGTACCGCTGGCTGGCGGTAGTACCGCCACTGGTCAGCGGCAGTACCGCTCCAGGAGCTTAGTACCGCCTGCCTAGCGGTTGTTCGTGGACGGACCTTTTTGCGAAGACTTTCTTGGCGGTGGTAGTGCCTTTGCACTTCGAGGGGCCCAGCGTTAGTACCGCTGGGACGAGCGGTAGTACCG
This sequence comes from Hordeum vulgare subsp. vulgare, assembly GCF_904849725.1. Taxonomy (NCBI): domain Eukaryota; kingdom Viridiplantae; phylum Streptophyta; class Magnoliopsida; order Poales; family Poaceae; genus Hordeum; species Hordeum vulgare. The sequence continues at coordinate 141,843,365 of NC_058522.1, forward strand.
CTGGAGTGCCAGCGGTAGTACCGCTAGCTGGCGGTAGTACCACCCCTGGTCAGCGGTAGTACCGCTGGAGTGCCCGCGGTGGTACCGCTGCAGCCAGCGGTAGTACCGCTGGGCTCGGGCTGTAAGTGGGGGTAACGGTCTGATTCCTTCCCCCACTATATAAAGGGGGTCCTCTTCCCCCTTGGCCTTATCTATCCGTTGAGCTCTTGTTCTACCTCCATTGTCGACATTCTTAGAGCTTGCTAACTCTCAATCCCTCCAATGATTCTTGCTTGTTCTTGAGGGAAAAGAGAGAGGAGATCTAGATCCACATCTCCACCAATCACTTTGTCCTCTACGTGAGGGGAACCCCTTGGATCTTGATCTTGGAGTTCTTTGTGAGCTCCTTGTTCTTCCTCTCATATTTCTCCATAGCTTTCGTTGTTGTGCAGGGATTTGAGTGTGAGGGACTTGACCACTTCGTGTGTTCTTGCCATTGCATTAGTTGCATCGGTTTGAGTTCTCCATGGTGATACGTGGAAGTGAAGTTTGAGAAGCTTATTACCTTTGGTACTTAGTACCCTAGATATTGTTCTTCACGGATGCCTTGGCGTCCTAGAAGCTTGGTGGTGTTTCGGAGCTCAATCATTGTGGTGTGAAGCTCCGGGCAAGCATCGGGGTCTCCCATTAGGTGTGGAGATTGCCCCGAGCAATTTGTACGGGTACCGGTAACCGCCCCCAAGGGTTGCCACATGTACGGGTTCGGTGACCGCCCCCAAGATTTCCAGCCGCTGTTTGGATAGCTCTTGTCGTCCTGAATCCAACAAGCTTGGGTTTGCTCGATTCGGAGCTCGTATGCGAAAGTTATGGCTGTTTCAGTGGCGAGCGGTAGTACCGCTGACCTAGCGGTAGTACCGCTAGAGTTGGCGGTAGTACCGCTGGCCCTAGCGGTAGTACCGCTGGCTGGCGGTAGTACCGCCACTGGTCAGCGGCAGTACCGCTCCAGGAGCTTAGTACCGCCTTCCTAGCGGTTGTTCGTGGACGGACCTTTTTGCGAAGACTTTCTTGGCGGTGGTAGTGCCTTTGCACTACCAGGGGCCCAGCGGTAGTACCGCTAGCTGGCGGTATTACCACCCCTGGTCAGCGGTAGTACCGCTGGAGTGCCAGCGGTGGTACCGCTGCAGCCAGCGGTAGTACCGCTGGGCTCGGGCTGTAAGTGGGGGTAACGGTCTGATTCCTTCCCCCACTATATAAAGGGGGTCCTCTTCCCCCTTGGCCTTATCTATCCGTTGAGCTCTTGTTCTACCTCCATTGTCGACATTCTTAGAGCTTGCTAACTCTCAATCCCTCCAATGATTCTTGCTTGTTCTTGAGGGAAAAGAGAGAGGAGATCTAGATCCACATCTCCACCAATCACTTTGTCCTCTACGTGAGGGGAACCCCTTGGATCTTGATCTTGGAGTTCTTTGTGAGCTCCTTGTTCTTCCTCTCATATTTCTCCATAGCTTTCGTTGTTGTGCAGGGATTTGAGTGTGAGGGACTTGACCACTTCGTGTGTTCTTGCCATTGCATTAGTTGCATCGGTTTGAGTTCTCCATGGTGATACGTGGAAGTGAAGTTTGAGAAGCTTATTACCTTTGGTACTTAGTACCCTAGATATTGTTCTTCGCGGATGCCTTGGTGTCCTAGAAGCTTGGTGGTGTTTCGGAGCTCAATCATTGTGGTGTGAAGCTCCGGGCAAGCATCGGGGTCTCCCATTAGGTTGTGGAGATTGCCCCGAGCAATTTGTACGGGTACCGGTAACCTCCCCCAAGGGTTGCCACGTGTACGGGTTCGGTGACCGCCCCCCAAGATTTCCAGCCGCTGTTTGGATAGCTCTTGTCGTCGTGAATCCAACAAGCTTGGGTTTGCTCGATTCGGAGCTCGTATGCGAAAGTTATGGTTGTTTCAGTGGCGAGCGGTAGTACCGCTGACCTAGCGGTAGTACCGCTAGAGTTGGCGGTAGTACCGCTGGCCCTAGCGGTAGTACCGCTGGCTGGCGGTAGTACCGCCACTGGTCAGCGGCAGTACCGCTCCAGGAGCTTAGTACCGCCTGCCTAGCGGTTGTTCGTGGACGGACCTTTTTGCGAAGACTTTCTTGGCGGTGGTAGTGCCTTTGCACTTCGAGGGGCCCAGCGTTAGTACCGCTGGAGTGCCAGCGGTAGTACCGCTAGCTGGCGGTAGTACCACCCCTGGTCAGCGGTAGTACCGCTGGAGTGCCCGCGGTGGTACCGCTGCAGCCAGCGGTAGTACCGCTGGGCTCGGGCTGTAAGTGGGGGTAACGGTCTGATTCCTTCCCCCACTATATAAAGGGGGTCCTCTTCCCCCTTGGCCTTATCTATCCGTTGAGCTCTTGTTCTACCTCCATTGTCGACATTCTTAGAGCTTGCTAACTCTCAATCCCTCCAATGATTCTTGCTTGTTCTTGAGGGAAAAGAGAGAGGAGATCTAGATCCACATCTCCACCAATCACTTTGTCCTCTACGTGAGGGGAACCCCTTGGATCTTGATCTTGGAGTTCTTTGTGAGCTCCTTGTTCTTCCTCTCATATTTCTCCATAGCTTTCGTTGTTGTGCAGGGATTTGAGTGTGAGGGACTTGACCACTTCGTGTGTTCTTGCCATTGCATTAGTTGCATCGGTTTGAGTTCTCCATGGTGATACGTGGAAGTGAAGTTTGAGAAGCTTATTACCTTTGGTACTTAGTACCCTAGATATTGTTCTTCACGGATGCCTTGGCGTCCTAGAAGCTTGGTGGTGTTTCGGAGCTCAATCATTGTGGTGTGAAGCTCCGGGCAAGCATCGGGGTCTCCCATTAGGTTGTGGAGATTGCCCCGAGCAATTTGTACGGGTACCGGTAACCGCCCCCAAGGGTTGCCACATGTACGGGTTCGGTGACCGCCCCCAAGATTTCCAGCCGCTGTTTGGATAGCTCTTGTCGTCCTGAATCCAACAAGCTTGGGTTTGCTCGATTCGGAGCTCGTATGCGAAAGTTATGGCTGTTTCAGTGGCGAGCGGTAGTACCGCTGACCTAGCGGTAGTACCGCTAGAGTTGGCGGTAGTACCGCTGGCCCTAGCGGTAGTACCGCTGGCTGGCGGTAGTACCGCCACTGGTCAGCGGCAGTACCGCTCCAGGAGCTTAGTACCGCCTTCCTAGCGGTTGTTCATGGACGGACCTTTTTGCGAAGACTTTCTTGGCGGTGGTAGTGCCTTTGCACTACCAGGGGCCCAGCGGTAGTACCGCTAGCTGGCGGTATTACCACCCCTGGTCAGCGGTAGTACCGCTGGAGTGCCAGCGGTGGTACCGCTGCAGCCAGCGGTAGTACCGCTGGGCTCGGGCTGTAAGTGGGGGTAACGGTCTGATTCCTTCCCCCACTATATAAAGGGGGTCCTCTTCCCCCTTGGCCTTATCTATCCGTTGAGCTCTTGTTCTACCTCCATTGTCGACATTCTTAGAGCTTGCTAACTCTCAATCCCTCCAATGATTCTTGCTTGTTCTTGAGGGAAAAGAGAGAGGAGATCTAGATCCACATCTCCACCAATCACTTTGTCCTCTACGTGAGGGGAACCCCTTGGATCTTGATCTTGGAGTTCTTTGTGAGCTCCTTGTTCTTCCTCTCATATTTCTCCATAGCTTTCGTTGTTGTGCAGGGATTTGAGTGTGAGGGACTTGACCACTTCGTGTGTTCTTGCCATTGCATTAGTTGCATCGGTTTGAGTTCTCCATGGTGATACGTGGAAGTGAAGTTTGAGAAGCTTATTACCTTTGGTACTTAGTACCCTAGATATTGTTCTTCGCGGATGCCTTGGTGTCCTAGAAGCTTGGTGGTGTTTCGGAGCTCAATCATTGTGGTGTGAAGCTCCGGGCAAGCATCGGGGTCTCCCATTAGGTTGTGGAGATTGCCCCGAGCAATTTGTACGGGTACCGGTAACCGCCCCCAAGGGTTGCCACGTGTACGGGTTCGGTGACCGCCCCCCAAGATTTCCAGCCGCTGTTTGGATAGCTCTTGTCGTCCTGAATCCAACAAGCTTGGGTTTGCTCGATTCGGAGCTCGTATGCGAAAGTTATGGCTGTTTCAGTGGCGAGCGGTAGTACCGCTGACCTAGCGGTAGTACCGCTAGAGTTGGCGGTAGTACCGCTGGCCCTAGCGGTAGTACCGCTGGCTGGCGGTAGTACCGCCACTGGTCAGCGGCAGTACCGCTCCAGGAGCTTAGTACCGCCTTCCTAGCGGTTGTTCGTGGACGGACCTTTTTGCGAAGACTTTCTTGGCGGTGGTAGTGCCTTTGCACTACCAGGGGCCCAGCGGTAGTACCGCTAGCTGGCGGTATTACCACCCCTGGTCAGCGGTAGTACCGCTGGAGTGCCAGCGGTGGTACCGCTGCAGCCAGCGGTAGTACCGCTGGGCTCGGGCTGTAAGTGGGGGTAACGGTCTGATTCCTTCCCCCACTATATAAAGGGGGTCCTCTTCCCCCTTGGCCTTATCTATCCGTTGAGCTCTTGTTCTACCTCCATTGTCGACATTCTTAGAGCTTGCTAACTCTCAATCCCTCCAATGATTCTTGCTTGTTCTTGAGGGAAAAGAGAGAGGAGATCTAGATCCACATCTCCACCAATCACTTTGTCCTCTACGTGAGGGGAACCCCTTGGATCTTGATCTTGGAGTTCTTTGTGAGCTCCTTGTTCTTCCTCTCATATTTCTCCATAGCTTTCGTTGTTGTGCAGGGATTTGAGTGTGAGGGACTTGACCACTTCGTGTGTTCTTGCCATTGCATTAGTTGCATCGGTTTGAGTTCTCCATGGTGATACGTGGATGTGAAGTTTGAGAAGCTTATTACCTTTGGTACTTAGTACCCTAGATATTGTTCTTCGCGGATGCCTTGGTGTCCTAGAAGCTTGGTGGTGTTTCGGAGCTCAATCATTGTGGTGTGAAGCTCCGGGCAAGCATCGGGGTCTCCCATTAGGTTGTGGAGATTGCCCCGAGCAATTTGTACGGGTACCGGTAACCGCCCCCAAGGGTTGCCACGTGTACGGGTTCGGTGACCGCCCCCCAAGATTTCCAGCCGCTGTTTGGATAGCTCTTGTCGTCGTGAATCCAACAAGCTTGGGTTTGCTCGATTCGGAGCTCGTATGCGAAAGTTATGGTTGTTTCAGTGGCGAGCGGTAGTACCGCTGACCTAGCGGTAGTACCGCTAGAGTTGGCGGTAGTACCGCTGGCCCTAGCGGTAGTACCGCTGGCTGGCGGTAGTACCGCCACTGGTCAGCGGCAGTACCGCTCCAGGAGCTTAGTACCGCCTGCCTAGCGGTTGTTCGTGGACGGACCTTTTTGCGAAGACTTTCTTGGCGGTGGTAGTGCCTTTGCACTTCGAGGGGCCCAGCGGTAGTACCGCTGGAGTGCCAGCGGTAGTACCGCTAGCTGGCGGTAGTACCACCCCTGGTCAGCGGTAGTACCGCTGGAGTGCCCGCGGTGGTACCGCTACAGCCAGCGGTAGTACCGCTGGGCTCGGGCTGTAAGTGGGGGTAACGGTCTGATTCCTTCCCCCACTATATAAAGGGGGTCCTCTTCCCCCTTGGCCTTATCTATCCGTTGAGCTCTTGTTCTACCTCCATTGTCGACATTCTTAGAGCTTGCTAACTCTCAATCCCTCCAATGATTCTTGCTTGTTCTTGAGGGAAAAGAGAGAGGAGATCTAGATCCACATCTCCACCAATCACTTTGTCCTCTACGTGAGGGGAACCCCTTGGATCTTGATCTTGGAGTTCTTTGTGAGCTCCTTGTTCTTCCTCTCATATTTCTCCATAGCTTTCGTTGTTGTGCAGGGATTTGAGTGTGAGGGACTTGACCACTTCGTGTGTTCTTGCCATTGCATTAGTTGCATCGGTTTGAGTTCTCCATGGTGATACGTGGAAGTGAAGTTTGAGAAGCTTATTACCTTTGGTACTTAGTACCCTAGATATTGTTCTTCACGGATGCCTTGGCGTCCTAGAAGCTTGGTGGTGTTTCGGAGCTCAATCATTGTGGTGTGAAGCTCCGGGCAAGCATCGGGGTCTCCCATTAGGTTGTGGAGATTGCCCCGAGCAATTTGTACGGGTACCGGTAACCGCCCCCAAGGGTTGCCACATGTACGGGTTCGGTGACCGCCCCCAAGATTTCCAGCCGCTGTTTGGATAGCTCTTGTCGTCCTGAATCCAACAAGCTTGGGTTTGCTCGATTCGGAGCTCGTATGCGAAAGTTATGGCTGTTTCAGTGGCGAGCGGTAGTACCGCTGACCTAGCGGTAGTACCGCTAGAGTTGGCGGTAGTACCGTTGGCCCTAGCGGTAGTACCGCTGGCTGGCGGTAGTACCGCCACTGGTCAGCGGCAGTACCGCTCCAGGAGCTTAGTACCGCCTTCCTAGCGGTTGTTCGTGGACGGACCTTTTTGCGAAGACTTTCTTGGCGGTGGTAGTGCCTTTGCACTACCAGGGGCCCAGCGGTAGTACCGCTAGCTGGCGGTATTACCACCCCTGGTCAGCGGTAGTACCGCTGGAGTGCCAGCGGTGGTACCGCTGCAGCCAGCGGTAGTACCGCTGGGCTCGGGCTGTAAGTGGGGGTAACGGTCTGATTCCTTCCCCCACTATATAAAGGGGGTCCTCTTCCCCCTTGGCCTTATCTATCCGTTGAGCTCTTGTTCTACCTCCATTGTCGACATTCTTAGAGCTTGCTAACTCTCAATGCCTCCAATGATTCTTGCTTGTTCTTGAGGGAAAAGAGAGAGGAGATCTAGATCCACATCTCCACCAATCACTTTGTCCTCTACGTGAGGGGAACCCCTTGGATCTTGATCTTGGAGTTCTTTGTGAGCTCCTTGTTCTTCCTCTCATATTTCTCCATAGCTTTCGTTGTTGTGCAGGGATTTGAGTGTGAGGGACTTGACCACTTCGTGTGTTCTTGCCATTGCATTAGTTGCATCGGTTTGAGTTCTCCATGGTGATACGTGGAAGTGAAGTTTGAGAAGCTTATTACCTTTGGTACTTAGTACCCTAGATATTGTTCTTCGCGGATGCCTTGGTGTCCTAGAAGCTTGGTGGTGTTTCGGAGCTCAATCATTGTGGTGTGAAGCTCCGGGCAAGCATCGGGGTCTCCCATTAGGTTGTGGAGATTGCCCCGAGCAATTTGTACGGGTACCGGTAACCGCCCCCAAGGGTTGCCACGTGTACGGGTTCGGTGACCGCCCCCCAAGATTTCCAGCCGCTGTTTGGATAGCTCTTGTCGTCCTGAATCCAACAAGCTTGGGTTTGCTCGATTTGGAGCTCGTATGCGAAAGTTATGGCTGTTTCAGTGGCGAGCGGTAGTACCGCTGACCTAGCGGTAGTACCGCTAGAGTTGGCGGTAGTACCGCTGGCCCTAGCAGTAGTACCGCTGGCTGGCGGTAGTACCGCCACTGGTCAGCGGCAGTACCGCTCCAGGAGCTTAGTACCGCCTTCCTAGCGGTTGTTCGTGGACGGACCTTTTTGCGAAGACTTTCTTGGCGGTGGTAGTGCCTTTGCACTACCAGGGGCCCAGCGGTAGTACCGCTAGCTGGCGGTATTACCACCCCTGGTCAGCGGTAGTACCGCTGGAGTGCCAGCGGTGGTACCGCTGCAGCCAGCGGTAGTACCGCTGGGCTCGGGCTGTAAGTGGGGGTAACGGTCTGATTCCTTCCCCCACTATATAAAGGGGGTCCTCTTCCCCCTTGGCCTTATCTATCCGTTGAGCTCTTGTTCTACCTCCATTGTCGACATTCTTAGAGCTTGCTAACTCTCAATCCCTCCAATGATTCTTGCTTGTTCTTGAGGGAAAAGAGAGAGGAGATCTAGATCCACATCTCCACCAATCACTTTGTCCTCTACGTGAGGGGAACCCCTTGGATCTTGATCTTGGAGTTCCTTGTGAGCTCCTTGTTCTTCCTCTCATATTTCTCCATAGCTTTCGTTGTTGTGCAGGGATTTGAGTGTGAGGGACTTGACCACTTCGTGTGTTCTTGCCATTGCATTAGTTGCATCGGTTTGAGTTCTCCATGGTGATACGTGGATGTGAAGTTTGAGAAGCTTATTACCTTTGGTACTTAGTACCCTAGATATTGTTCTTCGCGGATGCCTTGGCGTCCTAGAAGCTTGGTGGTGTCTCGGAGCTCAATCATTGTGGTGTGAAGCTCCGGGCAAGCATCGGGGTCTCCAATTAGGTTGTGGAGATTGCCCCGAGCAATTTGTACGGGTACCGGTAACCGCCCCCAAGGGTTGCCACATGTACGGGTTCGGTGACCGCCCCCAAGATTTCCAGCCGCTGTTTGGATAGCTCTTGTCGTCCTGAATCCAACAAGCTTGGGTTTGCTCGGTTTGGAGCTCGTATGCGAAAGTTATGGCTGTTTCAGTGGCGAGCGGTAGTACCGCTGACCTAGCGGTAGTACCGCTAGAGTTGGCGGTAGTACCGCTGGCCCTAGCAGTAGTACCGCTGGCTGGCGGTAGTACCGCCACTGGTCAGCGGCAGTACCGCTCCAGGAGCTTAGTACCGCCTTCCTAGCGGTTGTTCGTGGACGGACCTTTTTGCGAAGACTTTCTTGGCGGTGGTAGTGCCTTTGCACTACCAGGGGCCCAGCGGTAGTACCGCTAGCTGGCGGTATTACCACCCCTGGTCAGCGGTAGTACCGCTGGAGTGCCAGCGGTGGTACCGCTGCAGCCAGCGGTAGTACCGCTGGGCTCGGGCTGTAAGTGGGGGTAACGGTCTGATTCCTTCCCCCACTATATAAAGGGGGTCCTCTTCCCCCTTGGCCTTATCTATCCGTTGAGCTCTTGTTCTACCTCCATTGTCGACATTCTTAGAGCTTGCTAACTCTCAATCCCTCCAATGATTCTTGCTTGTTCTTGAGGGAAAAGAGAGAGGAGATCTAGATCCACATCTCCACCAATCACTTTGTCCTCTACGTGAGGGGAACCCCTTGGATCTTGATCTTGGAGTTCCTTGTGAGCTCCTTGTTCTTCCTCTCATATTTGTCCATAGCTTTCGTTGTTGTGCAGGGATTTGAGTGTGAGGGACTTGACCACTTCGTGTCTTCTTGCCATTGCATTAGTTGCATCGGTTTGAGTTCTCCATGGTGATACGTGGATGTGAAGTTTGAGAAGCTTATTACCTTTGGTACTTAGTACCCTAGATATTGTTCTTCGCGGATGCCTTGGTGTCCTAGAAGCTTGGTGGTGTTTCGGAGCTCAATCATTGTGGTGTGAAGCTCCGGGCAAGCATCGGGGTCTCCCATTAGGTTGTGGAGATTGCCCCGAGCAATTTGTACGGGTACCGGTAACCGCCCCCAAGGGTTGCCACGTGTACGGGTTCGGTGACCGCCCCCCAAGATTTCCAGCCGCTGTTTGGATAGCTCTTGTCGTCCTGAATCCAACAAGCTTGGGTTTGCTCGATTCGGAACTCGTATGCGAAAGTTATGGCTGTTTCTGTGGCGAGCGGTAGTACCGCTGACCTAGCGGTAGTACCGCTAGAGTTGGCGGTAGTACCGCTGGCCCTAGCGGTAGTACCGCTGGCTGGCGGTAGTACCGCCACTGGTCAGCGGCAGTACCGCTCCAGGAGCTTAGTACCGCCTTCCTAGCGGTTGTTCGTGGACGGACCTTTTTGCGAAGACTTTCTTGGCGGTGGTAGTGCCTTTGCACTACTAGGGGCCCAGCGGTAGTACCGCTAGCTGGCGGTATTACCACCCCTGGTCAGCGGTAGTACCGCTGGAGTGCCAGCGGTGGTACCGCTGCAGCCAGCGGTAGTACCGCTGGGCTCGGGCTGTAAGTGGGGGTAACGGTCTGATTCCTTCCCCCACTATATAAAGGGGGTCCTCTTCCCCCTTGGCCTTATCTATCCGTTGAGCTCTTGTTCTACCTCCATTGTCGACATTCTTAGAGCTTGCTAACTCTCAATCCCTCCAATGATTCTTGCTTGTTCTTGAGGGAAAAGAGAGAGGAGATCTAGATCCACATCTCCACCAATCACTTTGTCCTCTACGTGAGGGGAACCCCTTGGATCTTGATCTTGGAGTTCTTTGTGAGCTCCTTGTTCTTCCTCTCATATTTCTCCATAGCTTTCGTTGTTGTGCAGGGATTTGAGTGTGAGGGACTTGACCACTTCGTGTGTTCTTGCCATTGCATTAGTTGCATCGGTTTGAGTTCTCCATGGTGATACGTGGATGTGAAGTTTGAGAAGCTTATTACCTTTGGTACTTAGTACCCTAGATATTGTTCTTCGCGGATGCCTTGGTGTCCTAGAAGCTTGGTGGTGTTTCGGAGCTCAATCATTGTGGTGTGAAGCTCCGGGCAAGCATCGGGGTCTCCCATTAGGTTGTGGAGATTGCCCCGAGCAATTTGTACGGGTACCGGTAACCGCCCCCAAGGGTTGCCACGTGTACGGGTTCGGTGACCGCCCCCCAAGATTTCCAGCCGCTGTTTGGATAGCTCTTGTCGTCCTGAATCCAACAAGCTTGGGTTTGCTCGATTCGGAACTCGTATGCGAAAGTTATGGCTGTTTCTGTGGCGAGCGGTAGTACCGCTGACCTAGCGGTAGTACCGCTAGAGTTGGCGGTAGTACCGCTGGCCCTAGCGGTAGTACCGCTGGCTGGTGGTAGTACCGCCACTGGTCAGCGGCAGTACCGCTCCAGGAGCTTAGTACCGCCTTCCTTGCGGTTGTTCGTGGACGGACCTTTTTGCGAAGACTTTCTTGGCGGTGGTAGTGCCTTTGCACTACTAGGGGCCCAGCGGTAGTACCGCTAGCTGGCGGTATTACCACCCCTGGTCAGCGGTAGTACCGCTGGAGTGCCAGCGGTGGTACCGCTGCAGCCAGCGGTAGTACCGCTGGGCTCGGGCTGTAAGTGGGGGTAACGGTCTGATTCCTTCCCCCACTATATAAAGGGGGTCCTCTTCCCCCTTGGCCTTATCTATCCGTTGAGCTCTTGTTCTACCTCCATTGTCGACATTCTTAGAGCTTGCTAACTCTCAATCCCTCCAATGATTCTTGCTTGTTCTTGAGGGAAAAGAGAGAGGAGATCTAGATCCACATCTCCACCAATCACTTCGTCCTCTACGTGAGGGGAACCCCTTGGATCTTGATCTTGGAGTTCTTTGTGAGCTCCTTGTTCTTCCTCTCATATTTCTCCATAGCTTTCGTTGTTGTGCAGGGATTTGAGTGTGAGGGACTTGACCACTTCGTGTGTTCTTGCCATTGCATTAGTTGCATCGGTTTGAGTTCTCCATGGTGATACGTGGAAGTGAAGTTTGAGAACCTTATTACCTTTGGTACTTAGTACCCTAGATATTGTTCTTCGCGGATGCCTTGGCGTCCTAGAAGCTTGGTGGTGTTTCGGAGCTCAATCATTGTGGTGTGAAGCTCCGGGCAAGCATCGGGGTCTCCCATTAGGTTGTGGAGATTGCCCCGAGCAATTTGTACGGGTACCGGTAACCGCCCCCAAGGGTTGCCACATGTACGGGTTCGGTGACCGCCCCCAAGATTTCCAGCCGCTGTTTGGATAGCTCTTGTCGTCCTGAATCCAACAAGCTTGGGTTTGCTCGATTCGGAGCTCGTATGCGAAAGTTATGGCTGTTTCAGTGGCGAGCGGTAGTACCGCTGACCTAGCGGTAGTACCGCTAGAGTTGGCGGTAGTACCGCTGGCCCTAGCGGTAGTACCGCTGGCTGGCGGTAGTACCGCCACTGGTCAGCGGCAGTACCGCTCTAGGAGCTTAGTACCGCCTTCCTAGCGGTTGTTCGTGGACGGACCTTTTTGCGAAGACTTTCTTGGCGGTGGTAGTGCCTTTGCACTACCAGGGGCCCAGCGGTAGTACCGCTAGCTGGCGGTATTACCACCCCTGGTCAGCGGTAGTACCGCTGGAGTGCCAGCGGCGGTACCGCTGGGCTCGGGCTGTAAGTGGGGGTAACGGTCTGATTCCTTCCCCCACTATATAAAGGGGGTCCTCTTCCCCCTTGGCCTTATCTATCCGTTGAGCTCTTGTTCTACCTCCATTGTCGACATTCTTAGAGCTTGCTAACTCTCAATCCCTCCAATGATTCTTGCTTGTTCTTGAGGGAAAAGAGAGAGGAGATCTAGATCCACATCTCCACCAATCACTTTCTCCTCTACGTCAGGGGAACCCCTTGGATCTTGATCTTGGAGTTCTTTGTGAGCTCCTTGTTCTTCCTCTCATATTTCTCCATAGCTTTCGTTGTTGTGCAGGGATTTGAGTGTGAGGGACTTGACCACTTCGTGTGTTCTTGCCATTGCCTTAGTTGCATCGGTTTGAGTTCTCCATGGTGATACGTGGAAGTGAAGTTTGAGAAGCTTATTACCTTTGGTACTTAGTACCCTAGATATTGTTCTTCGCGGATGCCTTGGCGTCCTAGAAGCTTGGTGGTGTCTCGGAGCTCAATCATTGTGGTGTGAAGCTCCGGGCAAGCATCGGGGTCTCCAATTAGGTTGTGGAGATTGCCCCGAGCAATTTGTACGGGTACCGGTAACCGCCCCCAAGGGTTGCCACGTGTACGGGTTCGGTGACCGCCCCCAAGATTTCCAGCCGCTGTTTGGATAGCTCTTGTCGTCCTGAATCCAACAAGCTTGGGTTTGCTCGATTCGGAGCTCGTATGCGAAAGTTATGGCTGTTTCAGTGGCGAGCGGTAGTACCGCTGACCTAGCGGTAGTACCGCTAGAGTTGGCGGTAGTACCGCTGGCCCTAGCGGTAGTACCGCTGGCTGGCGGTAGTACCGCCACTGGTCAGCGGCAGTACCGCTCCAGGAGCTTAGTACCGCCTTCCTAGCGGTTGTTCGTGGACGGACCTTTTTGCGAAGACTTTCTTGGCGGTGGTAGTGCCTTTGCACTACTAGGGGCCCAGCGGTAGTACCGCTAGCTGGCGGTATTACCACCCCTGGTCAGCGGTAGTACCGCTGGAGTGCCAGCGGTGGTACCGCTGCAGCCAGCGGTAGTACCACTGGGCTCGGGCTGTAAGTGGGGGTAACGGTCTGATTCCTTCCCCCACTATATAAAGGGGGTCCTCTTCCCCCTTGGCCTTATCTATCCGTTGAGCTCTTGTTCTACCTCCATTGTCGACATTCTTAGAGCTTGCTAACTCTCAATCCCTCCAATGATTCTTGCTTGTTCTTGAGGGAAAAGAGAGAGGAGATCTAGATCCACATCTCCACCAATCACTTTGTCCTCTACGTGAGGGGAACCCCTTGGATATTGATCTTGGAGTTCTTTGTGAGCTCCTTGTTCTTCCTCTCATATTTCTCCATAGCTTTCGTTGTTGTGCAGGGATTTGAGTGTGAGGGACTTGACCACTTCGTGTGTTCTTGCCATTGCATTAGTTGCATCGGTTTGAGTTCTCCATGGTGATACGTGGAAGTGAAGTTTGAGAAGCTTATTACCTTTGGTACTTAGTACCCTAGATATTGTTCTTCGCGGATGCCTTGGCGTCCTAGAAGCTTGGTGGTGTTTCGGAGCTCAATCATTGTGGTGTGAAGCTCCGGGCAAGCATCGGGGTCTCCCATTAGGTTGTGGAGATTGCCCCGAGCAATTTGTACGGGTACCGGTAACCGCCCCCAAGGGTTGCCACATGTACGGGTTCGGTGACCGCCCCCAAGATTTCCAGCCGCTGTTTGGATAGCTCTTGTCGTCCTGAATCCAACAAGCTTGGGTTTGCTCGATTCGGAGCTCGTATGCGAAAGTTATGGCTGTTTCAGTGGCGAGCGGTAGTACCGCTGACCTAGCGGTAGTACCGCTAGAGTTGGCGGTAGTACCGCTGGCCCTAGCGGTAGTACCGCTGGCTGGCGGTAGTACCGCCACTGGTCAGCGGCAGTACCGCTCCAGGAGCTTAGTACCGCCTTCCTAGCGGTTGTTCGTGGACGGACCTTTTTGCGAAGACTTTCTTGGCGGTGGTAGTGCCTTTGCACTACCAGGGGCCCAGCGGTAGTACCGCTAGCTGGCGGTATTACCACCCCTGGTCAGCGGTAGTACCGCTGGAGTGCCAGCGGTGGTACCGCTGGGCTCGGGCTGTAAGTGGGGGTAACGGTCTGATTCCTTCCCCCACTATATAAAGGGGGTCCTCTTCCCCCTTGGCCTTATCTATCCGTTGAGCTCTTGTTCTACCTCCATTGTCGACATTCTTAGAGCTTGCTAACTCTCAATCCCTCCAATGATTCTTGCTTGTTCTTGAGGGAAAAGAGAGAGGAGATCTAGATCCACATCTCCACCAATCACTTTCTCCTCTACGTGAGGGGAACCCCTTGGATCTTGATCTTGGAGTTCTTTGTGAGCTCCTTGTTCTTCCTCTCATATTTCTCCATAGCTTTCGTTGTTGTGCAGGGATTTGAGTGTGAGGGACTTGACCACTTCGTCTGTTCTTGCCATTGCCTTAGTTGCATCGGTTTGAGTTCTCCATGGTGATACGTGGAAGTGAAGTTTGAGAAGCTTATTACCTTTGGTACTTAGTACCCTAGATATTGTTCTTCGCGGATGCCTTGGCGTCCTAGAAGCTTGGTGGTGTCTCGGAGCTCAATCATTGTGGTGTGAAGCTCCGGGCAAGCATCGGGGTCTCCAATTAGGTTGTGGAGATTGCCCCGAGCAATTTGTACGGGTACCGGTAACCGCCCCCAAGGGTTGCCACGTGTACGGGTTCGGTGACCGCCCCCAAGATTTCCAGCCGCTGTTTCGATAGCTCTTGTCGTCCTGAATCCAACAAGCTTGGGTTTGCTCGATTCGGAGCTCGTATGCGAAAGTTATGGCTGTTTCAGTGGCGAGCGGTAGTACCGCTGACCTAGCGGTAGTACCGCTAGAGTTGGCGGTAGTACCGCTGGCCCTAGCGGTAGTACCGCTGGCTGGCGGTAGTACCGCCACTGGTCAGCGGCAGTACCGCTCCAGGAGCTTAGTACCGCCTTCCTAGCGGTTGTTCGTGGACGGACCTTTTTGCGAAGACTTTCTTGGCGGTGGTAGTGCCTTTGCACTACCAGGGGCCCAGCGGTAGTACCGCTAGCTGGCGGTATTACCACCCCTGGTCAGCGGTAGTACCGCTGGAGTGCCAGCGGTGGTACCGCTGCAGCCAGCGGTAGTACCGCTGGGCTCGGGCTGTAAGTGGGGGTAACGGTCTGATTCCTTCCCCCACTATATAAAGGGGGTCCTCTTCCCCCTTGGCCTTATCTATCCGTTGAGCTCTTGTTCTACCTCCATTGTCGACATTCTTAGAGCTTGCTAACTCTCAATCCCTCCAATGATTCTTGCTTGTTCTTGAGGGAAAAGAGAGAGGAGATCTAGATCCACATCTCCACCAATCACTTTGTCCTCTACGTGAGGGGAACCCCTTGGATCTTGATCTTGGAGTTCTTTGTGAGCTCCTTGTTCTTCCTCTCATATTTCTCCATAGCTTTCCTTGTTGTGCAGGGATTTGAGTGTGAGGGACTTGACCACTTCGTGTGTTCTTGCCATTGCATTAGTTGCATCGGTTTGAGTTCTCCATGGTGATACGTGGAAGTGAAGTTTGAGAAGCTTATTACCTTTGGTACTTAGTACCCTAGATATTGTTCTTCGCGGATGCCTTGGCGTCCTAGAAGCTTGGTGGTGTTTCGGAGCTCAATCATTGTGGTGTGAAGCTCCGGGCAAGCATCGGGGTCTCCCATTAGGTTGTGGAGATTGCCCCGAGCAATTTGTACGGGTACCGGTAACCGCCCCCAAGGGTTGCCACATGTACGGGTTCGGTGACCGCCCCCAAGATTTCCAGCCGCTGTTTGGATAGCTCTTGTCGTCCTGAATCCAACAAGCTTGGGTTTGCTCGATTCAGAGCTCGTATGCGAAAGTTATGGCTGTTTCAGTGGCGAGCGGTAGTACCGCTGACCTAGCGGTAGTACCGCTAGAGTTGGCGGTAGTACCGCTGGCCCTAGCGGTAGTACCGCTGGCTGGCGGTAGTACCGCCACTGGTCAGCGGCAGTACCGCTCTAGGAGCTTAGTACCGCCTTCCTAGCGGTTGTTCGTGGACGGACCTTTTTGCGAAGACTTTCTTGGCGGTGGTAGTGCCTTTGCACTACCAGGGGCCCAGCGGTAGTACCGCTAGCTGGCGGTATTACCACCCCTGGTCAGCGGTAGTACCGCTGGAGTGCCAGCGGTGGTACCGCTGGGCTCGGGCTGTAAGTGGGGGTAACGGTCTGATTCCTTCCCCCACTATATAAAGGGGGTCCTCTTCCCCCTTGGCCTTATCTATCCGTTGAGCTCTTGTTCTACCTCCATTGTCGACATTCTTAGAGCTTGCTAACTCTCAATCCCTCCAATGATTCTTGCTTGTTCTTGAGGGAAAAGAGAGAGGAGATCTAGATCCACATCTCCACCAATCACTTTGTCCTCTACGTGAGGGGAACCCCTTGGATCTTGATCTTGGAGTTCTTTGTGAGCTCCTTGTTCTTCCTCTCATATTTCTCCATAGCTTTCGTTGTTGTGCAGGGATTTGAGTGTGAGGGACTTGACCACTTCGTGTGTTCTTGCCATTGCATTAGTTGCATCGGTTTGAGTTCTCCATGGTGATACGTGGAAGTGAAGTTTGAGAAGCTTATTACCTTTGGTACTTAGTACCCTAGATATTGTTCTTCGCGGATGCCTTGGCGTCCTAGAAGCTTGGTGGTGTTTCGGAGCTCAATCATTGTGGTGTGAAGCTCCGGGCAAGCATCGGGGTCTCCCATTAGGTTGTGGAGATTGCCCCGAGCAATTTGTACGGGTACCGGTAACCGCCCCCAAGGGTTGCCACATGTACGGGTTCGGTGACCGCCCCCAAGATTTCCAGCCGCTGTTTGGATAGCTCTTGTCGTCCTGAATCCAACAAGCTTGGGTTTGCTCGATTCGGAGCTCGTATGCGAAAGTTATGGCTGTTTCAGTGGCGAGCGGTAGTACCGCTGACCTAGCGGTAGTACCGCTAGAGTTGGCGGTAGTACCGCTGGCCCTAGCGGTAGTACCGCTGGCTGGCGGTAGTACCGCCACTGGTCAGCGGCAGTACCGCTCCAGGAGCTTAGTACCGCCTTCCTAGCGGTTGTTCGTGGACGGACCTTTTTGCGAAGACTTTCTTGGCGGTGGTAGTGCCTTTGCACTACCAGGGGCCCAGCGGTAGTACCGCTAGCTGGCGGTATTACCACCCCTGGTCAGCGGTAGTACCGCTGGAGTGCCAGCGGTGGTACCGCTGGGCTCGGGCTGTAAGTGGGGGTAACGGTCTGATTCCTTCCCCCACTATATAAAGGGGGTCCTCTTCCCCCTTGGCCTTATCTATCCGTTGAGCTCTTGTTCTACCTCCATTGTCGACATTCTTAGAGCTTGCTAACTCTCAATCCCTCCAATGATTCTTGCTTGTTCTTGAGGGAAAAGAGAGAGGAGATCTAGATCCACATCTCCACCAATCACTTTGTCCTCTACGTGAGGGGAACCCCTTGGATCTTGATCTTGGAGTTCTTTGTGAGCTCCTTGTTCTTCCTCTCATATTTCTCCATAGCTTTCGTTGTTGTGCAGGGATTTGAGTGTGAGGGACTTGACCACTTCGTGTGTTCTTGCCATTGCATTAGTTGCATCGGTTTGAGTTCTCCATGGTGATACGTGGAAGTGAAGTTTGAGAAGCTTATTACCTTTGGTACTTAGTACCCTAGATATTGTTCTTCGCGGATGCCTTGGCGTCCTAGAAGCTTGGTGGTGTTTCGGAGCTCAATCATTGTGGTGTGAAGCTCCGGGCAAGCATCGGGGTCTCCCATTAGGTTGTGGAGATTGCCCCGAGCAATTTGTACGGGTACCGGTAACCGCCCCCAAGGGTTGCCACATGTACGGGTTCGGTGACCGCCCCCAAGATTTCCAGCCGCTGTTTGGATAGCTCTTGTCGTCCTGAATCCAACAAGCTTGGGTTTGCTCGATTCGGAGCTCGTATGCGAAAGTTATGGCTGTTTCAGTGGCGAGCGGTAGTACCGCTGACCTAGCGGTAGTACCGCTAGAGTTGGCGGTACTACCGCTGGCCCTAGCGGTAGTACCGCTGGCTGGCGGTAGTACCGCCACTGGTCAGCGGCAGTACCGCTCTAGGAGCTTAGTACCGCCTTCCTAGCGGTTGTTCGTGGACGGACCTTTTTGCGAAGACTTTCTTGGCGGTGGTAGTGCCTTTGCACTACCAGGGGCCCAGCGGTAGTACCGCTAGCTGGCGGTATTACCACCCCTGGTCAGCGGTAGTACCGCTGGAGTGCCAGCGGTGGTACCGCTGGGCTCGGGCTGTAAGTGGGGGTAACGGTCTGATTCCTTCCCCCACTATATAAAGGGGGTCCTCTTCCCCCTTGGCCTTATCTATCCGTTGAGCTCTTGTTCTACCTCCATTGTCGACATTCTTAGAGCTTGCTAACTCTCAATCCCTCCAATGATTCTTGCTTGTTCTTGAGGGAAAAGAGAGAGGAGATCTAGATCCACATCTCCACCAATCACTTTCTCCTCTACGTGAGGGGAACCCCTTGGATCTTGATCTTGGAGTTCTTTGTGAGCTCCTTGTTCTTCCTCTCATATTTCTCCATAGCTTTCGTTGTTGTGCAGGGATTTGAGTGTGAGGGACTTGACCACTTCGTGTGTTCTTGCCATTGCCTTAGTTGCATCGGTTTGAGTTCTCCATGGTGATACGTGGAAGTGAAGTTTGAGAAGCTTATTACCTTTGGTACTTAGTACCCTAGATATTGTTCTTCGCGGATGCCTTGGCGTCCTAGAAGCTTGGTGGTGTCTCGGAGCTCAGTCATTGTGGTGTGAAGCTCCGGGCAAGCATCGGGGTGTCCAATTAGGTTGTGGAGATTGCCCCGAGCAATTTGTACGGGTACCGGTAACCGCCCCCAAGGGTTGCCACGTGTACGGGTTCGGTGACCGCCCCCAAGATTTCCAGCCGCTGTTTCGATAGCTCTTGTCGTCCTGAATCCAACAAGCTTGGGTTTGCTCGATTCGGAGCTCGTATGCGAAAGTTATGGCTGTTTCAGTGGCGAGCGGTAGTACCGCTGACCTAGCGGTAGTACCGCTAGAGTTGGCGGTAGTACCGCTGGCTGGCGGTAGTACCGCCACTGGTCAGCGGCAGTACCGCTCCAGGAGCTTAGTACCGCCTTCCTAGCGGTTGTTCGTGGACGGACCTTTTTGCGAAGACTTTCTTGGCGGTGGTAGTGCCTTTGCACTACCAGGGGCCCAGCGGTAGTACCGCTAGCTGGCGGTATTACCACCCCTGGTCAGCGGTAGTACCGCTGGAGTGCCAGCGGTGGTACCGCTGCAGCCAGCGGTAGTACCGCTGGGCTCGGGCTGTAAGTGGGGGTAACGGTCTG
Organism: Hordeum vulgare subsp. vulgare; assembly: GCF_904849725.1. Lineage (NCBI taxonomy): Eukaryota > Viridiplantae > Streptophyta > Magnoliopsida > Poales > Poaceae > Hordeum > Hordeum vulgare. The sequence continues at coordinate 141,862,710 of NC_058522.1, forward strand.
ATTCCTTCCCCCACTATATAAAGGGGGTCCTCTTCCCCCTTGGCCTTATCTATCCGTTGAGCTCTTGTTCTACCTCCATTGTCGACATTCTTAGAGCTTGCTAACTCTCAATCCCTCCAATGATTCTTGCTTGTTCTTGAGGGAAAAGAGAGAGGAGATCTAGATCCACATCTCCACCAATCACTTTGTCCTCTACGTGAGGGGAACCCCTTGGATCTTGATCTTGGAGTTCTTTGTGAGCTCCTTGTTCTTCCTCTCATATTTCTCCATAGCTTTCGTTGTTGTGCAGGGATTTGAGTGTGAGGGACTTGACCACTTCGTGTGTTCTTGCCATTGCATTAGTTGCATCGGTTTGAGTTCTCCATGGTGATACGTGGAAGTGAAGTTTGAGAAGCTTATTACCTTTGGTACTTAGTACCCTAGATATTGTTCTTCGCGGATGCCTTGGCGTCCTAGAAGCTTGGTGGTGTTTCGGAGCTCAATCATTGTGGTGTGAAGCTCCGGGCAAGCATCGGGGTCTCCCATTAGGTTGTGGAGATTGCCCCGAGCAATTTGTACGGGTACCGGTAACCGCCCCCAAGGGTTGCCACATGTACGGGTTCGGTGACCGCCCCCAAGATTTCCAGCCGCTGTTTGGATAGCTCTTGTCGTCCTGAATCCAACAAGCTTGGGTTTGCTCGATTCGGAGCTCGTATGCGAAAGTTATGGCTGTTTCAGTGGCGAGCGGTAGTACCGCTGACCTAGCGGTAGTACCGCTAGAGTTGGCGGTAGTACCGCTGGCCCTAGCGGTAGTACCGCTGGCTGGCGGTAGTACCGCCACTGGTCAGCGGCAGTACCGCTCTAGGAGCTTAGTACCGCCTTCCTAGCGGTTGTTCGTGGACGGACCTTTTTGCGAAGACTTTCTTGGCGGTGGTAGTGCCTTTGCACTACCAGGGGCCCAGCGGTAGTACCGCTAGCTGGCGGTATTACCACCCCTGGTCAGCGGTAGTACCGCTGGAGTGCCAGCGGTGGTACCGCTGGGCTCGGGCTGTAAGTGGGGGTAACGGTCTGATTCCTTCCCCCACTATATAAAGGGGGTCCTCTTCCCCCTTGGCCTTATCTATCCGTTGAGCTCTTGTTCTACCTCCATTGTCGACATTCTTAGAGCTTGCTAACTCTCAATCCCTCCAATGATTCTTGCTTGTTCTTGAGGGAAAAGAGAGAGGAGATCTAGATCCACATCTCCACCAATCACTTTCTCCTCTACGTGAGGGGAACCCCTTGGATCTTGATCTTGGAGTTCTTTGTGAGCTCCTTGTTCTTCCTCTCATATTTCTCCATAGCTTTCGTTGTTGTGCAGGGATTTGAGTGTGAGGGACTTGACCACTTCGTGTGTTCTTGCCATTGCCTTAGTTGCATCGGTTTGAGTTCTCCATGGTGATACGTGGAAGTGAAGTTTGAGAAGCTTATTACCTTTGGTACTTAGTACCCTAGATATTGTTCTTCGCGAATGCCTTGGCGTCCTAGAAGCTTGGTGGTGTCTCGGAGCTCAATCATTGTGGTGTGAAGCTCCGGGCAAGCATCGGGGTCTCCAATTAGGTTGTGGAGATTGCCCCGAGCAATTTGTACGGGTACCGGTAACCGCCCCCAAGGGTTAACACGTGTACGGGTTCGGTGACCGCCCCCAAGATTTCCAGCCGCTGTTTGGATAGCTCTTGTCGTCCTGAATCCAACAAGCTTGGGTTTGCTCGATTCGGAGCTCGTATGCGAAAGTTATGGCTGTTTCAGTGGCGAGCGGTAGTACCGCTGACCTAGCGGTAGTACCGCTAGAGTTGGCGGTAGTACCGCTGGCCCTAGCGGTAGTACCGCTGGCTGGCGGTAGTACCGCCACTGGTCAGCGGCAGTACCGCTCTAGGAGCTTAGTACCGCCTTCCTAGCGGTTGTTCGTGGACGGACCTTTTTGCGAAGACTTTCTTGGCGGTGGTAGTGCCTTTGCACTACCAGGGGCCCAGCGGTAGTACCGCTAGCTGGCGGTATTACCACCCCTGGTCAGCGGTAGTACCGCTGGAGTGCCAGCGGTGGTACCGCTGGGCTCGGGCTGTAAGTGGGGGTAACGGTCTGATTCCTTCCCCCACTATATAAAGGGGGTCCTCTTCCCCCTTGGCCTTATCTATCCGTTGAGCTCTTGTTCTACCTCCATTGTCGACATTCTTAGAGCTTGCTAACTCTCAATCCCTCCAATGATTCTTGCTTGTTCTTGAGGGAAAAGAGAGAGGAGATCTAGATCCACATCTCCACCAATCACTTTCTCCTCTACGTGAGGGGAACCCCTTGGATCTTGATCTTGGAGTTCTTTGTGAGCTCCTTGTTCTTCCTCTCATATTTCTCCATAGCTTTCGTTGTTGTGCAGGGATTTGAGTGTGAGGGACTTGACCACTTCGTGTGTTCTTGCCATTGCCTTAGTTGCATCGGTTTGAGTTCTCCATGGTGATACGTGGAAGTGAAGTTTGAGAAGCTTATTACCTTTGGTACTTAGTACCCTAGATATTGTTCTTCGCGAATGCCTTGGCGTCCTAGAAGATTGGTGGTGTCTCGGAGCTCAATCATTGTGGTGTGAAGCTCCGGGCAAGCATCGGGGTCTCCAATTAGGTTGTGGAGATTGCCCCGAGCAATTTGTACGGGTACCGGTAACCGCCCCCAAGGGTTAACACGTGTACGGGTTCGGTGACCGCCCCCAAGATTTCCAGCCGCTGTTTGGATAGCTCTTGTCGTCCTGAATCCAACAAGCTTGGGTTTGCTCGATTCGGAGCTCGTATGCGAAAGTTATGGCTGTTTCAGTGGCGAGCGGTAGTACCGCTGACCTAGCGGTAGTACCGCTAGAGTTGGCGGTAGTACCGCTGGCCCTAGCGGTAGTACCGCTGGCTGGCGGTAGTACCGCCACTGGTCAGCGGCAGTACCGCTCTAGGAGCTTAGTACCGCCTTCCTAGCGGTTGTTCGTGGACGGACCTTTTTGCGAAGACTTTCTTGGCGGTGGTAGTGCCTTTGCACTACCAGGGGCCCAGCGGTAGTACCGCTAGCTGGCGGTATTACCACCCCTGGTCAGCGGTAGTACCGCTGGAGTGCCAGCGGTGGTACCGCTGGGCTCGGGCTGTAAGTGGGGGTAACGGTCTGATTCCTTCCCCCACTATATAAAGGGGGTCCTCTTCCCCCTTGGCCTTATCTATCCGTTGAGCTCTTGTTCTACCTCCATTGTCGACATTCTTAGAGCTTGCTAACTCTCAATCCCTCCAATGATTCTTGCTTGTTCTTGAGGGAAAAGAGAGAGGAGATCTAGATCCACATCTCCACCAATCACTTTCTCCTCTACGTGAGGGGAACCCCTTGGATCTTGATCTTGGAGTTCTTTGTGAGCTCCTTGTTCTTCCTCTCATATTTCTCCATAGCTTTCGTTGTTGTGCAGGGATTTGAGTGTGAGGGACTTGACCACTTCGTGTGTTCTTGCCATTGCCTTAGTTGCATCGGTTTGAGTTCTCCATGGTGATACGTGGAAGTGAAGTTTGAGAAGCTTATTACCTTTGGTACTTAGTACCCTAGATATTGTTCTTCGCGAATGCCTTGGCGTCCTAGAAGCTTGGTGGTGTCTCGGAGCTCAATCATTGTGGTGTGAAGCTCCGGGCAAGCATCGGGGTCTCCAATTAGGTTGTGGAGATTGCCCCGAGCAATTTGTACGGGTACCGGTAACCGCCCCCAAGGGTTAACACGTGTACGGGTTCGGTGACCGCCCCCAAGATTTCCAGCCGCTGTTTGGATAGCTCTTGTCGTCCTGAATCCAACAAGCTTGGGTTTGCTCGATTCGGAGCTCGTATGCGAAAGTTATGGCTGTTTCAGTGGCGAGCGGTAGTACCGCTGACCTAGCGGTAGTACCGCTAGAGTTGGCGGTAGTACCGCTGGCCCTAGCGGTAGTACCGCTGGCTGGCGGTAGTACCGCCACTGGTCAGCGGCAGTACCGCTCTAGGAGCTTAGTACCGCCTTCCTAGCGGTTGTTCGTGGACGGACCTTTTTGCGAAGACTTTCTTGGCGGTGGTAGTGCCTTTGCACTACCAGGGGCCCAGCGGTAGTACCGCTAGCTGGCGGTATTACCACCCCTGGTCAGCGGTAGTACCGCTGGAGTGCCAGCGGTGGTACCGCTGGGCTCGGGCTGTAAGTGGGGGTAACGGTCTGATTCCTTCCCCCACTATATAAAGGGGGTCCTCTTCCCCCTTGGCCTTATCTATCCGTTGAGCTCTTGTTCTACCTCCATTGTCGACATTCTTAGAGCTTGCTAACTCTCAATCCCTCCAATGATTCTTGCTTGTTCTTGAGGGAAAAGAGAGAGGAGATCTAGATCCACATCTCCACCAATCACTTTCTCCTCTACGTGAGGGGAACCCCTTGGATCTTGATCTTGGAGTTCTTTGTGAGCTCCTTGTTCTTCCTCTCATATTTCTCCATAGCTTTCGTTGTTGTGCAGGGATTTGAGTGTGAGGGACTTGACCACTTCGTGTGTTCTTGCCATTGCCTTAGTTGCATCGGTTTGAGTTCTCCATGGTGATACGTGGAAGTGAAGTTTGAGAAGCTTATTACCTTTGGTACTTAGTACCCTAGATATTGTTCTTCGCGAATGCCTTGGCGTCCTAGAAGCTTGGTGGTGTCTCGGAGCTCAATCATTGTGGTGTGAAGCTCCGGGCAAGCATCGGGGTCTCCAATTAGGTTGTGGAGATTGCCCCGAGCAATTTGTACGGGTACCGGTAACCGCCCCCAAGGGTTAACACGTGTACGGGTTCGGTGACCGCCCCCAAGATTTCCAGCCGCTGTTTGGATAGCTCTTGTCGTCCTGAATCCAACAAGCTTGGGTTTGCTCGATTCGGAGCTCGTATGCGAAAGTTATGGCTGTTTCAGTGGCGAGCGGTAGTACCGCTGACCTAGCGGTAGTACCGCTAGAGTTGGCGGTAGTACCGCTGGCCCTAGCGGTAGTACCGCTGGCTGGCGGTAGTACCGCCACTGGTCAGCGGCAGTACCGCTCTAGGAGCTTAGTACCGCCTTCCTAGCGGTTGTTCGTGGACGGACCTTTTTGCGAAGACTTTCTTGGCGGTGGTAGTGCCTTTGCACTACCAGGGGCCCAGCGGTAGTACCGCTAGCTGGCGGTATTACCACCCCTGGTCAGCGGTAGTACCGCTGGAGTGCCAGCGGTGGTACCGCTGGGCTCGGGCTGTAAGTGGGGGTAACGGTCTGATTCCTTCCCCCACTATATAAAGGGGGTCCTCTTCCCCCTTGGCCTTATCTATCCGTTGAGCTCTTGTTCTACCTCCATTGTCGACATTCTTAGAGCTTGCTAACTCTCAATCCCTCCAATGATTCTTGCTTGTTCTTGAGGGAAAAGAGAGAGGAGATCTAGATCCACATCTCCACCAATCACTTTCTCCTCTACGTGAGGGGAACCCCTTGGATCTTGATCTTGGAGTTCTTTGTGAGCTCCTTGTTCTTCCTCTCATATTTCTCCATAGCTTTCGTTGTTGTGCAGGGATTTGAGTGTGAGGGACTTGACCACTTCGTGTGTTCTTGCCATTGCCTTAGTTGCATCGGTTTGAGTTCTCCATGGTGATACGTGGAAGTGAAGTTTGAGAAGCTTATTACCTTTGGTACTTAGTACCCTAGATATTGTTCTTCGCGAATGCCTTGGCGTCCTAGAAGGTTGGTGGTGTCTCGGAGCTCAATCATTGTGGTGTGAAGCTCCGGGCAAGCATCGGGGTCTCCAATTAGGTTGTGGAGATTGCCCCGAGCAATTTGTACGGGTACCGGTAACCGCCCCCAAGGGTTAACACGTGTACGGGTTCGGTGACCGCCCCCAAGATTTCCAGCCGCTGTTTGGATAGCTCTTGTCGTCCTGAATCCAACAAGCTTGGGTTTGCTCGATTCGGAGCTCGTATGCGAAAGTTATGGCTGTTTCAGTGGCGAGCGGTAGTACCGCTGACCTAGCGGTAGTACCGCTAGAGTTGGCGGTAGTACCGCTGGCCCTAGCGGTAGTACCGCTGGCTGGCGGTAGTACCGCCACTGGTCAGCGGCAGTACCGCTCTAGGAGCTTAGTACCGCCTTCCTAGCGGTTGTTCGTGGACGGACCTTTTTGCGAAGACTTTCTTGGCGGTGGTAGTGCCTTTGCACTACCAGGGGCCCAGCGGTAGTACCGCTAGCTGGCGGTATTACCACCCCTGGTCAGCGGTAGTACCGCTGGAGTGCCAGCGGTGGTACCGCTGGGCTCGGGCTGTAAGTGGGGGTAACGGTCTGATTCCTTCCCCCACTATATAAAGGGGGTCCTCTTCCCCCTTGGCCTTATCTATCCGTTGAGCTCTTGTTCTACCTCCATTGTCGACATTCTTAGAGCTTGCTAACTCTCAATCCCTCCAATGATTCTTGCTTGTTCTTGAGGGAAAAGAGAGAGGAGATCTAGATCCACATCTCCACCAATCACTTTCTCCTCTACGTGAGGGGAACCACTTGGATCTTGATCTTGGAGTTCTTTGTGAGCTCCTTGTTCTTCCTCTCATATTTCTCCATAGCTTTCGTTGTTTTGGATGGATTTGAGTGTGAGGGACTTGACCACTTCGTGTGTTCTTGCCATTGCCTTAGTTGCATCGGTTTGAGTTCTCCATGGTGATACGTGGAAGTGAAGTTTGAGAAGCTTATTACCTTTGGTACTTAGTACCCTAGATATTGTTCTTCGCGGATGCCTTGGCGTCCTAGAAGCTTGGTGGTGTCTCGGAGCTCAATCATTGTGGTGTGAAGCTCCGGGCAAGCATCGGGGTCTCCAATTAGGTTGTGGAGATTGCCCCGAGCAATTTGTACGGGTACCGGTAACCGCCCCCAAGGGTTAACACGTGTACGGGTTCGGTGACCGCCCCCAAGATTTCCAGCCGCTGTTTCGATAGCTCTTGTCGTCCTGAATCCAACAAGCTTGGGTTTGCTCGATTCGGAGCTCGTATGCGAAAGTTATGGCTGTTTTAGTGGCGAGCGGTAGTACCGCTGACCTAGCGGTAGTACCGCTAGAGTTGGCGGTAGTACCGCTGGCCCTAGCGGTAGTACCGCTGGCTGGCGGTAGTACCGCCACTGGTCAGCGGCAGTACCGCTCCAGGAGCTTAGTACCGCCTTCCTAGCGGTTGTTCGTGGACGGACCTTTTTGCGAAGACTTTCTTGGCGGTGGTAGTGCCTTTGCACTACCAGGGGCCCAGCGGTAGTACCGCTAGCTGGCGGTATTACCACCCCTGGTCAGCGGTAGTACCGCTGGAGTGCCAGCGGTGGTACCGCTGCAGCCAGCGGTAGTACCGCTGGGCTCGGGCTGTAAGTGGGGGTAACGGTCTGATTCCTTCCCCCACTATATAAAGGGGGTCCTCTTCCCCCTTGGCCTTATCTATCCGTTGAGCTCTTGTTCTACCTCCATTGTCGACATTCTTAGAGCTTGCTAACTCTCAATCCCTCCAATGATTCTTGCTTGTTCTTGAGGGAAAAGAGAGAGGAGATCTAGATCCACATCTCCACCAATCACTTTGTCCTCTACGTGAGGGGAACCCCTTGGATCTTGATCTTGGAGTTCTTTGTGAGCTCCTTGTTCTTCCTCTCATATTTCTCCATAGCTTTCGTTGTTGTGCAGGGATTTGAGTGTGAGGGACTTGACCACTTCGTGTGTTCTTGCCATTGCATTAGTTGCATCGGTTTGAGTTCTCCATGGTGATACGTGGAAGTGAAGTTTGAGAAGCTTATTACCTTTGGTACTTAGTACCCTAGATATTGTTCTTCGTGGATGCCTTGGCGTCCTAGAAGCTTGGTGGTGTTTCGGAGCTCAATCATTGTGGTGTGAAGCTCCGGGCAAGCATCGGGGTCTCCCATTAGGTTGTGGAGATTGCCCCAAGCAATTTGTACGGGTACCGGTAACCGCCCCCAAGGGTTGCCACATGTACGGGTTCGGTGACCGCCCCCAAGATTTCCAGCCGCTGTTTGGATAGCTCTTGTCGTCCTGAATCCAACAAGCTTGGGTTTGCTCGATTCGGAGCTCGTATGCGAAAGTTATGGCTGTTTCAGTGGCGAGCGGTAGTACCGCTGACCTAGCGGTAGTACCGCTAGAGTTGGCGGTAGTACCGCTGGCTGGCGGTAGTACCGCCACTGGTCAGCGGCAGTACCGCTCTAGGAGCTTAGTACCGCCTTCCTAGCGGTTGTTCGTGGACGGACCTTTTTGCGAAGACTTTCTTGGCGGTGGTAGTGCCTTTGCACTACCAGGGGCCCAGCGGTAGTACCGCTAGCTGGCGGTATTACCACCCCTGGTCAGCGGTAGTACCGCTGGAGTGCCAGCGGTGGTACCGCTGGGCTCGGGCTGTAAGTGGGGGTAACGGTCTGATTCCTTCCCCCACTATATAAAGGGGGTCCTCTTCCCCCTTGGCCTTATCTATCCGTTGAGCTCTTGTTCTACCTCCATTGTCGACATTCTTAGAGCTTGCTAACTCTCAATCCCTCCAATGATTCTTGCTTGTTCTTGAGGGAAAAGAGAGAGGAGATCTAGATCCACATCTCCACCAATCACTTTCTCCTCTACGTGAGGGGAACCCCTTGGATCTTGATCTTGGAGTTCTTTGTGAGCTCCTTGTTCTTCCTCTCATATTTCTCCATAGCTTTCGTTGTTGTGCAGGGATTTGAGTGTGAGGGACTTGACCACTTCGTGTGTTCTTGCCATTGCCTTAGTTGCATCGGTTTGAGTTCTCCATGGTGATACGTGGAAGTGAAGTTTGAGAAGCTTATTACCTTTGGTACTTAGTACCCTAGATATTGTTCTTCGCGGATGCCTTGGCGTCCTAGAAGCTTGGTGGTGTCTCGGAGCTCAATCATTGTGGTGTGAAGCTCCGGGCAAGCATCGGGGTCTCCAATTAGGTTGTGGAGATTGCCCCGAGCAATTTGTACGGGTACCGGTAACCGCCCCCAAGGGTTAACACGTGTACGGGTTCGGTGACCGCCCCCAAGATTTCCAGCCGCTGTTTCGATAGCTCTTGTCGTCCTGAATCCAACAAGCTTGGGTTTGCTCGATTCGGAGCTCGTATGCGAAAGTTATGGCTGTTTCAGTGGCGAGCGGTAGTACCGCTGACCTAGCGGTAGTACCGCTAGAGTTGGCGGTAGTACCGCTGGCCCTAGCGGTAGTACCGCTGGCTGGCGGTAGTACCGCCACTGGTCAGCGGCAGTACCGCTCCAGGAGCTTAGTACCGCCTTCCTAGCGGTTGTTCGTGGACGGACCTTTTTGCGAAGACTTTCTTGGCGGTGGTAGTGCCTTTGCACTACCAGGGGCCCAGCGGTAGTACCGCTAGCTGGCGGTATTACCACCCCTGGTCAGCGGTAGTACCGCTGGAGTGCCAGCGGTGGTACCGCTGCAGCCAGCGGTAGTACCGCTGGGCTCGGGCTGTAAGTGGGGGTAACGGTCTGATTCCTTCCCCCACTATATAAAGGGGGTCCTCTTCCCCCTTGGCCTTATCTATCCGTTGAGCTCTTGTTCTACCTCCATTGTCGACATTCTTAGAGCTTGCTAACTCTCAATCCCTCCAATGATTCTTGCTTGTTCTTGAGGGAAAAGAGAGAGGAGATCTAGATCCACATCTCCACCAATCACTTTGTCCTCTACGTGAGGGGAACCCCTTGGATCTTGATCTTGGAGTTCTTTGTGAGCTCCTTGTTCTTCCTCTCATATTTCTCCATAGCTTTCGTTGTTGTGCAGGGATTTGAGTGTGAGGGACTTGACCACTTCGTGTGTTCTTGCCATTGCATTAGTTGCATTGGTTTGAGTTCTCCATGGTGATACGTGGAAGTGAAGTTTGAGAAGCTTATTACCTTTGGTACTTAGTACCCTAGATATTGTTCTTCGCGGATGCCTTGGCGTCCTAGAAGCTTGGTGGTGTTTCGGAGCTCAATCATTGTGGTGTGAAGCTCCGGGCAAGCATCGGGGTCTCCCATTAGGTTGTGGAGATTGCCCCGAGCAATTTGTACGGGTACCGGTAACCGCCCCCAAGGGTTGCCACATGTACGGGTTCGGTGACCGCCCCCAAGATTTCCAGCCGCTGTTTGGATAGCTCTTGTCGTCCTGAATCCAACAAGCTTGGGTTTGCTCGATTCGGAGCTCGTATGCGAAAGTTATGGCTGTTTCAGTGGCGAGCGGTAGTACCGCTGACCTAGCGGTAGTACCGCTAGAGTTGGCGGTAGTACCGCTGGCCCTAGCGGTAGTACCGCTGGCTGGCGGTAGTACCGCCACTGGTCAGCGGCAGTACCGCTCTAGGAGCTTAGTACCGCCTTCCTAGCGGTTGTTCGTGGACGGACCTTTTTGCGAAGACTTTCTTGGCGGTGGTAGTGCCTTTGCACTACCAGGGGCCCAGCGGTAGTACCGCTAGCTGGCGATATTACCACCCCTGGTCAGCGGTAGTACCGCTGGAGTGCCAGCGGTGGTACCGCTGGGCTCGGGCTGTAAGTGGGGGTAACGGTCTGATTCCTTCCCCCACTATATAAAGGGGGTCCTCTTCCCCCTTGGCCTTATCTATCCGTTGAGCTCTTGTTCTACCTCCATTGTCGACATTCTTAGAGCTTGCTAACTCTCAATCCCTCCAATGATTCTTGCTTGTTCTTGAGGGAAAAGAGAGAGGAGATCTAGATCCACATCTCCACCAATCACTTTCTCCTCTACGTGAGGGGAACCCCTTGGATCTTGATCTTGGAGTTCTTTGTGAGCTCCTTGTTCTTCCTCTCATATTTCTCCATAGCTTTCGTTGTTGTGCAGGGATTTGAGTGTGAGGGACTTGACCACTTCGTGTGTTCTTGCCATTGCCTTAGTTGCATCGGTTTGAGTTCTCCATGGTGATACGTGGAAGTGAAGTTTGAGAAGCTTATTACTTTTGGTACTTAGTACCCTAGATATTGTTCTTCGCGGATGCCTTGGCGTCCTAGAAGCTTGGTGGTGTCTCGGAGCTCAATCATTGTGGTGTGAAGCTCCGGGCAAGCATCGGGGTCTCCAATTAGGTTGTGGAGATTGCCCCGAGCAATTTGTACGGGTACCGGTAACCGCCCCCAAGGGTTGCCACGTGTACGGGTTCGGTGACCGCCCCCAAGATTTCCAGCCGCTGTTTGGATAGCTCTTGTCGTCCTGAATCCAACAAGCTTGGGTTTGCTCGATTCGGAGCTCGTATGCGAAAGTTATGGCTGTTTCAGTGGCGAGCGGTAGTACCGCTGACCTAGCGGTAGTACCGCTAGAGTTGGCGGTAGTACCGCTGGCCCTAGCGGTAGTACCGCTGGCTGGCGGTAGTACCGCCACTGGTCAGCGGCAGTACCGCTCCAGGAGCTTAGTACCGCCTTCCTAGCGGTTGTTCGTGGACGGACCTTTTTGCGAAGACTTTCTTGGCGGTGGTAGTGCCTTTGCACTACCAGGGGCCCAGCGGTAGTACCGCTAGCTGGCGGTATTACCACCCCTGGTCAGCGGTAGTACCGCTGGAGTGCCAGCGGTGGTACCGCTGCAGCCAGCGGTAGTACCGCTGGGCTCGGGCTGTAAGTGGGGGTAACGGTCTGATTCCTTCCCCCACTATATAAAGGGGGTCCTCTTCCCCCTTGGCCTTATCTATCCGTTGAGCTCTTGTTCTACCTCCATTGTCGACATTCTTAGAGCTTGCTAACTCTCAATCCCTCCAATGATTCTTGCTTGTTCTTGAGGGAAAAGAGAGAGGAGATCTAGATCCACATCTCCACCAATCACTTTCTCCTCTACGTGAGGGGAACCCCTTGGATCTTGATCTTGGAGTTCTTTGTGAGCTCCTTGTTCTTCCTCTCATATTTCTCCATAGCTTTCGTTGTTGTGCAGGGATTTGAGTGTGAGGGACTTGACCACTTCGTGTGTTCTTGCCATTGCCTTAGTTGCATCGGTTTGAGTTCTCCATGGTGATACGTGGAAGTGAAGTTTGAGAAGCTTATTACCTTTGGTACTTAGTACCCTAGATATTGTTCTTCGCGGATGCCTTGGCGTCCTAGAAGCTTTGTGGTGTCTCGGAGCTCAATCATTGTGGTGTGAAGCTCCGGGCAAGCATCGGGGTCTCCAATTAGGTTGTGGAGATTGCCCCGAGCAATTTGTACGGGTACCGGTAACCGCCCCCAAGGGTTGCCACGTGTACGGGTTCGGTGACCGCCCCCAAGATTTCCAGCCGCTGTTTGGATAGCTCTTGTCGTCTTGAATCCAACAAGCTTGGGTTTGCTCGATTCGGAGCTCGTATGCGAAAGTTATGGCTGTTTCAGTGGCGAGCGGTAGTACCGCTGACCTAGCGGTAGTACCGCTAGAGTTGGCGGTAGTACCGCTGGCCCTAGCGGTAGTACCGCTGGCTGGCGGTAGTACCGCCACTGGTCAGCGGCAGTACCGCTCCAGGAGCTTAGTACCGCCTTCCTAGCGGTTGTTCGTGGACGGACCTTTTTGCGAAGACTTTCTTGGCGGTGGTAGTGCCTTTGCACTACCAGGGGCCCAGCGGTAGTACCGCTAGCTGGCGGTATTACCACCCCTGGTCAGCGGTAGTACCGCTGGAGTGCCAGCGGTGGTACCGCTGCAGCCAGCGGTAGTACCGCTGGGCTCGGGCTGTAAGTGGGGGTAACGGTCTGATTCCTTCCCCCACTATATAAAGGGGGTCCTCTTCCCCCTTGGCCTTATCTATCCGTTGAGCTCTTGTTCTACCTCCATTGTCGACATTCTTAGAGCTTGCTAACTCTCAATCCCTCCAATGATTCTTGCTTGTTCTTGAGGGAAAAGAGAGAGGAGATCTAGATCCACATCTCCACCAATCACTTTCTCCTCTACGTGAGGGGAACCCCTTGGATCTTGATCTTGGAGTTCTTTGTGAGCTCCTTGTTCTTCCTCTCATATTTCTCCATAGCTTTCGTTGTTGTGCAGGGATTTGAGTGTGAGGGACTTGACCACTTCGTGTGTTCTTGCCATTGCCTTAGTTGCATCGGTTTGAGTTCTCCATGGTGATACGTGGAAGTGAAGTTTGAGAAGCTTATTACCTTTTGTACTTAGTACCCTAGATATTGTTCTTCGCGGATGCCTTGGCGTCCTAGAAGCTTGGTGGTGTCTCGGAGCTCAATCATTGTGGTGTGAAGCTCCGGGCAAGCATCGGGGTCTCCAATTAGGTTGTGGAGATTGCCCCGAGCAATTTGTACGGGTACCGGTAACCGCCCCCAAGGGTTGCCACGTGTACGGGTTCGGTGACCGCCCCCAAGATTTCCAGCCGCTGTTTGGATAGCTCTTGTCGTCCTGAATCCAACAAGCTTGGGTTTGCTCGATTCGGAGCTCGTATGCGAAAGTTATGGCTGTTTCAGTGGCGAGCGGTAGTACCGCTGACCTAGCGGTAGTACCGCTAGAGTTGGCGGTAGTACCGCTGGCCCTAGCGGTAGTACCGCTGGCTGGCGGTAGTACCGCCACTGGTCAGCGGCAGTACCGCTCCAGGAGCTTAGTACCGCCTTCCTAGCGGTTGTTCGTGGACGGACCTTTTTGCGAAGACTTTCTTGGCGGTGGTAGTGCCTTTGCACTACCAGGGGCCCAGCGGTAGTACCGCTAGCTGGCGGTATTACCACCCCTGGTCAGCGGTAGTACCGCTGGAGTGCCAGCGGTGGTACCGCTGCAGCCAGCGGTAGTACCGCTGGGCTCGGGCTGTAAGTGGGGGTAACGGTCTGATTCCTTCCCCCACTATATAAAGGGGGTCCTCTTCCCCCTTGGCCTTATCTATCCGTTGAGCTCTTGTTCTACCTCCATTGTCGACATTCTTAGAGCTTGCTAACTCTCAATCCCTCCAATGATTCTTGCTTGTTCTTGAGGGAAAAGAGAGACGAGATCTAGATCCACATCTCCACCAATCACTTTCTCCTCTACGTGAGGGGAACCCCTTGGATCTTGATCTTGGAGTTCTTTGTGAGCTCCTTGTTCTTCCTCTCATATTTCTCCATAGCTTTCGTTGTTGTGCAGGGATTTGAGTGTGAGGGACTTGACCACTTCGTGTGTTCTTGCCATTGCCTTAGTTGCATCGGTTTGAGTTCTCCATGGTGATACGTGGAAGTGAAGTTTGAGAAGCTTATTACCTTTTGTACTTAGTACCCTAGATATTGTTCTTCGCGGATGCCTTGGCGTCCTAGAAGCTTGGTGGTGTCTCGGAGCTCAATCATTGTGGTGTGAAGCTCCGGGCAAGCATCGGGGTCTCCAATTAGGTTGTGGAGATTGCCCCGAGCAATTTGTACGGGTACCGGTAACCGCCCCCAAGGGTTGCCACGTGTACGGGTTCGGTGACCGCCCCCAAGATTTCCAGCCGCTGTTTGGATAGCTCTTGTCGTCCTGAATCCAACAAGCTTGGGTTTGCTCGATTCGGAGCTCGTATGCGAAAGTTATGGCTGTTTCAGTGGCGAGCGGTAGTACCGCTGACCTAGCGGTAGTACCGCTAGAGTTGGCGGTAGTACCGCTGGCCCTAGCGGTAGTACCGCTGGCTGGCGGTAGTACCGCCACTGGTCAGCGGCAGTACCGCTCCAGGAGCTTAGTACCGCCTTCCTAGCGGTTGTTCGTGGACGGACCTTTTTGCGAAGACTTTCTTGGCGGTGGTAGTGCCTTTGCACTACCAGGGGCCCAGCGGTAGTACCGCTAGCTGGCGGTATTACCACCCCTGGTCAGCGGTAGTACCGCTGGAGTGCCAGCGGTGGTACCGCTGCAGCCAGCGGTAGTACCGCTGGGCTCGGGCTGTAAGTGGGGGTAACGGTCTGATTCCTTCCCCCACTATATAAAGGGGGTCCTCTTCCCCCTTGGCCTTATCTATCCGTTGAGCTCTTGTTCTACCTCCATTGTCGACATTCTTAGAGCTTGCTAACTCTCAATCCCTCCAATGATTCTTGCTTGTTCTTGAGGGAAAAGAGAGAGGAGATCTAGATCCACATCTCCACCAATCACTTTCTCCTCTACGTGAGGGGAACCCCTTGGATCTTGATCTTGGAGTTCTTTGTGAGCTCCTTGTTCTTCCTCTCATATTTCTCCATAGCTTTCGTTGTTGTGCAGGGATTTGAGTGTGAGGGACTTGACCACTTCGTGTGTTCTTGCCATTGCCTTAGTTGCATCGGTTTGAGTTCTCCATGGTGATACGTGGAAGTGAAGTTTGAGAAGCTTATTACCTTTTGTACTTAGTACCCTAGATATTGTTCTTCGCGGATGCCTTGGCGTCCTAGAAGCTTGGTGGTGTCTCGGAGCTCAATCATTGTGGTGTGAAGCTCCGGGCAAGCATCGGGGTCTCCAATTAGGTTGTGGAGATTGCCCCGAGCAATTTGTACGGGTACCGGTAACCGCCCCCAAGGGTTGCCACGTGTACGGGTTCGGTGACCGCCCCCAAGATTTCCAGCCGCTGTTTGGATAGCTCTTGTCGTCCTGAATCCAACAAGCTTGGGTTTGCTCGATTCGGAGCTCGTATGCGAAAGTTATG
Source organism: Hordeum vulgare subsp. vulgare (assembly GCF_904849725.1). Taxonomy (NCBI): domain Eukaryota; kingdom Viridiplantae; phylum Streptophyta; class Magnoliopsida; order Poales; family Poaceae; genus Hordeum; species Hordeum vulgare. The sequence continues at coordinate 141,878,222 of NC_058522.1, forward strand.
GCTGTTTCAGTTGCGAGCGGTAGTACCGCTGACCTAGCGGTAGTACCGCTAGAGTTGGCGGTAGTACCGCTGGCTGGCGGTAGTACCGCCACTGGTCAGCGGCAGTACCGCTCCAGGAGCTTAGTACCGCCTTCCTAGCGGTTGTTCGTGGACGGACCTTTTTGCGAAGACTTTCTTGGCGGTGGTAGTGCCTTTGCACTACCAGGGGCCCAGCGGTAGTACCGCTAGCTGGCGGTATTACCACCCCTGGTCAGCGGTAGTACCGCTGGAGTGCCAGCGGTGGTACCGCTGCAGCCAGCGGTAGTACCGCTGGGCTCGGGCTGTAAGTGGGGGTAACGGTCTGATTCCTTCCCCCACTATATAAAGGGGGTCCTCTTCCCCCTTGGCCTTATCTATCCGTTGAGCTCTTGTTCTACCTCCATTGTCGACATTCTTAGAGCTTGCTAACTCTCAATCCCTCCAATGATTCTTGCTTGTTCTTGAGGGAAAAGAGAGAGGAGATCTAGATCCACATCTCCACCAATCACTTTCTCCTCTACGTGAGGGGAACCCCTTGGATCTTGATCTTGGAGTTCTTTGTGAGCTCCTTGTTCTTCCTCTCATATTTCTCCATAGCTTTCGTTGTTGTGCAGGGATTTGAGTGTGAGGGACTTGACCACTTCGTGTGTTCTTGCCATTGCCTTAGTTGCATCGGTTTGAGTTCTCCATGGTGATACGTGGAAGTGAAGTTTGAGAAGCTTATTACCTTTTGTACTTAGTACCCTAGATATTGTTCTTCGCGGATGCCTTGGCGTCCTAGAAGCTTGGTGGTGTCTCGGAGCTCAATCATTGTGGTGTGAAGCTCCGGGCAAGCATCGGGGTCTCCAATTAGGTTGTGGAGATTGCCCCGAGCAATTTGTACGGGTACCGGTAACCGCCCCCAAGGGTTGCCACGTGTACGGGTTCGGTGACCGCCCCCAAGATTTCCAGCCGCTATTTGGATAGCTCTTGTCGTCCTGAATCCAACAAGCTTGGGTTTGCTCGATTCGGAGCTCGTATGCGAAAGTTATGGCTGTTTCAGTGGCGAGCGGTAGTACCGCTGACCTAGCGGTAGTACCGCTAGAGTTGGCGGTAGTACCGCTGGCCCTAGCGGTAGTACCGCTGGCTGGCGGTAGTACCGCCACTGGTCAGCGGCAGTACCGCTCCAGGAGCTTAGTACCGCCTTCCTAGCGGTTGTTCGTGGACGGACCTTTTTGCGAAGACTTTCTTGGCGGTGGTAGTGCCTTTGCACTACCAGGGGCCCAGCGGTAGTACCGCTAGCTGGCGGTATTACCACCCCTGGTCAGCGGTAGTACCGCTGGAGTGCCAGCGGTGGTACCGCTGCAGCCAGCGGTAGTACCGCTGGGCTCGGGCTGTAAGTGGGGGTAACGGTCTGATTCCTTCCCCCACTATATAAAGGGGGTCCTCTTCCCCCTTGGCCTTATCTATCCGTTGAGCTCTTGTTCTACCTCCATTGTCGACATTCTTAGAGCTTGCTAACTCTCAATCCCTCCAATGATTCTTGCTTGTTCTTGAGGGAAAAGAGAGAGGAGATCTAGATCCACATCTCCACCAATCACTTTCTCCTCTACGTGAGGGGAACCCCTTGGATCTTGATCTTGGAGTTCTTTGTGAGCTCCTTGTTCTTCCTCTCATATTTCTCGATAGCTTTCGTTGTTGTGCAGGGATTTGAGTGTGAGGGACTTGACCACTTCGTGTGTTCTTGCCATTGCCTTAGTTGCATCGGTTTGAGTTCTCCATGGTGATACGTGGAAGTGAAGTTTGAGAAGCTTATTACCTTTTGTACTTAGTACCCTAGATATTGTTCTTCGCGGATGCCTTGGCGTCCTAGAAGCTTGGTGGTGTCTCGGAGCTCAATCATTGTGGTGTGAAGCTCCGGGCAAGCATCGGGGTCTCCAATTAGGTTGTGGAGATTGCCCCGAGCAATTTGTACGGGTACCGGTAACCGCCCCCAAGGGTTGCCACGTGTACGGGTTCGGTGACCGCCCCCAAGATTTCCAGCCGCTCTTTGGATAGCTCTTGTCGTCCTGAATCCAACAAGCTTGGGTTTGCTCGATTCGGAGCTCGTATGCGAAAGTTATGGCTGTTTCAGTGGCGAGCGGTAGTACCGCTGACCTAGCGGTAGTACCGCTAGAGTTGGCGGTAGTACCGCTGGCCCTAGCGGTAGTACCGCTGGCTGGCGGTAGTACCGCCACTGGTCAGCGGCAGTACCGCTCCAGGAGCTTAGTACCGCCTTCCTAGCGGTTGTTCGTGGACGGACCTTTTTGCGAAGACTTTCTTGGCGGTGGTAGTGCCTTTGCACTACCAGGGGCCCAGCGGTAGTACCGCTAGCTGGCGGTATTACCACCCCTGGTCAGCGGTAGTACCGCTGGAGTGCCAGCGGTGGTACCGCTGCAGCCAGCGGTAGTACCGCTGGGCTCGGGCTGTAAGTGGGGGTAACGGTCTGATTCCTTCCCCCACTATATAAAGGGGGTCCTCTTCCCCCTTGGCCTTATCTATCCGTTGAGCTCTTGTTCTACCTCCATTGTCGACATTCTTAGAGCTTGCTAACTCTCAATCCCTCCAATGATTCTTGCTTGTTCTTGAGGGAAAAGAGAGAGGAGATCTAGATCCACATCTCCACCAATCACTTTCTCCTCTACGTGAGGGGAACCCCTTGGATCTTGATCTTGGAGTTCTTTGTGAGCTCCTTGTTCTTCCTCTCATATTTCTCGATAGCTTTCGTTGTTGTGCAGGGATTTGAGTGTGAGGGACTTGACCACTTCGTGTGTTCTTGCCATTGCCTTAGTTGCATCGGTTTGAGTTCTCCATGGTGATACGTGGAAGTGAAGTTTGAGAAGCTTATTACCTTTTGTACTTAGTACCCTAGATATTGTTCTTCGCGGATGCCTTGGCGTCCTAGAAGCTTGGTGGTGTCTCGGAGCTCAATCATTGTGGTGTGAAGCTCCGGGCAAGCATCGGGGTCTCCAATTAGGTTGTGGAGATTGCCCCGAGCAATTTGTACGGGTACCGGTAACCGCCCCCAAGGGTTGCCACGTGTACGGGTTCGGTGACCGCCCCCAAGATTTCCAGCCGCTCTTTGGATAGCTCTTGTCGTCCTGAATCCAACAAGCTTGGGTTTGCTCGATTCGGAGCTCGTATGCGAAAGTTATGGCTGTTTCAGTGGCGAGCGGTAGTACCGCTGACCTAGCGGTAGTACCGCTAGAGTTGGCGGTAGTACCGCTGGCCCTAGCGGTAGTACCGCTGGCTGGCGGTAGTACCGCCACTTGTCAGCGGCAGTACCGCTCCAGGAGCTTAGTACCGCCTTCCTAGCGGTTGTTCGTGGACGGACCTTTTTGCGAAGACTTTCTTGGCGGTGGTAGTGCCTTTGCACTACCAGGGGCCCAGCGGTAGTACCGCTAGCTGGCGGTATTACCACCCCTGGTCAGCGGTAGTACCGCTGGAGTGCCAGCGGTGGTACCGCTGCAGCCAGCGGTAGTACCGCTGGGCTCGGGCTGTAAGTGGGGGTAACGGTCTGATTCCTTCCCCCACTATATAAAGGGGGTCCTCTTCCCCCTTGGCCTTATCTATCCGTTGAGCTCTTGTTCTACCTCCATTGTCGACATTCTTAGAGCTTGCTAACTCTCAATCCCTCCAATGATTCTTGCTTGTTCTTGAGGGAAAAGAGAGAGGAGATCTAGATCCACATCTCCACCAATCACTTTCTCCTCTACGTGAGGGGAACCCCTTGGATCTTGATCTTGGAGTTCTTTGTGAGCTCCTTGTTCTTCCTCTCATATTTCTCCATAGCTTTCGTTGTTGTGCAGGGATTTGAGTGTGAGGGACTTGACCACTTCGTGTGTTCTTGCCATTGCCTTAGTTGCATCGGTTTGAGTTCTCCATGGTGATACGTGGAAGTGAAGTTTGAGAAGCTTATTACCTTTTGTACTTAGTACCCTAGATATTGTTCTTCGCGGATGCCTTGGCGTCCTAGAAGCTTGGTGGTGTCTCGGAGCTCAATCATTGTGGTGTGAAGCTCCGGGCAAGCATCGGGGTCTCCAATTAGGTTGTGGAGATTGCCCCGAGCAATTTGTACGGGTACCGGTAACCGCCCCCAAGGGTTGCCACGTGTACGGGTTTGGTGACCGCCCCCAAGATTTCCAGCCGCTGTTTGGATAGCTCTTGTCGTCCTGAATCCAACAAGCTTGGGTTTGCTCGATTCGGAGCTCGTATGCGAAAGTTATGGCTGTTTCAGTGGCGAGCGGTAGTACCGCTGACCTAGCGGTAGTACCGCTAGAGTTGGCGGTAGTACCGCTGGCCCTAGCGGTAGTACCGCTGGCTGGCGGTAGTACCGCCACTGGTCAGCGGCAGTACCGCTCTAGGAGCTTAGTACCGCCTTCCTAGCGGTTGTTCGTGGACGGACCTTTTTGCGAAGACTTTCTTGGTGGTGGTAGTGCCTTTGCACTACCAGGGGCCCAGCGGTAGTACCGCTAGTTGGCGGTATTACCACCCCTGGTCAGCGGTAGTACCGCTGGAGTGCCAGCGGTGGTACCGCTGGGCTCGGGCTGTAAGTGGGGGTAACGGTCTGATTCCTTCCCCCACTATATAAAGGGGGTCCTCTTCCCCCTTGGCCTTATCTATCCGTTGAGCTCTTGTTCTACCTCCATTGTCGACATTCTTAGAGCTTGCTAACTCTCAATCCCTCCAATGATTCTTGCTTGTTCTTGAGGGAAAAGAGAGAGGAGATCTAGATCCACATCTCCACCAATCACTTTCTCCTCTACGTGAGGGGAACCCCTTGGATCTTGATCTTGGAGTTCTTTGTGAGCTCCTTGTTCTTCCTCTCATATTTCTCCATAGCTTTCGTTGTTGTGCAGGGATTTGAGTGTGAGGGACTTGACCACTTCGTGTGTTCTTGCCATTGCCTTAGTTGCATCGGTTTGAGTTCTCCATGGTGATACGTGGAAGTGAAGTTTGAGAAGCTTATTACCTTTTGTACTTAGTACCCTAGATATTGTTCTTCGCGGATGCCTTGGCGTCCTAGAAGCTTGGTGGTGTCTCGGAGCTCAATCATTGTGGTGTGAAGCTCCGGGCAAGCATCGGGGTCTCCAATTAGGTTGTGGAGATTGCCCCGAGCAATTTGTACGGGTACCGGTAACCGCCCCCAAGGGTTGCCACGTGTACGGGTTTGGTGACCGCCCCCAAGATTTCCAGCCGCTGTTTGGATAGCTCTTGTCGTCCTGAATCCAACAAGCTTGGGTTTGCTCGATTCGGAGCTCGTATGCGAAAGTTATGGCTGTTTCAGTGGCGAGCGGTAGTACCGCTGACCTAGCGGTAGTACCGCTAGAGTTGGCGGTAGTACCGCTGGCCCTAGCGGTAGTACCGCTGGCTGGCGGTAGTACCGCCACTGGTCAGCGGCAGTACCGCTCTAGGAGCTTAGTACCGCCTTCCTAGCGGTTGTTCGTGGACGGACCTTTTTGCGAAGACTTTCTTGGTGGTGGTAGTGCCTTTGCACTACCAGGGGCCCAGCGGTAGTACCGCTAGTTGGCGGTATTACCACCCCTGGTCAGCGGTAGTACCGCTGGAGTGCCAGCGGTGGTACCGCTGGGCTCGGGCTGTAAGTGGGGGTAACGGTCTGATTCCTTCCCCCACTATATAAAGGGGGTCCTCTTCCCCCTTGGCCTTATCTATCCGTTGAGCTCTTGTTCTACCTCCATTGTCGACATTCTTAGAGCTTGCTAACTCTCAATCCCTCCAATGATTCTTGCTTGTTCTTGAGGGAAAAGAGAGAGGAGATCTAGATCCACATCTCCACCAATCACTTTCTCCTCTACGTGAGGGGAACCCCTTGGATCTTGATCTTGGAGTTCTTTGTGAGCTCCTTGTTCTTCCTCTCATATTTCTCCATAGCTTTCGTTGTTGTGCAGGGATTTGAGTGTGAGGGACTTGACCACTTCGTGTGTTCTTGCCATTGCCTTAGTTGCATCGGTTTGAGTTCTCCATGGTGATACGTGGAAGTGAAGTTTGAGAAGCTTATTACCTTTGGTACTTAGTACCCTAGATATTGTTCTTCGCGGATGCCTTGGCGTCCTAGAAGCTTGGTGGTGTCTCGGAGCTCAATCATTGTGGTGTGAAGCTCCGGGCAAGCATCGGGGTCTCCAATTAGGTTGTGGAGATTGCCCCGAGCAATTTGTACGGGTACCGGTAACCGCCCCCAAGGGTTGCCACGTGTACGGGTTTGGTGACCGCCCCCAAGATTTCCAGCCGCTGTTTGGATAGCTCTTGTCGTCCTGAATCCAACAAGCTTGGGTTTGCTCGATTCGGAGCTCGTATGCGAAAGTTATGGCTGTTTCAGTGGCGAGCGGTAGTACCGCTGACCTAGCGGTAGTACCGCTAGAGTTGGCGGTAGTACCGCTGGCCCTAGCGGTAGTACCGCTGGCTGGCGGTAGTACCGCCACTGGTCAGCGGCAGTACCGCTCCAGGAGCTTAGTACCGCCTTCCTAGCGGTTGTTCGTGGACGGACCTTTTTGCGAAGACTTTCTTGGCGGTGGTAGTGCCTTTGCACTACCAGGGGCCCAGCGGTAGTACCGCTAGCTGGCGGTATTACCACCCCTGGTCAGCGGTAGTACCGCTGGAGTGCCAGCGGTGGTACCGCTGCAGCCAGCGGTAGTACCGCTGGGCTCGGGCTGTAAGTGGGGGTAACGGTCTGATTCCTTCCCCCACTATATAAAGGGGGTCCTCTTCCCCCTTGGCCTTATCTATCCGTTGAGCTCTTGTTCTACCTCCATTGTCGACATTCTTAGAGCTTGCTAACTCTCAATCCCTCCAATGATTCTTGCTTGTTCTTGAGGGAAAAGAGAGAGGAGATCTAGATCCACATCTCCACCAATCACTTTCTCCTCTACGTGAGGGGAACCCCTTGGATCTTGATCTTGGAGTTCTTTGTGAGCTCCTTGTTCTTCCTCTCATATTTCTCCATAGCTTTCGTTGTTGTGCAGGGATTTGAGTGTGAGGGACTTGACCACTTCGTGTGTTCTTGCCATTGCCTTAGTTGCATCGGTTTGAGTTCTCCATGGTGATACGTGGAAGTGAAGTTTGAGAAGCTTATTACCTTTGGTACTTAGTACCCTAGATATTGTTCTTCGCGGATGCCTTGGCGTCCTAGAAGCTTGGTGGTGTCTCGGAGCTCAATCATTGTGGTGTGAAGCTCCGGGCAAGCATCGGGGTCTCCAATTAGGTTGTGGAGATTGCCCCGAGCAATTTGTACGGGTACCGGTAACCGCCCCCAAGGGTTGCCACGTGTACGGGTTTGGTGACCGCCCCCAAGATTTCCAGCCGTTGTTTGGATAGCTCTTGTCGTCCTGAATCCAACAAGCTTGGGTTTGCTCGATTCGGAGCTCGTATGCGAAAGTTATGGCTGTTTCAGTGGCGAGCGGTAGTACCGCTGACCTAGCGGTAGTACCGCTAGAGTTGGCGGTAGTACCGCTGGCCCTAGCGGTAGTACCGCTGGCTGGCGGTAGTACCGCCACTGGTCAGCGGCAGTACCGCTCCAGGAGCTTAGTACCGCCTTCCTAGCGGTTGTTCGTGGACGGACCTTTTTGCGAAGACTTTCTTGGCGGTGGTAGTGCCTTTGCACTACCAGGGGCCCAGCGGTAGTACCGTTGGGACGAGCGGTAGTACCGCTGGAGTGCCAGCGGTGGTACCGCTGCAGCCAGCGGTAGTACCGCTGGGCTCGGGCTGTAAGTGGGGGTAACGGTCTGATTCCTTCCCCCACTATATAAAGGGGGTCCTCTTCCCCCTTGGCCTTATCTATCCGTTGAGCTCTTGTTCTACCTCCATTGTCGACATTCTTAGAGCTTGCTAACTCTCAATCCCTCCAATGATTCTTGCTTGTTCTTGAGGGAAAAGAGAGAGGAGATCTAGATCCACATCTCCACCAATCACTTTCTCCTCTACGTGAGGGGAACCCCTTGGATCTTGATCTTGGAGTTCTTTGTGAGCTCCTTGTTCTTCCTCTCATATTTCTCCATAGCTTTCGTTGTTGTGCAGGGATTTGAGTGTGAGGGACTTGACCACTTCGTGTGTTCTTGCCATTGCCTTAGTTGCATCGGTTTGAGTTCTCCATGGTGATACGTGGAAGTGAAGTTTGAGAAGCTTATTACCTTTGGTACTTAGTACCCTAGATATTGTTCTTCGCGGATGCCTTGGCGTCCTAGAAGCTTGGTGGTGTCTCGGAGCTCAATCATTGTGGTGTGAAGCTCCGGGCAAGCATCGGGGTCTCCAATTAGGTTGTGGAGATTGCCCCGAGCAATTTGTACGGGTACCGGTAACCGCCCCCAAGGGTTGCCACGTGTACGGGTTTGGTGACCGCCCCCAAGATTTCCAGCCGCTGTTTGGATAGCTCTTGTCGTCCTGAATCCAACAAGCTTGGGTTTGCTCGATTCGGAGCTCGTATGCGAAAGTTATGGCTGTTTCAGTGGCGAGCGGTAGTACCGCTGACCTAGCGGTAGTACCGCTAGAGTTGGCGGTAGTACCGCTGGCCCTAGCGGTAGTACCGCTGGCTGGCGGTAGTACCGCCACTGGTCAGCGGCAGTACCGCTCCAGGAGCTTAGTACCGCCTTCCTAGCGGTTGTTCGTGGACGGACCTTTTTGCGAAGACTTTCTTGGCGGTGGTAGTGCCTTTGCACTACCAGGGGCCCAGCGGTAGTACCGCTAGCTGGCGGTATTACCACCCCTGGTCAGCGGTAGTACCGCTGGAGTGCCAGCGGTGGTACCGCTGCAGCCAGCGGTAGTACCGCTGGGCTCGGGCTGTAAGTGGGGGTAACGGTCTGATTCCTTCCCCCACTATATAAAGGGGGTCCTCTTCCCCCTTGGCCTTATCTATCCGTTGAGCTCTTGTTCTACCTCCATTGTCGACATTCTTAGAGCTTGCTAACTCTCAATCCCTCCAATGATTCTTGCTTGTTCTTGAGGGAAAAGAGAGAGGAGATCTAGATCCACATCTCCACCAATCACTTTCTCCTCTACGTGAGGGGAACCCCTTGGATCTTGATCTTGGAGTTCTTTGTGAGCTCCTTGTTCTTCCTCTCATATTTCTCCATAGCTTTCGTTGTTGTGCAGGGATTTGAGTGTGAGGGACTTGACCACTTCGTGTGTTCTTGCCATTGCCTTAGTTGCATCGGTTTGAGTTCTCCATGGTGATACGTGGAAGTGAAGTTTGAGAAGCTTATTACCTTTGGTACTTAGTACCCTAGATATTGTTCTTCGCGGATGCCTTGGCGTCCTAGAAGCTTGGTGGTGTCTCGGAGCTCAATCATTGTGGTGTGAAGCTCCGGGCAAGCATCGGGGTCTCCAATTAGGTTGTGGAGATTGCCCCGAGCAATTTGGACGGGTACCGGTAACCGCCCCCAAGGGTTGCCACGTGTACGGGTTTGGTGACCGCCCCCAAGATTTCCAGCCGCTGTTTGGATAGCTCTTGTCGTCCTGAATCCAACAAGCTTGGGTTTGCTCGATTCGGAGCTCGTATGCGAAAGTTATGGCTGTTTCAGTGGCGAGCGGTAGTACCGCTGACCTAGCGGTAGTACCGCTAGAGTTGGCGGTAGTACCGCTGGCCCTAGCGGTAGTACCGCTGGCTGGCGGTAGTACCGCCACTGGTCAGCGGCAGTACCGCTCCAGGAGCTTAGTACCGCCTTCCTAGCGGTTGTTCGTGGACGGACCTTTTTGCGAAGACTTTCTTGGCGGTGGTAGTGCCTTTGCACTACCAGGGGCCCAGCGGTAGTACCGCTAGCTGGCGGTATTACCACCCCTGGTCAGCGGTAGTACCGCTGGAGTGCCAGCGGTGGTACCGCTGCAGCCAGCGGTAGTACCGCTGGGCTCGGGCTGTAAGTGGGGGTAACGGTCTAATTCCTTCCCCCACTATATAAAGGGGGTCCTCTTCCCCCTTGGCCTTATCTATCCGTTGAGCTCTTGTTCTACCTCCATTGTCGACATTCTTAGAGCTTGCTAACTCTCAATCCCTCCAATGATTCTTGCTTGTTCTTGACGGAAAACAGAGAGGAGATCTAGATCCACATCTCCACCAATCACTTTCTCCTCTACGTGAGGGGAACCCCTTGGATCTTGATCTTGGAGTTCTTTGTGAGCTCCTTGTTCTTCCTCTCATATTTCTCCATAGCTTTCGTTGTTGTGCAGGGATTTGAGTGTGAGGGACTTGACCACTTCGTGTGTTCTTGCCATTGCCTTAGTTGCATCGGTTTGAGTTCTCCATGGTGATACGTGGAAGTGAAGTTTGAGAAGCTTATTACCTTTTGTACTTAGTACCCTAGATATTGTTCTTCGCGGATGCCTTGGCGTCCTAGAAGCTTGGTGGTGTCTCGGAGCTCAATCATTGTGGTGTGAAGCTCCGGGCAAGCATCGGGGTCTCCAATTAGGTTGTGGAGATTGCCCCGAGCAATTTGTACGGGTACCGGTAACCGCCCCCAAGGGTTGCCACGTGTACGGGTTCGGTGACCGCCCCCAAGATTTCCAGCCGCTCTTTGGATAGCTCTTGTCGTCCTGAATCCAACAAGCTTGGGTTTGCTCGATTCGGAGCTCGTATGCGAAAGTTATGGCTGTTTCAGTGGCGAGCGGTAGTACCGCTGACCTAGCGGTAGTACCGCTAGAGTTGGCGGTAGTACCGCTGGCCCTAGCGGTAGTACCGCTGGCTGGCGGTAGTACCGCCACTGGTCAGCGGCAGTACCGCTCCAGGAGCTTAGTACCGCCTTCCTAGCGGTTGTTCGTGGACGGACCTTTTTGCGAAGACTTTCTTGGCGGTGGTAGTGCCTTTGCACTACCAGGGGCCCAGCGGTAGTACCGCTAGCTGGCGGTATTACCACCCCTGGTCAGCGGTAGTACCGCTGGAGTGCCAGCGGTGGTACCGCTGCAGCCAGCGGTAGTACCGCTGGGCTCGGGCTGTAAGTGGGGGTAACGGTCTGATTCCTTCCCCCACTATATAAAGGGGGTCCTCTTCCCCCTTGGCCTTATCTATCCGTTGAGCTCTTGTTCTACCTCCATTGTCGACATTCTTAGAGCTTGCTAACTCTCAATCCCTCCAATGATTCTTGCTTGTTCTTGAGGGAAAAGAGAGAGGAGATCTAGATCCACATCTCCACCAATCACTTTGTCCTCTACGTGAGGGGAACCCCTTGGATCTTGATCTTGGAGTTCTTTGTGAGCTCCTTGTTCTTCCTCTCATATTTCTCCATAGCTTTCGTTGTTGTGCAGGGATTTGAGTGTGAGGGACTTGACCACTTCGTGTGTTCTTGCCATTGCCTTAGTTGCATCGGTTTGAGTTCTCCATGGTGATACGTGGAAGTGAAGTTTGAGAAGCTTATTACCTTTTGTACTTAGTACCCTAGATATTGTTCTTCGCGGATGCCTTGGCGTCCTAGAAGCTTGGTGGTGTCTCGGAGCTCAATCATTGTGGTGTGAAGCTCCGGGCAAGCATCGGGGTCTCCAATTAGGTTGTGGAGATTGCCCCGAGCAATTTGTACGGGTACCGGTAACCGCCCCCAAGGGTTGCCACGTGTACGGGTTCGGTGACCGCCCCCAAGATTTCTAGCCGCTGTTTGGATAGCTCTTGTCGTCCTGAATCCAACAAGCTTGGGTTTGCTCGATTCGGAGCTCGTATGCGAAAGTTATGGCTGTTTCAGTGGCGAGCGGTAGTACCGCTGACCTAGCGGTAGTACCGCTAGAGTTGGCGGTAGTACCGCTGGCCCTAGCGGTAGTACCGCTGGCTGGCGGTAGTACCGCCACTGGTCAGCGGCAGTACCGCTCCAGGAGCTTAGTACCGCCTTCCTAGCGGTTGTTCGTGGACGGACCTTTTTGCGAAGACTTTCTTGGCGGTGGTAGTGCCTTTGCACTACCAGGGGCCCAGCGGTAGTACCGCTAGCTGGCGGTATTACCACCCCTGGTCAGCGGTAGTACCGCTGGAGTGCCAGCGGTGGTACCGCTGCAGCCAGCGGTAGTACCGCTGGGCTCGGGCTGTAAGTGGGGGTAACGGTCTGATTCCTTCCCCCACTATATAAAGGGGGTCCTCTTCCCCCTTGGCCTTATCTATCCGTTGAGCTCTTGTTCTACCTCCATTGTCGACATTCTTAGAGCTTGCTAACTCTCAATCCCTCCAATGATTCTTGCTTGTTCTTGAGGGAAAAGAGAGAGGAGATCTAGATCCACATCTCCACCAATCACTTTGTCCTCTACGTGAGGGGAACCCCTTGGATCTTGATCTTGGAGTTCTTTGTGAGCTCCTTGTTCTTCCTCTCATATTTCTCCATAGCTTTCGTTGTTGTGCAGGGATTTGAGTGTGAGGGACTTGACCACTTCGTGTGTTCTTGCCATTGCCTTAGTTGCATCGGTTTGAGTTCTCCATGGTGATACGTGGAAGTGAAGTTTGAGAAGCTTATTACCTTTTGTACTTAGTACCCTAGATATTGTTCTTCGCGGATGCCTTGGCGTCCTAGAAGCTTGGTGGTGTCTCGGAGCTCAATCATTGTGGTGTGAAGCTCCGGGCAAGCATCGGGGTCTCCAATTAGGTTGTGGAGATTGCCCCGAGCAATTTGTACGGGTACCGGTAACCGCCCCCAAGGGTTGCCACGTGTACGGGTTTGGTGACCGCCCCCAAGATTTCCAGCCGCTGTTTGGATAGCTCTTGTCGTCCTGAATCCAACAAGCTTGGGTTTGCTCGATTCGGAGCTCGTATGCGAAAGTTATGGTTGTTTCAGTGGCGAGCGGTAGTACCGCTGACCTAGCGGTAGTACCGCTAGAGTTGGCGGTAGTACCGCTCGCCCTAGCGGTAGTACCGCTGGCTGGCGGTAGTACCGCCACTGGTCAGCGGCAGTACCGCTCTAGGAGCTTAGTACCGCCTTCCTAGCGGTTGTTCGTGGACGGACCTTTTTGCGAAGACTTTCTTGGTGGTGGTAGTGCCTTTGCACTACCAGGGGCCCAGCGGTAGTACCGCTAGTTGGCGGTATTACCACCCCTGGTCAGCGGTAGTACCGCTGGAGTGCCAGCGGTGGTACCGCTGGGCTCGGGCTGTAAGTGGGGGTAACGGTCTGATTCCTTCCCCCACTATATAAAGGGGGTCCTCTTCCCCCTTGGCCTTATCTATCCGTTGAGCTCTTGTTCTACCTCCATTGTCGACATTCTTAGAGCTTGCTAACTCTCAATCCCTCCAATGATTCTTGCTTGTTCTTGACGGAAAACAGAGAGGAGATCTAGATCCACATCTCCACCAATCACTTTCTCCTCTACGTGAGGGGAACCCCTTGGATCTTGATCTTGGAGTTCTTTGTGAGCTCCTTGTTCTTCCTCTCATATTTCTCCATAGCTTTCGTTGTTGTGCAGGGATTTGAGTGTGAGGGACTTGACCACTTCGTGTGTTCTTGCCATTGCCTTAGTTGCATCGGTTTGAGTTCTCCATGGTGATACGTGGAAGTGAAGTTTGAGAAGCTTATTACCTTTGGTACTTAGTACCCTAGATATTGTTCTTCGCGGATGCCTTGGCGTCCTAGAAGCTTGGTGGTGTCTCGGAGCTCAATCATTGTGGTGTGAAGCTCCGGGCAAGCATCGGGGTCTCCAATTAGGTTGTGGAGATTGCCCCGAGCAATTTGTACGGGTACCGGTAACCGCCCCCAAGGGTTGCCACGTGTACGGGTTTGGTGACCGCCCCCAAGATTTCCAGCCGCTGTTTGGATAGCTCTTGTCGTCCTGAATCCAACAAGCTTGGGTTTGCTCGATTCGGAGCTCGTATGCGAAAGTTATGGCTGTTTCAGTGGCGAGCGGTAGTACCGCTGACCTAGCGGTAGTACCGCTAGAGTTGGCGGTAGTACCGCTGGCCCTAGCGGTAGTACCGCTGGCTGGCGGTAGTACCGCCACTGGTCAGCGGCAGTACCGCTCCAGGAGCTTAGTACCGCCTTCCTAGCGGTTGTTCGTGGACGGACCTTTTTGCGAAGACTTTCTTGGCGGTGGTAGTGCCTTTGCACTACCAGGGGCCCAGCGGTAGTACCGCTAGCTGGCGGTATTACCACCCCTGGTCAGCGGTAGTACCGCTGGAGTGCCAGCGGTGGTACCACTGCAGCCAGCGGTAGTACCGCTGGGCTCGGGCTGTAAGTGGGGGTAACGGTCTGATTCCTTCCCCCACTATATAAAGGGGGTCCTCTTCCCCCTTGGCCTTATCTATCCGTTGAGCTCTTGTTCTACCTCCATTGTCGACATTCTTAGAGCTTGCTAACTCTCAATCCCTCCAATGATTCTTGCTTGTTCTTGAGGGAAAAGAGAGAGGAGATCTAGATCCACATCTCCACCAATCACTTTCTCCTCTACGTGAGGGCAACCCCTTGGATCTTGATCTTGGAGTTCTTTGTGAGCTCCTTGTTCTTCCTCTCATATTTCTCCATAGCTTTCGTTGTTGTGCAGGGATTTGAGTGTGAGGGACTTGACCACTTCGTGTGTTCTTGCCATTGCCTTAGTTGCATCGGTTTGAGTTCTCCATGGTGATACGTGGAAGTGAAGTTTGAGAAGCTTATTACCTTTGGTACTTAGTACCCTAGATATTGTTCTTCGCGGATGCCTTGGCGTCCTAGAAGCTTGGTGGTGTCTCGGAGCTCAATCATTGTGGTGTGAAGCTCCGGGCAAGCATCGGGGTCTCCAATTAGGTTGTGGAGATTGCCCCGAGCAATTTGTACGGGTACCGGTAACCGCCCCCAAGGGTTGCCACGTGTACGGGTTTGGTGACCGCCCCCAAGATTTCCAGCCGCTGTTTGGATAGCTCTTGTCGTCCTGAATCCAACAAGCTTGGGTTTGCTCGATTCGGAGCTCGTATGCGAAAGTTATGGCTGTTTCAGTGGCGAGCGGTAGTACCGCTGACCTAGCGGTAGTACCGCTAGAGTTGGCGGTAGTACCGCTGGCCCTAGCGGTAGTACCGCTGGCTGGCGGTAGTACCGCCACTGGTCAGCGGCAGTACCGCTCCAGGAGCTTAGTACCGCCTTCCTAGCGGTTGTTCGTGGACGGACCTTTTTGCGAAGACTTTCTTGGCGGTGGTAGTGCCTTTGCACTACCAGGGGCCCAGCGGTAGTACCGCTAGCTGGCGGTATTACCACCCCTGGTCAGCGGTAGTACCGCTGGAGTGCCAGCGGTGGTACCGCTGCAGCCAGCGGTAGTACCGCTGGGCTCGGGCTGTAAGTGGGGGTAACGGTCTAATTCCTTCCCCCACTATATAAAGGGGGTCCTCTTCCCCCTTGGCCTTATCTATCCGTTGAGCTCTTGTTCTACCTCCATTGTCGACATTCTTAGAGCTTGCTAACTCTCAATCCCTCCAATGATTCTTGCTTGTTCTTGAGGGAAAAGAGAGAGGAGATCTAGATCCACATCTCCACCAATCACTTTCTCCTCTACGTGAGGGGAACCCCTTGGATCTTGATCTTGGAGTTCTTTGTGAGCTCCTTGTTCTTCCTCTCATATTTCTCCATAGCTTTCGTTGTTGTGCAGGGATTTGAGTGTGAGGGACTTGACCACTTCGTGTGTTCTTGCCATTGCCTTAGTTGCATCGGTTTGAGTTCTCCATGGTGATACGTGGAAGTGAAGTTTGAGAAGCTTATTACCTTTTGTACTTAGTACCCTAGATATTGTTCTTCGCGGATGCCTTGGCGTCCTAGAAGCTTGGTGGTGTCTCGGAGCTCAATCATTGTGGTGTGAAGCTCCGGGCAAGCATCGGGGTCTCCAATTAGGTTGTGGAGATTGCCCCGAGCAATTTGTACGGGTACCGGTAACCGCCCCCAAGGGTTGCCACGTGTACGGGTTCGGTGACCGCCCCCAAGATTTCCAGCCGCTCTTTGGATAGCTCTTGTCGTCCTGAATCCAACAAGCTTGGGTTTGCTCGATTCGGAGCTCGTATGCGAAAGTTATGGCTGTTTCAGTGGCGAGCAGTAGTACCGCTGACCTAGCGGTAGTACCGCTAGAGTTGGCGGTAGTACCGCTAGCCCTAGCGGTAGTACCGCTGGCTGGCGGTAGTACCGCCACTGGTCAGCGGCAGTACCACTCCAGGAGCTTAGTACCGCCTTCCTAGCGGTTGTTCGTGGACGGACCTTTTTGCGAAGACTTTCTTGGCGGTGGTAGTGCCTTTGCACTACCAGGGGCCCAGCGGTAGTACCGCTAGCTGGCGGTATTACCACCCCTGGTCAGCGGTAGTACCGCTGGAGTGCCAGCGGTGGTACCGCTGGGCTCGGGCTGTAAGTGGGGGTAACGGTCTGATTCCTTCCCCCACTATATAAAGGGGGTCCTCTTCCCCCTTGGCCTTATCTATCCGTTGAGCTCTTGTTCTACCTCCATTGTCGACATTCTTAGAGCTTGCTAACTCTCAATCCCTCCAATGATTCTTGCTTGTTCTTGAGGGAAAAGAGAGAGGAGATCTAGATCCACATCTCCACCAATCACTTTCTCCTCTATGTGAGGGAACCCCTTGGATCTTGATCTTGGAGTTCTTTGTGAGCTCCTTGTTCTTCCTCTCATATTTCTCCATAGCTTTCGTTGTTGTGGAGGGATTTGAGTGTGAGGGACTTGACCACTTCGTGTGTTCTTGCCATTGCATTAGTTGCATCGGTTTGAGTTCTCCATGGTGATACGTGGAAGTGAAGTTTGAGAAGCTTATTACCTTTGGTACTTAGTACCCTAGATATTGTTCTTCGCGGATGCCTTGGTGTCCTAGAAGCTTGGTGGTGTCTCGGAGCTCAATCATTTTGGTGTGAAGCTCCGGGCAAGCATCGGGGTCTCCCATTAGGTTGTGGAGATTGCCCCGAGCAATTTGTACGGGTACCGGTAACCGCCCCCAAGGGTTGCCACGTGTACGGGTTCGGTGACCGCCCCCAAGATTTCTAGCCGCTGTTTGGATAGCTCTTGTCGTCCTGAATCCAACAAGCTTGGGTTTGCTCGATTCGGAGCTCGTATGCGAAAGTTATGGCTGTTTCAGTGGCGAGCGGTAGTACCGCTGACCTAGCGGTAGTCCCGCTGACCTAGCGGTAGTACCGCTAGAGTTGGCGGTAGTACCGCTGGCTGGCGGTAGTACCGCCACTGGTCAGCGGCAGTACCGCTCCAGGAGCTTAGTACCGCCTTCCTAGCGGTTGTTCGTGGACGGACCTTTTTGCGAAGATTTTCTTGGCGGTGGTAGTGCCTTTGCACTACCAGGGGCCCAGCGGTAGTACCGCTAGCTGGCGGTAGTACCACCACTGGTCAGCGGTAGTACCGCTGGAGTGCCAGCGGTGGTACCGCTGCAGCCAGCGGTAGTACCGCTGGGCTCGGGCTGTAAGTGGGGGTAACGGTCTGATTCCTTCCCCCACTATATAAAGGGGGTCCTCTTCCCCCTTGGCCATATCTATCCGTTGAGCTCTTGTTCTACCTCCATTGTCGACATTCTTAGAGCTTGCTAACTCTCAATCCCTCCAATGATTCTTGCTTGTTCTTGAGGGAAAAGAGAGAGGAGATCTAGATCCACATCTCCACCAATCACTTTCTCCTCTATGTGAGGGGAACCCCTTGGATCTTGATCTTGGAGTTCTTTGTGAGCTCCTTGTTCTTCCTCTCATATTTCTCCATAGCTTTCGTTGTTGTGGAGGGATTTGAGTGTGAGGGACTTGACCACTTCGTGTGTTCTTGCCATTGCATTAGTTGCATCGGTTTGAGTTCTCCATGGTGATACGTGGAAGTGAAGTTTGAGAAGCTTATTACCTTTGGTACTTAGTACCCTAGATATTGTTCTTCGCGGATGCCTTGGTGTCCTAGAAGCTTGGTGGTGTCTGGGAGCTCAATCATTTTGGTGTGAAGCTCCGGGCAAGCATCGGGGTCTCCCATTAGGTTGTGGAGATTGCCCCGAGCAATTTGTACGGGTACCGGTAACCGCCCCCAAGGGTTGCCACGTGTACGGGTTCGGTGACCGCCCCCAAGATTTCTAGCCGCTGTTTGGATAGCTCTTGTCGTCCTGAATCCAACAAGCTTGGGTTTGCTCGATTCGGAGCTCGTATGCGAAAGTTATGGCTGTTTCAGTGGCGAGCCGTAGTACCGCTGACCTAGCGATAGTACCGCTAGAGTTGGCGGTAGTACCGCCGGCCCTAGCGGTAGTACCGCTGGCTGGCGGTAGTACCGCCACTGGTCAGCGGCAGTACCGCTCCAGGAGCTTAGTACCGCCTTCCTAGCGGTTGTTCGTGGACGGACCTTTTTGCGAAGACTTTCTTGGCGGTGGTAGTGCCTTTGCACTACCAGGGGCCCAGCGGTAGTACCGCTAGCTGGCGGTAGTACCACCACTGGTCAGCGGTAGTACCGCTGGAGTGCCAGCGGTGGTACCGCTGCAGCCAGCGGTAGTACCGCTGGGCTCGGGCTGTAAGTGGGGGTAACGGTCTGATTCCTTCCCCCACTATATAAAGGGGGTCCTCTTCCCCCTTGGCCATATCTATCCGTTGAGCTCTTGTTCTACCTCCATTGTCGACATTCTTAGAGCTTGCTAACTCTCAATCACTCCAATGATTCTTGCTTGTTCTTGAGGGAAAAGAGAGAGGAGATCTAGATCCACATCTCCACCAATCACTTTCTCCTCTATGTGAGGGGAACCCCTTGGATCTTGATCTTGGAGTTCTTTGTGAGCTCCTTGTTCTTCCTCTCATATTTCTCCATAGCTTTCGTTGTTGTGGAGGGATTTGAGTGTGAGGGACTTGACCACTTCGTGTGTTCTTGCCATTGCATTAGTTGCATCGGTTTGAGTTCTCCATGGTGATACGTGGAAGTGAAGTTTGAGAAGCTTATTACCTTTGGTACTTAGTACCCTAGATATTGTTCTTCGCGGATGCCTTGGCGTCCTAGAAGCTTGGTGGTGTCTCGGAGCTCAATCATTGTGGTGTGAAGCTCCGGGCAAGCATCGGGGTCTCCCATTAGGTTGTGGAGATTGCCCCGAGCAATTTGTACGGGTACCGGTAATCGCCCCCAAGGGTTGCCACGTGTACGGGTTCGGTGACCGCCCCCAAGATTTCTAGCCGCTGTTTGGATAGCTCTTGTCGTCCTGAATCCAACAAGCTTGGGTTTGCTCGATTCGGAGCTCGTATGCGAAAGTTATGGCTGTTTCAGTGGCGAGCGGTAGTACCGCTGACCTAGCGGTAGTACCGCTAGAGTTGGCGGTAGTACCGCTGGCCCTAGCGGTAGTACCGCTGGCTGGCGGTAGTACCGCCACTGGTCAGCGGCAGTACCGCTCCAGGAGCTTAGTACCGCCTTCCTAGCGGTTGTTCGTGGACGGACCTTTTTGCGAAGACTTTCTTGGCGGTGGTAGTGCCTTTGCACTACCAGGGGCCCAGCGGTAGTACCGCTAGCTGGCGGTAGTACCACCACTGCTAAGCGGTAGTACCGCTGGAGTGCCAGCGGTGGTACCGCTGCAGCCAGCGGTAGTACCGCTGGGCTCGGGCTGTAAGTGGGGGTAACGGTCTGATTCCTTCCCCCACTATATAAAGGGGGTCCTCTTCCCCCTTGGCCTTATCTATCCGTTGAGCTCTTGTTCTACCTCCATTGTCGACATTCTTAGAGCTTGCTAACTCTCAATCCCTCCAATGATTCTTGCTTGTTCTTGAGGGAAAAGAGAGAGGAGATCTAGATCCACATCTCCACCAATCACTTTCTCCTCTATGTGAGGGGAACCCCTTGGATCTTGATCTTGGAGTTCTTTGTGAGCTCCTTGTTCTTCCTCTCATATTTCTCCATAGCTTTCGTTGTTGTGGAGGGATTTGAGTGTGAGGGACTTGACCACTTCGTGTGTTCTTGCCATTGCATTAGTTGCATCGGTTTGAGTTCTCCATGGTGATACGTGGAAGTGAAGTTTGAGAAGCTTATTACCTTTGGTACTTAGTACCCTAGATATTGTTCTTCGCGGATGCCTTGGCGTCCTAGAAGCTTGGTGGTGTCTCGGAGCTCAATCATTGTGGTGTGAAGCTCCGGGCAAGCATCGGGGTCTCCCATTAGGTTGTGGAGATTGCCCCGAGCAATTTGTACGGGTACCGGTAACCGCCCCCAAGGGTTGCCACGTGTACGGGTTCGGTGACCGCCCCCAAGATTTCTAGCCGCTGTTTGGATAGCTCTTGTCGTCCTGAATCCAACAAGCTTGGGTTTGCTCGATTCGGAGCTCGTATGCAAAAGTTATGGCTGTTTCAGTGCCGAGCGGTAGTACCGCTGACCTAGCGGTAGTACCGCTAGAGTTGGCGGTAGTACCGCTGGCCCTAGCGGTAGTACCGCTGGCTGGCAGTAGTATCGCCACTGGTCAGCGGCAGTACCGCTCCAGGAGCTTAGTACCGCCTTCCTAGCGGTTGTTCGTGGACGGACCTTTTTGCGAAGACTTTCTTGGCGGTGGTAGTGCCTTTGCACTACCAGGGGCCCAGCGGTAGTACCGCTAGCTGGCGGTAGTACCACCACTGCTAAGCGGTAGTACCGCTGGAGTGCCAGCGGTGGTACCGCTGCAGCCAGCGGTAGTACCGCTGGGCTCGGGCTGTAAGTGGGGGTAACGGTCTGATTCCTTCCCCCACTATATAAAGGGGGTCCTCTTCCCCCTTGGCCTTATCTATCCGTTGAGCTCTTGTTCTACCTCCATTGTCGACATTCTTAGAGCTTGCTAACTCTCAATCACTCCAATGATTCTTGCTTGTTCTTGAGGGAAAAGAGAGAGGAGATCTAGATCCACATCTCCACCAATCACTTTCTCCTCTATGTGAGGGGAACCCCTTGGATCTTGATCTTGGAGTTCTTTGTGAGCTCCTTGTTCTTCCTCTCATATTTCTCCATAGCTTTCGTTGTTGTGGAGGGATTTGAGTGTGAGGAACTTGACCACTTCATTTGTTCTTGCCATTGCATTAGTTGCATCGGTTTGAGTTTTCCATGGTGATACGTGGAAGTGAAGTTTGAGAAGCTTATTACCTTTGGTACTTAGTACCCTAGATATTGTTCTTCGCGGATGCCTTGGCGTCCTAGAAGCTTGGTGGTGTCTCGGAGCTCAATCATTGTGGTGTGAAGCTCCGGGCAAGCATCGGGGTCTCCCATTAGGTTGTGAAGATTGCCCCGAGCAATTTGTACGGGTACCGGTAACCGCCCCCAAGGGTTGCCATGTGTACGGGTTCGGTGACCGCCCCCAAGATTTCTAGCCGCTGTTTGGATAGCTCTTGTCGTCCTGAATCCAACAAGCTTGGGTTTGCTCGATTCGGAGCTCGTATGCGAAAGTTATGGCTGTTTCAGTGGCGAGCGGTAGTACCGCTGACCTAGCGGTAGTACCGCTAGAGTTGGCGGTAGTACCGCTGGCCCTAGCGGTAGTACCGCTGGCTGGCGGTAGTACCGCCACTGATCAGCGGCAGTACCGCTCCAGGAGCTTAGTACCGCCTTCCTAGCGGTTGTTCGTGGACGGACCTTTTTGCGAAGACTTTCTTGGCGGTGGTAGTGCCTTTGCACTACCAGGGGCCCAACGGTAGTACCGCTAGCTGGCGGTAGTACCACCACTGGTCAGCGGTAGTACCGCTGGAGTGCCAGCGGTGGTACCGCTGCAGCCAGCGGTAGTACCGCTGGGCTCGGGCTGTAAGTGGGGGTAACGGTCTGATTCCTTCCCCCACTATATAAAGGGGGTCCTCTTCCCCCTTGGCCTTATCTATCCGTTGAGCTCTTGTTCTATCTCCATTGTCGACATTCTTAGAGCTTGCTAACTCTCAATCCCTCCAATGATTCTTGCTTGTTCTTGAAGGAAAAGAGAGAGGAGATCTAGATCCACATCTCCACCAATCACTTTCTCCTCTATGTGAGGGGAACCCCTTGGATCTTGATCTTGGAGTTCTTTGTGAGCTCCTTGTTCTTCCTCTCATATTTCTCCATAGCTTTCGTTGTTGTGGAGGGATTTGAGTGTGAGGGACTTGACCACTTCGTGTGTTCTTGCCATTGCATTAGTTGCATCGGTTTGAGTTCTCCATGGTGATACGTGGAAGTGAAGTTTGAGAAGCTTATTACCTTTGGTACTTAGTACCCTAGATATTGTTCTTCGCGGATGCCTTGGCGTCCTAGAAGCTTGGTGGTGTCTCGGAGCTCAATCATTGTGGTGTGAAGCTCCGGGCAAACATCGGGGTCTCCCATTAGGTTGTGGAGATTGCCCCGAGCAATTTGTACGGGTACCGGTAACCGCCCCCAAGGGTTGCCACGTGTACGGGTTCGGTGACCGCCCCCAAGATTTCTAGCCGCTGTTTGGATAGCTCTTGTCGTCCTGAATCCAACAAGTTTGGGTTTGCTCGATTCGGAGCTCGTATGCGAAAGTTATGGCTGTTTCAGTGGCGAGCGGTAGTACCGCTGACCTAGCGGTAGTACCGCTAGAGTTGGCGGTAGTACCGCTGGACCTAGCGGTAGTACCGCTGGCTGGCGGTAGTACCGCCACTGGTCAGCGGCAGTACTGCTCCAGGAGCTTAGTACCGCCTTCCTAGCGGTTGTTCGTGGACGGACCTTTTTGCGAAGACTTTCTTGGCGGTGGTAGTGCCTTTGCACTACCAGGGGCCCAGCGGTAGTACCGCTAGCTGGCGGTAGTACCACCCCTGGTCAGCGGTAGTACCGCTGGAGTGCCAGCGGTGGTACCGCTGCAGCCAGCGGTAGTACCGCTGGGCTCGGGCTGTAAGTGGGGGTAACGGTCTGATTCCTTCCCCCACTATATAAAGGGGGTCCTCTTCCCCCTTGGCCTTATCTATCCGTTGAGCTCTTGTTCTACCTCCATTGTCGACATTCTTAGAGCTTGCTAACTCTCAATCACTCCAATGATTCTTGCTTGTTCTTGAGGGAAAAGAGAGAGGAGATCTAGATCCACATCTCCACCAATCACTTTCTCCTCTATGTGAGGGGAACCCCTTGGATCTTGATCTTGGAGTTCTTTGTGAGCTCCTTGTTCTTCCTCTCATATTTCTCCATAGCTTTCGTTGTTGTGGAGGGATTTGAGTGTGAGGAACTTGACCACTTCATTTGTTCTTGCCATTGCATTAGTTGCATCGGTTTGAGTTTTCCATGGTGATACGTGGAAGTGAAGTTTGAGAAGCTTATTACCTTTGGTACTTAGTACCCTAGATATTGTTCTTCGCGGATGCCTTGGCGTCCTAGAAGCTTGGTGGTGTCTCGGAGCTCAATCATTGTGGTGTGAAGCTCCGGGCAAGCATCGGGGTCTCCCATTAGGTTGTGGAGATTGCCCCGAGCAATTTGTACGGGTACCGGTAACCGCCCCCAAGGGTTGCCACGTGTACGGGTTCGGTGACCGCCCCCAAGATTTCTAGCCGCTGTTTGGATAGCTCTTGTCGTCCTGAATCCAACAAGCTTGGGTTTGCTCGATTCGGAGCTCGTATGCGAAAGTTATGGCTGTTTCAGTGGCGAGCGGTAGTACCGCTGACCTAGCGGTAGTACCGCTAGAGTTGGCGGTAGTACCGCTGGCTGGCGGTAGTACCGCCACTGATCAGCGGCAGTACCGCTCCAGGAGCTTAGTACCGCCTTCCTAGCGGTTGTTCGTGGACGGACCTTTTTGCGAAGACTTTCTTGGCGGTGGTAGTGCCTTTGCACTACCAGGGGCCCAACGGTAGTACCGCTAGCTGGCGGTAGTACCACCACTGGTCAGCGGTAGTACCGCTGGAGTGCCAGCGGTGGTACCGCTGCAGCCAGCGGTAGTACCGCTGGGCTCGGGCTGTAAGTGGGGGTAACGGTCTGATTCCTTCCCCCACTATATAAAGGGGGTCCTCTTCCCCCTTGGCCATATCTATCCGTTGAGCTCTTGTTCTACCTCCATTGTCGACATTCTTAGAGCTTGCTAACTCTCAATCCCTCCAATGATTCTTGCTTGTTCTTGAGGGAAAAGAGAGAGGAGATCTAGATCCACATCTCCACCAATCACTTTCTCCTCTATGTGAGGGGAACCCCTTGGATCTTGATCTTGGAGTTCTTTGTGAGCTCCTTGTTCTTCCTCTCATATTTCTCCATAGCTTTCGTTGTTGTGGAGGGATTTGAGTGTGAGGGACTTGACCACTTCGTGTGTTCTTGCCATTGCATTAGTTGCATCGGTTTGAGTTCTCCATGGTGATACGTGGAAGTGAAGTTTGAGAAGCTTATTACCTTTGGTACTTAGTACCCTAGATATTGTTCTTCGCGGATGCCTTGGCGTCCTAGAAGCTTGGTGGTGTCTCGGAGCTCAATCATTGTGGTGTGAAGCTCCGGGCAAGCATCGGGGTCTCCCATTAGGTTGTGGAGATTGCCCCGAGCAATTTGTACGGGTACCGGTAACCGCCCCCAAGGGTTGCCACGTGTACGGGTTCGGTGACCGCCCCCAAGATTTCTAGCTGCTGTTTGGATAGCTCTTGTCGTCCTGAATCCAACAAGCTTGGGTTTGCTCGATTCGGAGCTCGTATGCGAAAGTTATGGCTGTTTCATTGGCGAGCGGTAGTACCGCTGACCTAGCGGTAGTACCGCTAGAGTTGGCGGTAGTACCGCTGGCCCTAGCGGTAGTACCGCTGGCTGGCGGTAGTACCGCCACTGGTCAGCGGCAGTACCGCTCCAGGAGCTTAGTACCGCCTTCCTAGCGGTTGTTCGTGGACGGACCTTTTTGCGAAGACTTTCTTGGCGGTGGTAGTGCCTTTGCACTACCAGGGGCCCAGCGGTAGTACTGCTAGCTGGCAGTAGTACCACCACTGGTCAGCGGTAGTACCGCTGGAGTGCCAGCGGTGGTACCGCTGCAGCCAGCGGTAGTACCGCTGCGCTCGGGCTGTAAGTGGGGGTAACGGTGTGATTCCTTCCCCCACTATATAAAGGGGGTCCTCTTCCCCCTTGGCCATATCTATCCGTTGAGCTCTTGTTCTACCTCCATTGTCGACATTCTTAGAGCTTGCTAACTCTCAATCCCTCCAATGATTCTTGCTTGTTCTTGAGGGAAAAGAGAGAGGAGATCTAGATCCACATCTCCACCAATCATTTTCTCCTCTATGTGAGGAGAACCCCTTAGATCTTGATCTTGGAGTTCTTTGTGAGCTCCTTGTTCTTCCTCTCATATTTCTCCATAGCTTTCGTTGTTGTGGAGGGATTTGAGTGTGAGGGACTTGACCACTTCGTGTGTTCTTGCCATTGCATTAGTTGCATCGGTTTGAGTTCTCCATGGTGATACGTGGAAGTGAAGTTTGAGAAGCTTATTACCTTTGGTACTTAGTACCCTAGATATTGTTCTTCGCGGATGCCTTGGCGTCCTAGAAGCTTGGTGGTGTCTCAGAGCTCAATCATTGTGGTGTGAAGCTCCGGGCAAGCATCGGGGTCTCCCATTAGGTTGTGGAGATTGCCCCGAGCAATTTGTACGGGTACCGGTAACCGCCCCCAAGGGTTGCCACGTGTACGGGTTCGGTGACCGCCCCCAAGATTTCTAGCCGCTGTTTGGATAGCTCTTGTCGTCCTGAATCCAACAAGCTTGGGTTTGCTCGATTCGGAGCTCGTATGCGAAAGTTATGGCTGTTTCAGTGGCGAGCGGTAGTACCGCTGACCTAGCGGTAGTACCGCTAGAGTTGGCGGTAGTACCGCTGGGCCTAGCGGTAGTACCGCTGGCTGGCGGTAGTACCGCCACTGGTCAGCGGCAGTACCGCTCCAGGAGCTTAGTACCGCCTTCCTAGCGGTTGTTCGTGGACGGACCTTTTTGCGAAGACTTTCTTGGCGGTGGTAGTGCCTTTGCACTACCAGGGGCCCAGCGGTAGTACCGCTAGCTGGCGGTAGTACCACCCCTGGTCAGCGGTAGTACCGCTGGAGTGCCAGCGGTGGTACCGCTGGAGCCAGCGGTAGTACCGCTCGGCTCGGGCTGTAAGTGGGGGTAACGGTCTGATTCCTTCCCCCACTATATAAAGGGGGTCCTCTTCCCCCTTGGCCATATCTATCCGTTGAGCTCTTGTTCTACCTCCATTGTCGACATTCTTAGAGCTTGCTAACTCTCAATCCCTCCAATGATTCTTGCTTGTTCTTGAGGGAAAAGAGAGAGGAGATCTAGATCCACATCTCCACCAATCACTTTCTCCTCTATGTGAGGGGAACCCCTTGGATCTTGATCTTGGAGTTCTTTGTGAGCTCCTTGTTCTTCCTCTCATATTTCTCCATAGCTTTCGTTGTTGTGGAGGGATTTGAGTGTGAGGGACTTGACCACTTCGTGTGTTCTTGCCATTGCATTAGTTGCATCGGTTTGAGTTCTCCATGGTGATACGTGGAAGTGAAGTTTGAGAAGCTTATTACCTTTGGTACTTAGTACCCTAGATATTGTTCTTCGCGGATGCCTTGGCGTCCTAGAAGCTTGGTGGTGTCTTGGAGCTCAATCATTGTGGTGTGAAGCTCCGGGCAAGCATCGGGGTCTCCCATTAGGTTGTGGAGATTGCCCCGAGCAATTTGTACGGGTACCGGTAACAGGCCCCAAGGGTTGCCACGTGTACGGGTTCGGTGACCGCCCCCAAGATTTCTAGCCGCTGTTTGGATAGCTCTTGTCGTCCTGAATCCAACAAGCTTGGGTTTGCTCGATTCGGAGCTCGTATGCGAAAGTTATGGCTGTTTCAGTGGCGAGCGGTAGTACCGCTGACCTAGCGGTAGTACCGCTAGAGTTGGCGGTAGTACCGCTGGCCCTAGCGGTAGTACCGCTGGCTGGCGGTAGTACCGCCACTTGTCAACGGCAGTACCGCTCCAGGAGCTTAGTACCGCCTTCCTAGCGGTTGTTCGTGGACGGACCTTTTTGCGAAGACTTTCTTGGCGGTGGTAGTGCCTTTGCACTACCAGGGGCCCAGCGGTAGTACCGCTAGCTGGCGGTAGTACCACCACTGGTCAGCGGTAGTACCGCTGGAGTGCCAGCGGTGGTACCGCTGCAGCCAGCGGTAGTACCGCTTGGCTCGGGCTGTAAGTGGGGGTAACGGTCTGATTCCTTCCCCCACTATATAAAGGGGGTCCTCTTCCCCCTTGGCCATATCTATCCGTTGAGCTCTTGTTCTACCTCCATTGTCGACATTCTTAGAGCTTGCTAACTCTCAATCCCTCCAATGATTCTTTCTTGTTCTTGAGGGAAAAGAGAGAGGAGATCTAGATCCACATCTCCACCAATCACTTTCTCCTCTATGTGAGGGGAACCCCTTGGATCTTGATCTTGGAGTTCTTTGTGAGCTCCTTGTTCTTCCTCTCATATTTCTCCATAGCTTTCGTTGTTGTGGAGGGATTTGAGTGTGAGGGACTTGACCACTTCGTGTGTTCTTGCCATTGCATTAGTTGCATCGGTTTGAGTTCTCCATGGTGATACGTGGAAGTGAAGTTTGAGAAGCTTATTACCTTTGGTACTTAGTACCCTAGATATTGTTCTTCGCGGATGCCTTGGCGTCCTAGAAGCTTGGTGGTGTCTCGGAGCTCAATCATTGTGGTGTGAAGCTCCGGGCAAACATCGGGGTCTCCCATTAGGTTGTGGAGATTGCCCCGAGCAATTTGTACGGGTACCGGTAACCGCCCCCAAGGGTTGCCACGTGTACGGGTTCGGTGACCGCCCCCAAGATTTCTAGCGGCTGTTTGGATAGCTCTTGTCGTCCTGAATCCAACAAGCTTGGGTTTGCTCGATTCGGAGCTCGTATGCGAAAGTTATGGCTGTTTCAGTGGCGAGCGGTAGTACCGCTGACCTAGCGGTAGTACCGCTAGAGTTGGCGGTAGTACCGCTGGCCCTAGCGGTAGTACCGCTTGCTGGCGGTAGTACCGCCACTGGTCAGCGCCAGTACTGCTCCAGGAGCTTAGTACCGCCTTCCTAGCGGTTGTTCGTGGACGGACCTTTTTGCGAAGACTTTCTTGGCGGTGGTAGTGCCTTTGCACTACCAGGGGCCCAGTGGTATTACCGCTAGCTGGCGGTAGTACCACCACTGGTCAGCGGTAGTACCGCTGGAGTGCCAGCGGTGGTACCGCTGCAGCCAGCGGTAGAACCGCTGGGCTCGGGCTGTAAGTGGGGGTAACGGTCTGATTCCTTCCCCCACTATATAAAGGGGGTCCTCTTCCCCCTTGGCCATATCTATCCGTTGAGCTCTTGTTCTACCTCCATTGTCGACATTCTAAGAGCTTGCTAACTCTCAATCCCTCCAATGATTCTTGCTTGTTCTTGAGGGAAAAGAGAGAGGAGATCTAGATCCACATCTCCACCAATCACTTTCTCCTCTATGTGAGGGGAACCCCTTGGATCTTGATCTTGGAGTTCTTTGTGAGCTCCTTGTTCTTCCTCTCATATTTCTCCATAGCTTTCGTTGTTGTGGAGGGATTTGAGTGTGAGGGACTTGACCACTTCGTGTGTTCTTGCCATTGCATTAGTTGCATCGGTTTGAGTTCTCCATGGTGATACGTGGAAGTGAAGTTTGAGAAGCTTATTACCTTTGGTACTTAGTACCCTAGATATTGTTCTTCGCGGATGCCTTGGCGTCCTAGAAGCTTGGTGGTGTCTCGGAGCTCAATCATTGTGGTGTGAAGCTCCGGGCAAGCATCGGGGTCTCCCATTAGGTTGTGGAGATTGCCCCGAGAAATTTGTACGGGTACCGGTAACCGCCCCCAAGGGTTGCCACGTGTACGGGTTCGGTGACCGCCCCCAAGATTTCTAGCCGCTGTTTGGATAGCTCTTGTCGTCCTGAATCCAACAAGCTTGGGTTTGCTCGATTCAGAGCTCGTATGCGAAAGTTATGGCTGTTTCAGTGGCGAGTGGTAGTACCGCTGACCTAGCGGTAGTACCGCTAGAGTTGGCGGTAGTACCGCTGGCCCTAGCGGTAGTACCGCTGGCTGGCGGTAGTACCGCCACTGGTCAGCGGCAGTACCGCTCGAGGAGCTTAGTACTGCCTTCCTAGCGGTTGTTCATGGACGGACCTTTTTGCGAAGACTTTCTTGGCGGTGGTAGTGCCTTTGCACTACCAGGGGCCCAGCGGTAGTACCGCTAGCTGGCGGTAGTACCGCTAGCTGGCGGTAGTACCACCACTGGTCAGCGGTAGTACCGCTGGAGTGCCAGCGGTGGTACCGCTGCAGCCAGCGGTAGTACCGCTGGGCTCGGGCTGTAAGTGGGGGTAACGGTCTGATTCCTTCCCCCACTATATAAAGGGGGTCCTCTTCCCCCTTGGCCTTATCTATCCGTTGAGCTCTTGTTCTACCTCCATTGTCGACATTCTTAGAGCTTGCTAACTCTCAATCACTCCAATGATTCTTGCTTGTTTTTGAGGGAAAAGAGAGAGGAGATCTAGATCCACATCTCCACCAATCACTTTCTCCTCTATGTGAGGGGAACCCCTTGGATCTTGATCTTGGAGTTCTTTGTGAGCTCCTTGTTCTTCCTCTCATATTTCTCCATAGCTTTCGTTGTTGTGGAGGGATTTGAGTGTGAGGAACTTGACCACTTCATTTGTTCTTGCCATTGCATTAGTTGCATCGGTTTGCGTTTTCCATGGTGATACGTGGAAGTGAAGTTTGAGAAGCTTATTACCTTTGGTACTTAGTACCCTAGATATTGTTCTTCGCGGATGCCTTGGCGTCCTAGAAGCTTGGTGGTGTCTCGGAGCTCAATCATTGTGGTGTGAAGCTCCGGGCAAGCATCGGGGTCTCCCATTAGGTTGTGGAGATTGCCCCGAGCAATTTGTACGGGTACCGGTAACCGCCCCCAAGGGTTGCCACGTGTACGGGTTCGGTGACCGCCCCCAAGATTTCTAGCCGCTGTTTGGATAGCTCTTGTCGTCCTGAATCCAACAAGCTTGGGTTTGCTCGATTCGGAGCTCGTATGCGAAAGTTATGGCTGTTTTAGTGGCGAGCGGTAGTACCGCTGACCTAGCGGTAGTACCGCTAGAGTTGGCGGTAGTACCGCCGGCCCTAGCGGTAGTACCGCTGGCTGGCGGTAGTACCGCCACTGGTCAGCGGCAGTACCGCTCCAGGAGCTTAGTACCGCCTTCCTAGCGGTTGTTCGTGGACGGACCTTTTTGCGAAGACTTTCTTGGCGGTGGTAGTGCCTTTGCACTACCAGGGGCCCAGCGGTAGTACCGCTAGCTGGCGGTAGTACCACCACTGGTAAGCGGTAGTACCGCTGGAGTGCCAGCGGTGGTACCGCTGCAGCCAGCGGTAGTACCGCTGGCCTCGGGCTGTAAGTGGGGGTAACGGTCTGATTCCTTCCCCCACTATATACAGGGGTCCTCTTCCCCCTTGGCCTTATCTATCCGTTGAGCTCTTGTTCTACCTCCATTATCGACATTCTTAGAGCTTGCTAACTCTCAATCCCTCCAATGATTCTTGCTTGTTCTTGAGGGAAAAGAGAGAGGAGATCTAGATCCACATCTCCACCAATCACTTTCTCCTCTATGTGAGGGGAACCCCTTGGATCTTGATCTTGGAGTTCTTTGTGAGCTCCTTGTTCTTCCTCTCATATTTCTCCATAGCTTTCGTTGTTGTGGAGGGATTTGAGTGTGAGGGACTTGACCACTTCGTGTGTTCTTGCCATTGCATTAGTTGCATCGGTTTGAGTTCTCCATGGTGATACGTGGAAGTGAAGTTTGAGAAGCTTATTACCTTTGGTACTTAGTACCCTAGATATTGTTCTTCGCGGATGCCTTGGCGTCCTAGAAGCTTGGTGGTGTCTCGGAGCTCAATCATTGTGGTGTGAAGCTCCGGGCAAGCATCGGGGTCTCCCATTAGGTTGTGGAGATTGCCCCGAGCAATTTGTACGGGTACCGGTAACCGCCCCCAAGGGTTGCCACGTGTACGGGTTCGGTGACCGCCCCCAAGATTTCTAGCCGCTGTTTGGATAGCTCTTGTCGTCCTGAATCCAACAAGCTTGGGTTTGCTCGATTCGGAGCTCGTATGCGAAAGTTATGGCTGTTTCAGTGGCGAGCGGTAGTACCGCTGACCTAGCGGTAGTACCGCTAGAGTTGGCGGTAGTACCGCTGGCCCTAGCGGTAGTACCGCTGGCTGGCGGTAGTACCGCCACTGGTCAGCGGCAGTACCGCTCTAGGAGCTTAGTACCGCCTTCCTAGCGGTTGTTCGTGGACGGACCTTTTTGCGAAGACTTTCTTGGCGGTGGTAGTGCCTTTGCACTACCAGGGGCCCAGCGGTAGTACCGCTAGCTGGCGGTAGTACCACCACTGGTAAGCGGTAGTACCGCTGGAGTGCCAGCGGTGGTACCGCTGCAGCCAGCGGTAGTACCGCTGGCCTCGGGCTGTAAGTGGGGGTAACGGTCTGATTCCTTCCCCCACTATATATAGGGGGTCCTCTTCCCCCTTGGCCTTATCTATCCGTTGAGCTCTTGTTCTACCTCCATTGTCGACATTCTTAGAGCTTGCTAACTCTCAATCCCTCCAATGATTCTTGCTTGTTCTTGAGGGAAAAGAGAGAGGAGATCTAGATCCACATCTCCACCAATCACTTTCTCCTCTATGTGAGGGGAACCCCTTGGATCTTGATCTTGGAGTTCTTTGTGAGCTCCTTGTTCTTCCTCTCATATTTCTCCATAGCTTTCGTTGTTGTGGAGGGATTTGAGTGTGAGGGACTTGACCACTTCGTGTGTTCTTGCCATTGCATTAGTTGCATCGGTTTGAGTTCTCCATGGTGATACGTGGAAGTGAAGTTTGAGAAGCTTATTACCTTTGGTACTTAGTACCCTAGATATTGTTCTTCGCGGATGCCTTGGCGTCCTAGAAGCTTGGTGGTGTCTCGGAGCTCAATCATTGTGGTGTGAAGCTCCGGGCAAGCATCGGGGTCTCCCATTAGGTTGTGGAGATTGCCCCGAGCAATTTGTACGGGTACCGGTAACCGCCCCCAAGGGTTGCCACGTGTACGGGTTCGGTGACCGCCCCCAAGATTTCTAGCCGCTGTTTGGATAGCTCTTGTCGTCCTGAATCCAACAAGCTTGGGTTTGCTCGATTCGGAGCTCGTATGCGAAAGTTATGGCTGTTTCAGTGGCGAGCGGTAGTACCGCTGACCTAGCGGTAGTACCGCTAGAGTTGGCGGTAGTACCGCTGGCCCTAGCGGTAGTACCGCTGGCTGGCGGTAGTACCGCCACTGGTCAGCGGCAGTACCGCTCTAGGAGCTTAGTACCGCCTTCCTAGCGGTTGTTCGTGGACGGACCTTTTTGCGAAGACTTTCTTGGCGGTGGTAGTGCCTTTGCACTACCAGGGGCCCAGCGGTAGTACCGCTAGCTGGCGGTAGTACCACCACTGGTAAGCGGTAGTACCGCTGGATTGCCAGCGGTGGTACCGCTGCAGCCAGCGGTAGTACCGCTGGCCTCGGGCTGTAAGTGGGGGTAACGGTCTGATTCCTTCCCCCACTATATACAGGGGGTCCTCTTCCCCCTTGGCCTTATCTATCCGTTGAGCTCTTGTTCTACCTCCATTGTCGACATTCTTAGAGCTTGCTAACTCTCAATCCCTCCAATGATTCTTGCTTGTTCTTGAGGGAAAAGATAGAGGAGATCTAGATCCACATCTCCACCAATCACTTTCTCCTCTATGTGAGGGGAACCCCTTGGATCTTGATCTTGGAGTTCTTTGTGAGCTCCTTGTTCTTCCTCTCATATTTCTCCATAGCTTTCGTTGTTGTGGAGGGATTTGAGTGTGAGGGACTTGACCACTTCGTGTGTTCTTGCCATTGCATTAGTTGCATCGGTTTGAGTTCTCCATGGTGATACGTGGAAGTGAAGTTTGAGAAGCTTATTACCTTTGGTACTTAGTACCCTAGATATTGTTCTTCGCGGATGCCTTGGCGTCCTAGAAGCTTGGTGGTGTCTCGGAGCTCAATCATTGTGGTGTGAAGCTCCGGGCAAGCATCGGGGTCTCCCATTAGGTTGTGGAGATTGCCCCGAGCAATTTGTACGGGTACCGGTAACCGCCCCCAAGGGTTGCCACGTGTACGGGTTCGGTGACCGCCCCCAAGATTTCTAGCCGCTGTTTGGATAGCTCTTGTCGTCCTGAATCCAACAAGCTTGGGTTTGCTCGATTCGGAGCTCGTATGCGAAAGTTATGGCTGTTTCAGTGGCGAGCGGTAGTACCGCTGACCTAGCGGTAGTACCGCTAGAGTTGGCGGTCGTACCGCTGGCCCTAGCGGTAGTACCGCTGTCTGGCGGTAGTACCGCCACTGGTCAGCGGCAGTACCGCTCCAGGAGCTTAGTACCGCCTTCCTAGCGGTTGTTCGTGGACGGACCTTTTTGCGAAGACTTTCTTGGCGGTGGTAGTGCCTTTGCACTACCAGGGGCCCAGCGGTAGTACCGCTAGCTGGCGGTAGTACCACCACTGGTAAGCGGTAGTACCGCTGGATTGCCAGCGGTGGTACCGCTGCAGCCAGCGGTAGTACCGCTGGCCTCGGGCTGTAAGTGGGGGTAACGGTCTGATTCCTTCCCCCACTATATAAAGGGGGTCCTCTTCCCCCTTGGCCTTATCTATCCGTTGAGCTCTTGTTCTACCTCCATTGTCGACATTCTTAGAGCTTGCTAACTCTCAATCCCTCCAATGATTCTTGCTTGTTCTTGAGGGAAAACAGAGAGGAGATCTAGATCCACATCTCCACCAATCACTTTCTCCTCTATGTGAGGGGAACCCCTTGGATCTTGATCTTGGAGTTCTTTGTGAGCTCCTTGTTCTTCCTCTCATATTTCTCCATAGCTTTCGTTGTTGTGGAGGGATTTGAGTGTGAGGGACTTGACCACTTCGTGTGTTCTTGCCATTGCATTAGTTGCATCGGTTTGAGTTCTCCATGGTGATACGTGGAAGTGAAGTTTGAGAAGCTTATTACCTTTGGTACTTAGTACCCTAGATATTGTTCTTCGCGGATGCCTTGGCGTCCTAGAAGCTTGGTGGTGTCTCGGAGCTCAATCATTGTGGTGTGAAGCTCCGGGCAAGCATTGGGGTCTCCCATTAGGTTGTGGAGATTGCCCCGAGCAATTTGTACGGGTACCGGTAACCGCCCCCAAGGGTTGCCACGTGTACTGGTTCGGTTAACGCCCCCAAGATTTCTAGCCGCTGTTTGGATAGCTCTTGTCGTCCTGAATCCAACAAGCTTGGGTTTGCTCGATTCGGAGCTCGTATGCGAAAGTTATGGCTGCTTCAGTGGCGAGCGGTAGTACCGCTGACCTAGCGGTAGTACCGCTAGAGTTGGCGGTAGTACCGCTGGCCCTAGCGGTAGTACCGCTGGCTGGCGGTAGTACCGCCACTGGTCAGCGGCAGTACCGCTCTAGGAGCTTAGTACCGCCTTCCTAGCGGTTGTTCGTGGACGGACCTTTTTGCGAAGACTTTCTTGGCGGTGGTAGTGCCTTTGCACTACCAGGGGCCCAGCGGTAGTACCGCTAGCTGGCGGTAGTACCACCCCTGGTCAGCGGTAGTACCGCTGGGCTCAGGCTGTAAGTGGGGGTAACGGTCTGATTCCTTCCCCCACTATATAAAGGGGGTCCTCTTCCCCCTTGGCATTATCTATCCGTTGAGCTCTTGTTCTACCTCCATTGTTGACATTCTTAGAGCTTGCTAACTCTCAATCACTCCAATGATTTTTGCTTGTTCTTGAGGGAAAAGAGAGTGGAGATCTAGATC
The DNA here is from genome assembly GCF_904849725.1 of Hordeum vulgare subsp. vulgare. Lineage (NCBI taxonomy): Eukaryota > Viridiplantae > Streptophyta > Magnoliopsida > Poales > Poaceae > Hordeum > Hordeum vulgare. The sequence goes on from NC_058522.1 coordinate 141,912,850, forward strand.
CACATCTCCACCAATCACTTTCTCCTCTATGTGAGGGGAACCCCTTGGATCTTGATCTTGGAGTTCTTTGTGAGCTCCTTGTTCTTCCTCTCATATTTCTCCATAGCTTTCGTTGTTGTGGAGGGATTTGAGTGTGAGGAACTTGACCACTTCATTTGTTCTTGCCATTGCATTAGTTGCATCGGTTTGAGTTTTCCATGGTGATACGTGGAAATGAAGTTTGAGAAGCTTATTACCTTTGGTACTTAGTACCCTAGATATTGTTCTTCGCGGATGCCTTGGCGTCCTAGAAGCTTGGTGGTGTCTCGGAGCTCAATCATTGTGGTGTGAAGCTCCGGGCAAGCATCGGGGTCTCCCATTAGGTTGTGGAGTTTGCCCCGAGCAATTTGTACGGGTACTGGTAACCGCCCCCAAGGGTTGCCACGTGTACGGGTTCGGTGACCGCCCCCAGATTTCTAGCCGCTGTTTGGATAGCTCTTGTCGTCCTGAATCCAACAAGCTTGGGTTTGCTCGATTCGGAGCTCGTATGCGAAAGTTATGGCTGTTTCAGTGGCGAGCGGTAGTACCGCTGACCTAGCGGTAGTACCGCTAGAGTTGGCGGTCGTACCGCTGGCCCTAGCGGTAGTACCGCTGGCTGGCGGTAGTACCGCCACTGGTCAGCGGCAGTACCGCTCCAGGAGCTTAGTACCGCCTTCCTAGCGGTTGTTCGTGGACGGACCTTTTTGCGAAGACTTTCTTGGCGGTGGTAGTGCCTTTGCACTACCAGGGGCCCAGCGGTAGTACCGCTAGCTGGCGGTAGTACCACCACTGGTAAGCGGTAGTACCGCTGGATTGCCAGCGGTGGTACCGCTGCAGCCAGCGGTAGTACCGCTGGCCTCGGGCTGTAAGTGGGGGTAACGGTCTGATTCCTTCCCCCACTATATAAAGGGGGTCCTCTTCCCCCTTGGCCTTATCTATCCGTTGAGCTCTTGTTCTACCTCCATTGTCGACATTCTTAGAGCTTGCTAACTCTCAATCCCTCCAATGATTCTTGCTTGTTCTTGAGGGAAAACAGAGAGGAGATCTAGATCCACATCTCCACCAATCACTTTCTCCTCTATGTGAGGGGAACCCCTTGGATCTTGATCTTGGAGTTCTTTGTGAGCTCCTTGTTCTTCCTCTCATATTTCTCCATAGCTTTCGTTGTTGTGGAGGGATTTGAGTGTGAGGGACTTGACCACTTCGTGTGTTCTTGCCATTGCATTAGTTGCATCGGTTTGAGTTCTCCATGGTGATACGTGGAAGTGAAGTTTGAGAAGCTTATTACCTTTGGTACTTAGTACCCTAGATATTGTTCTTCGCGGATGCCTTGGCGTCCTAGAAGCTTGGTGGTGTCTCGGAGCTCAATCATTGTGGTGTGAAGCTCCGGGCAAGCATTGGGGTCTCCCATTAGGTTGTGGAGATTGCCCCGAGCAATTTGTACGGGTACCGGTAACCGCCCCCAAGGGTTGCCACGTGTACGGGTTCGGTGACCGCCCCCAAGATTTCTAGCCGCTGTTTGGATAGCTCTTGTCGTCCTGAATCCAACAAGCTTGGGTTTGCTCGATTCGGAGCTCGTATGCGAAAGTTATGGCTGTTTCAGTGGCGAGCGGTAGTACCGCTGACCTAGCGGTAGTACCGCTAGAGTTGGCGGTAGTACCGCTGGCCCTAGCGGTAGTACCGCTGGCTGGCGGTAGTACCGCCACTGGTCAGCGGCAGTACCGCTCTAGGAGCTTAGTACCGCCTTCCTAGCAGTTGTTCGTGGACGGACCTTTTTGCGAAGACTTTCTTGGCGGTGGTAGTGCCTTTGCACTACCAGGGGCCCAGCGGTAGTACCGCTAGCTGGCGGTAGTACCACCCCTGGTCAGCGGTAGTACCGCTGGGCTCGGGCTGTAAGTGGGGGTAACGGTCTGATTCCTTCCCCCACTATATAAAGGGGGTCCTCTTCCCCCTTGGCATTATCTATCCGTTGAGCTCTTGTTCTACCTCCATTGTTGACATTCTTAGAGCTTGCTAACTCTCAATCACTCCAATGATTTTTGCTTGTTCTTGAGGGAAAAGAGAGTGGAGATCTAGATCCACATCTCCACCAATCACTTTCTCCTCTATGTGAGGGGAACCCCTTGGATCTTGATCTTGGAGTTCTTTGTGAGCTCCTTGTTCTTCCTCTCATATTTCTCCATAGCTTTCGTTGTTGTGGAGGGATTTGAGTGTGAGGAACTTGACCACTTCATTTGTTCTTGCCATTGCATTAGTTGCATCGGTTTGAGTTTTCCATGGTGCTACGTGGAAGTGAAGTTTGAGAAGCTTATTACCTTTGGTACTTAGTACCCTAGATATTGTTCTTCGCGGATGCCTTGGCGTCCTAGAAGCTTGGTGGTGTCTCGGAGCTCAATCATTGTGGTGTGAAGCTCCGGGCAAGCATCGGGGTCTCCCATTAGGTTGTGGAGTTTGCCCCGAGCAATTTGTACGGGTACCGGTAACCGCCCCCAAGGGTTGCCACGTGTACGGGTTCGGTGACCGCCCCCAGATTTCTAGCCGCTGTTTGGATAGCTCTTGTCGTCCTGAATCCAACAAGCTTGGGTTTGCTCGATTCGGAGCTCGTATGCGAAAGTTATGGCTGTTTCAGTGGCGAGCGGTAGTACCGCTGACCTAGCGGTAGTACCGCTAGAGTTGGCGGTCGTACCGCTGGCCCAAGCGGTAGTACCGCTGGCTGGCGGTAGTACCGCCACTGGTCAGCGGCAGTACCGCTCCAGGAGCTTAGTACCGCCTTCCTAGCGGTTGTTCGTGGACGGACCTTTTTGCGAAGACTTTCTTGGCGGTGGTAGTGCCTTTGCACTACCAGGGGCCCAGCGGTAGTACCGCTAGCTGGCGGTAGTACCACCACTGGTAAGCGGTAGTACCGCTGGATTGCCAGCGGTGGTACCGCTGCAGCCAGCGGTAGTACCGCTGGCCTCGGGCTGTAAGTGGGGGTAACGGTCTGATTCCTTCCCCCACTATATAAAGGGGGTCCTCTTCCCCCTTGGCCTTATCTATCCGTTGAGCTCTTGTTCTACCTCCATTGTCGACATTCTTAGAGCTTGCTAACTCTCAATCCCTCCAATGATTCTTGCTTGTTCTTGAGGGAAAACAGAGAGGAGATCTAGATCCACATCTCCACCAATCACTTTCTCCTCTATGTGAGGGGAACCCCTTGGATCTTGATCTTGGAGTTCTTTGTGAGCTCCTTGTTCTTCCTCTCATATTTCTCCATAGCTTTCGTTGTTGTGGAGGGATTTGAGTGTGAGGGACTTGACCACTTCGTGTGTTCTTGCCATTGCATTAGTTGCATCGGTTTGAGTTCTCCATGGTGATACGTGGAAGTGAAGTTTGAGAAGCTTATTACCTTTGGTACTTAGTACCCTAGATATTGTTCTTCGCGGATGCCTTGGCGTCCCAGAAGCTTGGTGCTGTCTCGGAGCTCAATCATTGTGGTGTGAAGCTCCGGGCAAGCATTGGGGTCTCCCATTAGGTTTTGGAGATTGCCCCGAGCAATTTGTACGGGTACCGGTAACCGCCCCCAAGGGTTGCCACGTGTACGGGTTCGGTGACCGCCCCCAAGATTTCTAGCGGCTGTTTGGATAGCTCTTGTCGTCCTGAATCCAACAAGCTTGGGTTTGCTCGATTCGGAGCTCGTATGCGAAAGTTATGGCTGTTTCAGTGGCGAGCGGTAGTACCGCTGACCTAGCGGTAGTACCGCTAGAGTTGGCGGTAGTACCGCTGGCCCTAGCGGTAGTACCGCTGGCTGGCGGTAGTACCGCCACTGGTCAGCGGCAGTACCGCTCTAGGAGCTTAGTACCGCCTTCCTAGCGGTTGTTCGTGGACGGACCTTTTTGCGAAGACTTTCTTGGCGGTGGTAGTGCCTTTGCACTACCAGGGGCCCAGCGGTAGTACCGCTAGCTGGCGGTAGTACCACCCCTGGTCAGCGGTAGTACCGCTGGGCTCGGGCTGTAAGTGGGGGTAACGGTCTGATTCCTTCCCCCACTATATAAAGGGGGTCCTCTTCCCCCTTGGCATTATCTATCCGTTGAGCTCTTGTTCTACCTCCATTGTTGACATTCTTAGAGCTTGCTAACTCTCAATCACTCCAATGATTTTTGCTTGTTCTTGAGGGAAAAGAGAGAGGAGATCTAGATCCACATCTCCACCAATCACTTTCTCCTCTATGTGAGGGGAACCCCTTGGATCTTGATCTTGGAGTTCTTTGTGAGCTCCTTGTTCTTCCTCTCATATTTCTCCATAGCTTTCGTTGTTGTGGAGGGATTTGAGTGTGAGGAACTTGACCACTTCATTTGTTCTTGCCATTGCATTAGTTGCATCGGTTTGAGTTTTCCATGGTGATACGTGGAAGTGAAGTTTGAGAAGCTTATTACCTTTGGTACTTAGTACCCTAGATATTGTTCTTCGCGGATGCCTTGGCGTCCTAGAAGCTTGGTGGTGTCTCGGAGCTCAATCATTGTGGTGTGAAGCTCCGGGCAAGCATCGGGGTCTCCCATTAGGTTGTGGAGTTTGCCCCGAGCAATTTGTACGGGTACCGGTAACCGCCCCCAAGGGTTGCCACGTGTACGGGTTCGGTGACCGCCCCTAGATTTCTAGCCGCTGTTTGGATAGCTCTTGTCGTCCTGAATCCAACAAGCTTGGGTTTGCTCGATTCGGAGCTCGTATGCGAAAGTTATGGCTGTTTCAGTGGCGAGCGGTAGTACCGCTGACCTAGCGGTAGTACCGCTAGAGTTGGCGGTAGTACCGCTGGCCCTAGCGGTAGTACCGCTGGCTGGCGGTAGTACCGCCACTGGTCAGCGGCAGTACCGCTCCAGGAGCTTAGTACCGCCTTCCTAGCGGTTGTTCGTGGACGGACCTTTTTGCGAAGACTTTCTTGGCGGTGGTAGTGCCTTTGCACTACCAGGGGCCCAGCGGTAGTACCGCTAGCTGGCGGTAGTACCACCACTGTTCAGCGGTAGTACCGCTGGAGTGCCAGCGGTGGTACCGCTGCAGCCAGCGGTAGTACCGCTGGCCTCGGGCTGTAAGTGGGGGTAACGGTCTGATTCCTTCCCCCACTATATAAAGGGGGTCCTCTTCCCCCTTGGCCTTATCTATCCGTTGAGCTCTTGTTCTACCTCCATTGTCGACATTCTTAGAGCTTGCTAACTCTCAATCCCTCCAATGATTCTTGCTTGTTCTTGAGGGAAAAGAGAGAGGAGATCTAGATCCACATCTCCACCAATCACTTTCTCCTCTATGTGAGGGGAACCCCTTGGATCTTGATCTTGGAGTTCTTTGTGAGCTCCTTGTTCTTCCTCTCATATTTCTCCATAGCTTTCGTTGTTGTGGAGGGATTTGAGTGTGAGGGACTTGACCACTTCGTGTGTTCTTGCCATTGCATTAGTTGCATCGGTTTGAGTTCTCCATGGTGATACGTGGAAGTGAAGTTTGAGAAGCTTATTACCTTTGGTACTTAGTACCCTAGATATTGTTCTTCGCGGATGCCTTGGCGTCCTAGAAGCTTGGTGGTGTCTCGGAGCTCAATCATTGTGGTGTGAAGCTCCGGGCAAGCATCGGGGTCTCCCATTAGGTTGTGGAGTTTGCCCCGAGCAATTTGTACGGGTACCGGTAACCGCCCCCAAGGGTTGCCACGTGTACGGGTTCGGTGACCGCCCCCAAGATTTCTAGCCGCTGTTTAGATAGCTCTTGTCGTCCTGAATCCAACAAGCTTGGGTTTGCTCGATTCGGAGCTCGTATGCGAAAGTTATGGCTGTTTCAGTGGCGAGCGGTAGTACCGCTGACCTAGCGGTAGTACCGCTAGACTTGGCGGTAGTACCGCTGGCCCTAGCGGTAGTACCGCTGGCTGGCGGTAGTACCGCCACTGGTCAGCGGCAGTAGTGCTCCAGGAGCTTAGTACCGCCTTCCTAGCGGTTGTTCGTGGACGGACCTTTTTGCGAAGACTTTCTTGGCGGTGGTAGTGCCTTTGCACTACCAGGGGCCCAGCGGTAGTACCGCTAGCTGGCGGTAGTACCACCACTGGTAAGCGGTAGTACCGCTGGAGTGCCAGCGGTGGTACCGCTGCAGCCAGCGGTAGTACCGCTGGCCTCGGGCTGTAAGTGGGGGTAACGGTCCGATTCCTTCCCCCACTATATAAAGGGGGTCCTCTTCCCCCTTGGCCTTATCTATCCGTTGAGCTCTTGTTCTACCTCCATTGTCGACATTCTTAGAGCTTGCTAACTCTCAATCCCTCCAATGATTCTTGCTTGTTCTTGAGGGAAAAGAGAGAGGAGATCTAGATCCACATCTCCACCAATCACTTTCTCCTCTATGTGAGGGGAACCCCTTGGATCTTGATCTTGGAGTTCTTTATGAGCTCCTTGTTCTTCCTCTCATATTTCTCCATAGCTTTCGTTGTTGTGGAGGGATTTCAGTGTGAGGGACTTGACCACTTCGTGTGTTCTTGCCATTGCATTAGTTGCATCGGTTTGAGTTCTCCATGGTGATACGTGGAAGTGAAGTTTGAGAAGCTTATTACCTTTGGTACTTAGTACCCTAGATATTGTTCTTCGCGGATGCCTTGGCGTCCTAGAAGCTTGGTGGTGTCTCGGAGCTCAATCATTGTGGTGTGAAGCTCCGGGCAAGCATCGGGGTCTCCCATTAGGTTGTGGAGTTTGCCCCGAGCAATTTGTACGGGTACCGGTAACCGCCCACAAGGGTTGCCACGTGTACGGGTTCGGTGACCGCCCCCAAGATTTCTAGCCGCTGTTTGGATAGCTCTTGTCGTCCTGAATCCAACAAGCTTGGGTTTTCTCGATTCGGAGCTCGTATGCGAAAGTTATGGCTGTTTCAGTGGCGAGCGGTAGTACCGCTGACCTAGCGGTAGTACCGCTAGAGTTGGCGGTAGTACCGCTGGCCCTAGCGGTAGTACCGCTGGCTGGCGGTAGTACCGCCACTGATCAGCGGCAGTACCGCTCCAGGAGCTTAGTACCGCCTTCCTAGCGGTTGTTCGTGGACGGACCTTTTTGCGAAGACTTTCTTGGCGGTGGTAGTGCCTTTGCACTACCAGGGGCCCAGCGGTAGTACCGCTAGCTGGCGGTAGTACCACCACTGGTAAGCGGTAGTACCGCTGGAGTGCCAGCGGTGGTACCGCTGCAGCCAGCGGTAGTACCGCTGGCCTCGGGCTGTAAGTGGGGGTAACGGTCTGATTCCTTCCCCCACTATATAAAGGGGGTCCTCTTCCCCCTTGGCCTTATCTATCCGTTGAGCTCTTGTTCTACCTCCATTGTCGACATTCTTAGAGCTTGCTAACTCTCAATCCCTCCAATGATTCTTGCTTGTTCTTGAGGGAAAAGAGAGAGGAGATCTAGATCCACATCTCCACCAATCACTTTCTCCTCTATGTGAGGGGAACCCCTTGGATCTTGATCTTGGAGTTCTTTGTGAGCTCCTTGTTCTTCCTCTCATATTTCTCCATAGCTTTCGTTGTTGTGGAGGGATTTGAGTGTGAGGGACTTGACCACTTCATGTGTTCTTGCCATTGCGTTAGTTGCATCGGTTTGAGTTCTCCATGGTGATACGTGGAAGTGAAGTTTGAGAAGCTTATTACCTTTGGTACTTAGTACCCTAGATATTGTTCTTCGCGGATGCCTTGGCGTCCTAGAAGCTTGGTGGTGTCTCGGAGCTCAATCATTGTGGTGTGAAGCTCCGGGCAAGCATCGGGGTCTCCCATTAGGTTGTGGAGATTGCCCCGAGCAATTTGTATGGGTACCGGTAACCGCCCCCAAGGGTTGCCACGTGTACGGGTTCGGTGACCGCCCCCAAGATTTCTAGCCGCTGTTTGGATAGCTCTTGTCGTCCTGAATCCAACAAGCTTGGGTTTTCTCGATTCGGAGCTCGTATGCGAAAGTTATGGCTGTTTCAGTGGCGAGCGGTAGTACCGCTGACCTAGCGGTAGTACCGCTAGAGTTGGCGGTAGTACCGCTGGCCCTAGCGGTAGTACCGCTGGCTGGCGGTAGTACCGCCACTGATCAGCGGCAGTACCGCTCCAGGAGCTTAGTACCGCCTTCCTAGCGGTTGTTCGTGGACGGACCTTTTTGCGAAGACTTTCTTGGCGGTGGTAGTGCCTTTGCACTACCAGGGGCCCAGCGGTAGTACCGCTAGCTGGCGGTAGTACCACCACTGGTAAGCGGTAGTACCGCTGGAGTGCCAGCGGTGGTACCGCTGCAGCCAGCGGTAGTACCGCTGGCCTCGGGCTGTAAGTGGGGGTAACGGTCTGATTCCTTCCCCCACTATATAAAGGGGGTCCTCTTCCCCCTTGGCCTTATCTATCCGTTGAGCTCTTGTTCTACCTCCATTGTCGACATTCTTAGAGCTTGCTAACTCTCAATCCCTCCAATGATTCTTGCTTGTTCTTGAGGGAAAAGAGAGAGGAGATCTAGATCCACATCTCCACCAATCACTTTCTCCTCTATGTGAGGGGAACCCCTTGGATCTTGATCTTGGAGTTCTTTGTGAGCTCCTTGTTCTTCCTCTCATATTTCTCCATAGCTTTCGTTGTTGTGGAGGGATTTGAGTGTGAGGGACTTGACCACTTCATGTGTTCTTGCCATTGCGTTAGTTGCATCGGTTTGAGTTCTCCATGGTGATACGTGGAAGTGAAGTTTGAGAAGCTTATTACCTTTGGTACTTAGTACCCTAGATATTGTTCTTCGCGGATGCCTTGGCGTCCTAGAAGCTTGGTGGTGTCTCGGAGCTCAATCATTGTGGTGTGAAGCTCCGGGCAAGCATCGGGGTCTCCCATTAGGTTGTGGAGATTGCCCCGAGCAATTTGTATGGGTACCGGTAACCGCCCCCAAGGGTTGCCACGTGTACGGGTTCGGTGACCGCCCCCAAGATTTCTAGCCGCTGTTTGGATAGCTCTTGTCGTCCTGAATCCAACAAGCTTGGGTTTGCTCGATTCGGAGCTCGTATGCGAAAGTTATGGCTGTTTCAGTGGCGAGCGGTAGTACCGCTGACCTAGCGGTAGTACCGCTAGAGTTGGCGGTAGTACCGCTGGCCCTAGCGGTAGTACCGCTGGCTGGCGGTAGTACCGCCACTGGTCAGCGGCAGTACCGCTCCAGGAGCTTAGTACCGCCTTCCTAGCGGTTGTTCGTGGACGGACCTTTTTCCGAAGACTTCCTTGGCGGTGGTAGTGCCTTTGCACTACCAGGGGCCCAGCGGTAGTACCGCTAGCTGGCGGTAGTACCACCACTGGTCAGCGGTAGTACCGCTGGAGTGCCAGCGGTGGTACCGCTGCAGCCAGCGGTAGTACCGCTGGGCTCGGGCTGTAAGTGGGGGTAACGGTCTGATTCCTTCCCCCACTATATAAAGGGGGTCCTCTTCCCCCTTGGTCTTATCTATCCGTTGAGCTCTTGTTCTACCTCCATTGTCGACATTCTTAGAGCTTGCTAACTCTCAATCCCTCCAATGATTCTGGCTTATTCTTGAGGGAAAAGAGAGAGGAGATCTAGATCCACATCTCCACCAATCACTTTCTCCTCTATGTGAGGGGAACCCCTTGGATCTTGATCTTGGAGTTCTTTGTGAGCTCCTTGTTCTTCCTCTCATATTTCTCCATAGCTTTCGTTGTTGTGGAGGGATTTGAGTGTGAGGGACTTGACCACTTCGTGTGTTCTTGCCATTGCATTAGTTGCATCGGTTTGAGTTCTCCATGGTGATACGTGGAAGTGAAGTTTGAGAAGCTTATTACCTTTGGTACTTAGTACCCTAGATATTGTTCTTCGCGGATGCCTTGGCGTCCTAGAAGCTTGGTGGTGTCTCGGAGCTCAATCATTGTGGTGTGAAGCTCCGGGCAAGATTCGGGGTCTCCCATTAGGTTATGGAGATTGCCCCGAGCAATTTGTACGGGTACCGGTAACCGCCCCCAAGGGTTGCCACGTGTACGGGTTCGGTGACCGCCCCCAAGATTTCTAGCCGCTGTTTGGATAGCTCTTGTCGTCCTGAATCCAACAAGCTTGGGTTTGCTCGATTCGGAGCTCGTATGCGAAAGTTATGGCTGTTTCAGTGGTGAGCGGTAGTACCGCTGACCTAGCGGTAGTACCGCTAGAGTTGGCGGTAGTACCGCTGGCCCTAGCGGTAGTACCGCTGGCTGGCGGTAGTACCGCCACTGGTCAGCGGCAGTACCGCTCCAGGAGATTAGTACCGCCTTCCTAGCGGTTGTTCGTGGACGGACCTTTTTGCGAAGACTTTCTTGGCGGTGGTAGTGCCTTTGCACTACCAGGGGCCCAGCGGTAGTACCGCTAGCTGGCGGTAGTACCACCACTGTTAAGCGGTAGTACCGCTGGAGTGCCAGCGGTGGTACCGCTGCAGCCAGCGGTAGTACCGCTGGGCTCGGGCTGTAAGTGGGGGTAACGGTCTGATTCCTTCCCCCACTATATAAAGGGGGTCCTCTTCCCCCTTGGTCTTATCTATCCGTTGAGCTCTTGTTCTACCTCCATTGTCGACATTCTTAGAGCTTGCTAACTCTCAATCCCTCCAATGATTCTGGCTTATTCTTGAGGGAAAAGAGAGAGGAGATCTAGATCCACATCTCCACCAATCACTTTCTCCTCTATGTGAGGGGAACCCCTTGGATCTTGATCTTGGAGTTCTTTGTGAGCTCCTTGTTCTTCCTCTCATATTTCTCCATAGCTTTCGTTGTTGTGGAGGGATTTGAGTGTGAGGGACTTGACCACTTCGTGTGTTCTTGCCATTGCATTAGTTGCATCGGTTTGAGTTCTCCATGGTGATACGTGGAAGTGAAGTTTGAGAAGCTTATTACCTTTGGTACTTAGTACCCTAGATATTGTTCTTCGCGGATGCCTTGGCGTCCTAGAAGCTTGGTGGTGTCTCGGAGCTCAATCATTGTGGTGTGAAGCTCCGGGCAAGCATCGGGGTCTCCCATTAGGTTATGGAGATTGCCCCGAGCAATTTGTACGGGTACCGGTAACCGCCCCCAAGGGTTGCCACGTGTACGGGTTCGGTGACCGCCCCCAAGATTTCTAGCCACTGTTTGGATAGCTCTTGTCGTCCTGAATCCAACAAGCTTGGGTTTGCTCGATTCGGAGCTCGTATGCGAAAGTTATGGCTGTTTCAGTGGCGAGCGGTAGTACCGCTGACCTAGCGGTAGTACCGCTAGAGTTGGCGGTAGTACCGCTGGCCCTAGCGGTAGTACCGCTGGCTGGCGGTAGTACCGCCACTGGTCAGCGGCAGTAGCGCTCCAGGAGCTTAGTACCGCCTTCCTAGCGGTTGTTCGTGGACGGACCTTTTTGCGAAGACTTTCTTGGCGGTGGTAGTGCCTTTGCACTACAAGGGCCCAGCGGTAGTACCGCAAGCTGGCGGTAGTACCACCCTGGTCAGCGGTAGTACCGCTGGAGTGCCAGCGGTGGTACCGCTGCAGCCAGCGGTAGTACCGCTGGCCTCGGCTGTAAGTGGGGGTAACGGTCTGATTCCTTCCCCCACTATATAAAGGGGGTCCTCTTCCCCCTTGGCCTTATATATCCGTTGAGCTCTTGTTCTACCTCCATTGTTGACATTCTTAGAGCTAGCTAACTCTCAATCCCTCCAATGATTCTTGCTTGTTCTTGAGGGAAAAGAGAGAGGAGATCTAGATCCACATCTCCACCAATCACTTTCTCCTCAATGTGAGGGGAACCCCTTGGATCTTGATCTTGGAGTTCTTTGTGAGCTCCTTGTTCTTCCACTCATATTTCTCCATAGCTTTCGTTGTTTTGGATGGATTTGAGTGTGAGGGACTTGACCACTTCGTGTGTTCTTGCCATTGCATTAGTTGCATCGGTTTGAGTTCTCCATGGTGATATGTGGAAGTGAAGTTTGAGAAGCTTATTACCTTTGGTACTTAGTACCCTAGATATTGTTCTTCGCGGATGCCTTGGCGTCCTAGAAGCTTGGTGGTGTCTCGGAGCTCAATCATTGTGGTGTGAAGCTCCGGGCAAGCATCGGGGTCTCCCATTAGGTTGTGTAGATTGCCCCGAGCAATTTGTACGGGTACCGGTAACCGCCCCCAAGGGTTGCCACGTGTACGGGTTCCGTGACTGCCCCCAAGATTTCTAGCCCCTGTTTGGATAGCTCTTGTCGTCCTGAATCCAACAAGCTTGGGTTTGCTCGATTCGGAGCTCGTATGCGAAAGTTATGGCTGTTTCAGTGGCGAGCGGTACTACCGCTGACCTAGCGGTAGTACCGCTAGGGTTGGCGGTAGTACCGCTGGCCCTAGCGGTAGTACCGCTGGCTGGCGGTAGTACCGCCACTGGTCAGCGGCAGTACCGCTCCAGGAGCTTAGTACCGCCTTCCTAGCGGTTGTTCATGGACGGACCTTTTTGCGAAGACTTTCTTGGCGGTGGTAGTGCCTTTGCACTACAAGGGCCCAGCGGTAGTACCGCTAGCTGGCGGTAGTACCACCCTGGTCAGCGGTAGTACCGCTGGAGTGCCAGCGGTGGTACCGCTGCAGCCAGCGGTAGTACCGCTGGGCTCGGGCTGTAAGTGGGGGTAACGGTCTGATTCCTTCCCCCACTATATAAAGGGGGTCCTCTTCCCCCTTGGCCTTATATATCCGTTGAGCTCTTGTTCTATCTCCATTGTTGACATTCTTAGAGCTTGCTAACTCTCAATCCCTCCAATGATTCTTGCTTGTTCTTGAGGGAAAAGAGAGAGGAGATCTAGATCCACATCTCCACCAATCACTTTCTCCTCAATGTGAGGGGAACCCCTTGGATCTTGATCTTGGAGTTCTTTGTGAGCTCCTTGTTCTTCCACTCATATTTCTCCATAGCTTTCGTTGTTTTGGATGGATTTGAGTGTGAGGGACTTGACCACTTCGTGTGTTCTTGCCATTGCATTAGTTGCATCGGTTTGAGTTCTCCATGGTGATACGTGGAAGTGAAGTTTGAGAAGCTTATTACCTTTGGTACTTAGTACCCTAGATATTGTTCTTCGCGGATGCCTTGGCGTCCTACAAGCTTGGTGGTGTCTCGGAGCTCAATCATTGTGGTGTGAAGCTCCGAGCAAGCATCGGGGTCTCCAATTAGGTTGTGGAGATTGCCCCGAGCAATTTGTACGGGTACCGGTAACCGCCCCCAAGGGTTGCCACGTGTAAGGGTTCGGTGAGCGCCCCCAAGATTTCCAGCCGCTGTTTGGATAGCTCTTGTCGTCGTGAATCCAACAAGCTTGGGTTTGCTCGATTCGGAGCTCGTATGCGAAAGTTATGGCTGTTTCAGTGGCGAGCGGTAGTACCGCTGACCTAGCGGTAGTACCGCTAGGGTTGGCGGTAGTACCGCTGGCCCTAGCGGTAGTACCGCTGGCTGGCGGTAGTACCGCCACTGGTCAGCGGCAGTACCGCTCCAGGAGCTTAGTACCTCCTGCCTAGCGGTTGTTCGTGGACGGATCTTTTTGTGAAGACTTTCTTGGCGGTGGTAGTGCCTTTGCACTTCCAGGGGCCCAGCGGTAGTACCGCTGGAGTGCCAGCGGTAGTACCGCTAGCTGGCGGTAGTACCACCCCTGTTCAGCGGTAGTACCGCTGGAGTGCCAGCGGTGGTACCGCTGCAGCCAGCGGTAGTACCGCTGGGCTCGGGCTGTAAGTGGGGGTAACGGTCTGATTCCTTCCCCCACTATATAAAGGGGGTCCTCTTCCCCCTTGGCCTTATCTATCCGTTGAGCTCTTGTTCGACCTCCATTGTCGACATTATAGAGCTTGCTAACTCTCAATCCCTCCAATGATTCTTGCTTGTTCTTGAGGGAAAAGAGAGAGTAGATCTAGATCCACATCTCCACCAATCACTTTCTCCTCTATGTGAGGGGAACCCCTTGGATCTTGATCTTGGAGTTCTTTGTGAGCTCCTTATTCTTCCTCCCATATTTCTCCATAGCTTTCGTTGTTGTGGAGGGATTTGAGTGTGAGGGACTTGACCACTTCATGTGTTCTTGCCATTGCTTTAGTTGCATCGGTTTGAGTTCTCCATGGTGATACGTGGAAGTGAAGTTTGAGAAGCTTATTACCTCTGGTACTTAGTACCCTAGATATTGTTCTTCGCGGATGCCTTGGCGTCCTAGAAGCTTGGTGGTGTCTCGGAGCTCAATCATTGTGGTGTGAAGCTCCGGGCAAGCATCGGGGTCTCCCATTAGGTTGTGGAGATTGCCCCGAGCAATTTGTACGGGTACCGGTAACTGCCCCCAAGGGTTGCCACGTGTACGGGTTCGGTGACCGCCCCCAAGATTTCTAGCCGCTGTTTGGATAGCTCTTGTCGTCCTGAATCCAACAAGCTTGGGTTTGCTCGATTCGGAGCTCGTATGCGAAAGTTATGGCTGTTTCAGTGGCGAGCGGTAGTACCGCTGACCTAGCGGTAGTACCGCTAGAGTTGGCGGTAGTACCGCTGGCCCTAGCGGTAGTACCGCTGGCTGGCGGTAGTACCGCCACTGGTCAGCGGCAGTACCGCTCCAGGAGCTTAGTACCGCCTTCCTAGCGGTTGTTCGTGGACGGACCTTTTTGTGAATACTTTCTTGGCGGTGGTAGTGCCTTTGCACTACCAGGGGCCCAGCGGTAGTACCGCTAGCTGGTGGTAGTACCACCCCTGGTCAGCGGTAGTACCGCTGGAGTGCCAGCGGTGGTACCGCTGGGCTCGGGCTGTAAGTGGGGGTAACGGTCTGATTCCTTCCCCCACTATATAAAGGGGGTCCTCTTCCCCCTTGGCCTTATATATCCGTTGAGCTCTTGTTCTACTTCCATTGTTGACATTCTTAGAGCTTGCTAACTCTCAATCCCTCCAATGATTCTTGCTTGTTCTTGAGGGAAAAGAGAGAGGAGATCTAGATCCACATCTCCACCAATCACTTTCTCCTCTATGTGAGGGGAACCCCTTGGATCTTGATCTTGGAGTTCTTTGTGAGCTCCTTATTCTTCCTCTCATATTTCTCCATAGCTTTCGTTGTTGTGGAGGGATTTTAGTGTGAGGGACTTGACCACTTCATGTGTTCTTGCCATTGCATTAGTTGCATCGGTTTGAGTTCTCCATGGTGATACGTGGAAGTGAAGTTTGAGAAGCTTATTACCTTTGGTACTTAGTACCCTAGATATTGTTCTTCGCGGATGCCTTGGCGTCCTAGAAGCTTGGTGGTGTCTGGAGCTCAATCATTGTGGTGTGAAGCTCCGGGCAAGCATCGGGGTCTCCCATTAGGTTGTGGAGATTGCCCCGAGCAATTTGTACGGGTACCGGTAACCGCCCCCAAGGGTTGCCACGTGTACGGGTTCGGTGACCGCCCCCAAGATTTCTAGCCGCTGTTTGGATAGCTCTTGTCGTCGTGAATCCAACAAGCTTGGGTTTGCTCGATTCGGAGCTCGTATGCGAAAGTTATGGCTGTTTTAGTGGCGAGCGGTAGTACCGCAGACCTAGCGGTAGTACCGCTAGAGTTGGCGGTAGTACCGCCACTGGTCAGCGGCAGTACCGCTCCAGGAGCTTAGTACCGCCTGCCTAGCGGTTGTTCGTGGACGGACCTTTTTGCGAAGACTTTCTTGGCGGTGGTAGTGCCTTTGCACTTCCAGGGGCCCAGCGGTAGTACCGCTAGCTGGCGGTAGTACCACCCCTGGTCAGCGGTAGTACCGCTGGAGTGCCAGCGGTGGTACCGCTGCAGCCAGCGGTAGTACCGCTGGGCTCGGGCTGTAAGTGTTGGTAACGGTCTGATTCCTTCCCCCACTATATAAAGGGGGTCCTCTTCCCCCTTGGCCTTATCTATCCGTTGAGCTCTTGTTCTAACTCCATTGTCGACATTCTAGAGCTTGCTAACTCTCAATCCCTCCAATGATTCTTGCTTGTTCTTGAGGGAAAAGAGAGAGGAGATCTAGATCCACATCTCCACCAATCACTTTCTCCTCTATGTGAGGGGAACCCCTTGGATCTTGATCTTGGAGTTCTTTGTGAGCTCCTTATTCTTCCTCTCATATTTCTCCATAGCTTTCGTTGTTGTGGAGGGATTTTAGTGTGAGGGACTTGACCACTTCATGTGTTCTTGCCATTGCATTAGTTGCATCGGTTTGAGTTCTCCATGGTGATACGTGGAAGTGAAGTTTGAGAAGCTTATTACCTTTGGTACTTAGTACCCTAGATATTGTTCTTCGCGGATGCCTTGGCGTCCTAGAAGCTTGGTGGTGTCTGGAGCTCAATCATTGTGGTGTGAAGCTCCGGGCAAGCATCGGGGTCTCCCATTAGGTTGTGGAGATTGCCCCGAGCAATTTGTACGGGTACCGGTAACCGCCCCCAAGGGTTGCCACGTGTACGGGTTCGGTGACCGCCCCCAAGATTTCTAGCCGCTGTTTGGATAGCTCTTGTCGTCCTGAATCCAACAAGCTTGGGTGTGCTCGATTCGGAGCTCGTATGCGAAAGTTATGGCTGTTTCAGTGGCGAGCGGTAGTACCGCTGACCTAGCGGTAGTACCGCTAGAGTTGGCGGTAGTACCGCTGGCTGGCGGTAGTACCGCCACTGGTCAGCGGCAGTACCGCTCCAGGAGCTTAGTACCGCCTTCCTAGCGGTTGTTCGTGGACGGACCTTTTTGCGAATACTTTCTTGGCGGTGGTAGTGCCTTTGCACTACCAGGGGCCCAGCGGTAGTACCGCTAGCTGGCGGTAGTACCACCCCTGGTCAGCGGTAGTACCGCTGGAGTGCCAGCGGTGGTACCGCTGCAGCCAGCGGTAGTACCGCTGGGCTCGGGCTGTAAGTGGGGGTAACGGTCTGATTCCTTCCCCCACTATATAAAGGGGGTCCTCTTCCCCCTTGGCCTTATATATCCGCTGAGCTCTTGTTCTACCTCCATTGTTGACATTCTTAGAGCTTGCTAACTCTCAATCCCTCCAATGATTCTTGCTTGTTCTTGAGGGAAAAGAGAGAGGAGATCTAGATCCACATCTCCACCAATTACTTTCTCCTCAATGTGAGGGGAACCCCTTGTATCTTGATCTTGGAGTTCTTTGTGAGCTCCTTGTTCTTCCTCTCATATTTCTCCATAGCTTTCGTTGTTTTGGATGGATTTGAGTGTGAGGGACTTGACCACTTCGTGTGTTCTTGCCATTGCATTAGTTGCATCGGTTTGAGTTCTCCATGGTGATACGTGGAAGTGAAGTTTGAGAAGCTTATTACCTTTGGTACTTAGTACCCTAGATATTGTTCTTCGCGGATGCCTTGGCGTCCTAGAAGCTTGGTGGTGTCTGGAGCTCAATCATTGTGGTGTGAAGCTCCGGGCAAGCATCGGGGTCTCCCATTAGGTTGTGGAGATTGCCCCGAGCAATTTGTACGGGTACCGGTAACCGCCCCCAAGGGTTGCCACGTGTACGGGTTCGGTGACCGCCCCCAAGATTTCTAGCCGCTGTTTGGATAGCTCTTGTCGTCCTGAATCCAACAAGCTTGGGTTTGCTCGATTCGGAGCTCGTATGCGAAAGTTATGGCTATTTCAATGGCGAGCGGTAGTACCGCTGACCTAGCGGTAGTACCGCTAGAGTTGGCGGTAGTACCGCTGGCCCTAGCGGTAGTACCGCTGGCTGGCGGTAGTACCGCCACTGGTCAGCGGCAGTACCGCTCCAGGAGCTTAGTACCGCCTTCCTAGCGGTTGTTCGTGGACGGACCTTTTTGCGAATACTTTCTTGGCGGTGGTAGTGCCTTTGCACTACCAGGGGCCCAGCGGTAGTACCGCTAGCTGGCGGTAGTACCACCCCTGGTCAGCGGTAGTACCGCTGGAGTGCCAGTGGTGGTACCGCTGCAGCCACCGGTAGTACCGCTGGGCTCGGGCTGTAAGTGGGGGTAACGGTCTGATTCCTTCCCCCACTATATAAAGGGGGTCCTCTTCCCCCTTGGCCTTATATATCCGTTGAGCTCTTGTTCTATCTCCATTGTTGACATTCTTAGAGCTTGCTAACTCTCAATCCCTCCAATGATTCTTGCTTGTTCTTGAGGGAAAAGAGAGAGGAGATCTAGATCCACATCTCCACCAATTACTTTCTCCTCAATGTGAGGGGAACCCCTTGTATCTTGATCTTGGAGTTCTTTGTGAGCTCCTTGTTCTTCCTCTCATATTTCTCCATAGCTTTCGTTGTTTTGGATGGATTTGAGTGTGAGGGACTTGACCACTTCGTGTGTTCTTGCCATTGCATTAGTTGCATCGGTTTGAGTTCTCCATGGTGATACGTGGAAGTGAAGTTTGAGAAGCTTATTACCTTTGGTACTTAGTACCCTAGATATTGTTCTTCGCGGATGCCTTGGCGTCCTAGAAGCTTGGTGGTGTCTCGGAGCTCAATCATTGTGGTGTGAAGCTCCGGGCAAGCATCGGGGTCTCCAATTAGGTTGTGGAGATTGCCCCGAGCAATTTGTACGGGTACCGGTAACCGCCCCCAAGGGTTGCCACGTGTAAGGGTTCGGTGAGCGCCCCCAAGATTTCCAGCCGCTGTTTGGATAGCTCTTGTCGTCGTGAATCCAACAAGCTTGGGTTTGCTCGATTCGGAGCTCGTATGCGAAAGTTATGGCTGTTTCAGTGGCGAGCGGTAGTACCGCTGACCTAGCGGTAGTACCGCTAGGGTTGGCGGTAGTACCGCTGGCTGGCGGTAGTACCGCCACTGGTCAGCGGCAGTACCGCTCCAGGAGCTTAGTACCGCCTTCCTAGCGGTTGTTCGTGGACGGACCTTTTTGCGAATACTTTCTTGGCGTTGGTAGTGCCTTTGCACTTCCAGGGACCCAGCGGTAGAACCGCTGGAGTGCCAGCGGTAGTACCGCTAGCTGGCGGTAGTACCACCCCTGGTCAGCGGTAGTACCGCTGGAGTGCCAGCGGTGGTACCGCTGCAGCCAGCGGTAGTACCGCTGTGCTCGGGCTGTAAGTGGGGGTAACGGTCTGATTCCTTCCCCCACTATATAAAGGGGGTCCTCTTCCCCCTTGGCCTTATCTATCCGTTGAGCTCTTGTTCTACCTCCATTGTCGACATTCTAGAACTTGCTAACTCTCAATCCCTCCAATGATTCTTGCTTGTTCTTGAGGGAAAAGAGAGAGGAGATCTAGATCCACATCTCCACCAATCACTTTCTCCTCTATGTGAGGGGAACCCCTTGGATCTTGATCTTGGAGTTCTTTGTGAGCTCCTTGTTCTTCCTCTCATATTTCTCCATAGCTTTCGTTGTTGTGGAGGGATTTGAGTGTGAGGGACTTGACCACTTCATGTGTTCTTGCCATTGCGTTAGTTGCATCGGTTTGAGTTCTCCATGGTGATACGTGGAAGTGAAGTTTGAGAAGCTTATTACCTTTGGTACTTAGTACCCTAGATATTGTTCTTCGCGGATGCCTTGGCGTCCTAGAAGCTTGGTGGTGTCTCGGAGCTCAATCATTGTGGTGTGAAGCTCCGGGCAAGCATCGGGGTCTCCCATTAGGTTGTGGAGATTGCCCCGAGCAATTTGTACGGGTACCGATAACCGCCCCCAAGGGTTGCCACGTGTACGGGTTCGGTGACCGCCCCCAAGATTTCTAGCCGCTGTTTGGATAGCTCTTGTCGTCCTGAATCCAACAAGCTTGGGTTTGCTCGATTCGGAGCTCGTATGCGAAAGTTATGGCTGTTTCAGTGGCGAGCGGTAGTACCGCTGACCTAGCGGTAGTACCGCTAGAGTTGGCGGTAGTACCGCTGGCCCTAGCGGTAGTACCGCTGGCTGGCGGTAGTACCGCCACTGGTCAGCGGCAGTACCGCTCCAGGAGCTTAGTACCGCCTTCCTAGCGGTTGTTCGTGGACGGACCTTCTTGCGAAGACTTTCTTGGCGGTGGTAGTGCCTTTGCACTACCAGGGGCCCAGCGGTAGTACCGCTAGCTGGCGGTAGTACCACCCCTGGTCAGCGGTAGTACCGCTGGAGTGCCAGCGGTGGTACCGCTGCAGCCAGCGGTAGTACCGCTGGGCTCGGGCTGTAAGTGGGGGTAACGGTCTGATTCCTTCCCCCACTATATAAAGGGGGTCCTCTTCCCCCTTGGCCTTATCTATCCGTTGAGCTCTTGTTCTACCTCCATTGTCGACATTCTTAGAGCTTGCTAACTCTCAATCCCTCCAATGATTCTTGCTTGTTCTTGAGGGAAAAGAGAGAGGAGATCTAGATCCACATCTCCACCAATCACTTTCTCCTCAATGTGAGGGGAACCCCTTGGATCTTGATCTTGGAGTTCTTTGTGAGCTCCTTGTTCTTCCTCTCATATTTCTCCATAGCTTTCGTTGTTTTGGATGGATTTGAGTGTGAGGGACTTGACCACTTCGTGTGTTCTTGCCATTGCATTAGTTGCATCGGTTTGAGTTCTCCATGGTGATACGTGGAAGTGATGTTTGAGAAGCTTATTACCTTTGGTACTTAGTACCCTAGATATTGTTCTTCGCGGATGCCTTGGCGTCCTAGAAGCTTGGTGGTGTCTCGGAGCTCAATCATTGTGGTGTGAAGCTCCGGGCAAGCATCGGGGTCTCCAATTAGGTTGTGGAGATTTCCCCAAGCAATTTGTACGGGTACCGGTAACCGCCCCCAAGGGTTGCCACATGTACGGGTTCGGTGACCGCCCCCAAGATTTCCAACCGCTGTTTGGATAGCTCTTGTCATCGTGAATCCAACAAGCTTGGGTTTGCTCGATTCGGAGCTCGTATGCGAAAGTTATGGCTGTTTCAGTGGCGAGCGGTAGTACCGCAGACCTAGCGGTAGTACCGCTAGGGTTGGCGCTAGTACCGCTGGCCCTATCAGTAGTACCGCTGGAGTGCCAGCGGTAGTACCGCTAGCTGGCGGTAGTACCACCCCTGGTCAGCGGTAGTACCGCTGGAGTGCCAGCGGTGGTACCGCTGCAGCCAGCGGTAGTACCGCTGGGCTCGGGCTGTAAGTGGGGGTAACGGTCTGATTCCTTCCCCCACTATATAAAGGGGGTCCTCTTCCCCCTTGGCCTTATCTATCCGTTGAGCTCTTGTTCTACCTCCATTGTCGACATTCTAGAGCTTGCTAACTCTCAATCCCTCCAATGATTCTTGCTTGTTCTTGAGGGAAAAGAGAGAGGAGATCTAGATCCACATCTCCACCAATCACTTTCTCCTCAATGTGAGGGGAACCCCTTGGATCTTGATCTTGAAGTTCTTTGTGAGCTCCTTGTTCTTCCTCTCATATTTCTCCATAGCTTTCGTTGTTGTGGAGGGATTTGAGTGTGAGGGACTTGACCACTTCATGTGTTCTTGCCATTGCGTTAGTTGCATCGGTTTGAGTTCTCCATGGTGATACGTGGAAGTGAAGTTTGAGAAGCTTATTACCTTTGGTACTTAGTACCCTAGATATTGTTCTTCGCGGATGCCTTGGCGTCCTAGAAGCTTGGTGGTGTCTCGGAGCTCAATCATTGTGGTGTGAAGCTCCGGGCAAGCATCGGGGTCTCCCATTAGGTTGTGGAGATTGCCCCGAGCAATTTGTACGGGTACCGATAACCGCCCCCAAGGGTTGCCACGTGTACGGGTTCGGTGACAGCCCCCAAGATTTCTAGCCGCTGTTTGGATAGCTCTTGTCGTCCTGAATCCAACAAGCTTGGGTTTGCTCGATTCGGAGCTCGTATGCGAAAGTTATGGCTGTTTCAGTGGCGAGCGGTAGTACCGCTGACCTAGCGGTAGTACCGCTAGAGTTGGCGGTAGTACCGCTGGCCCTAGCGGTAGTACCGCTGGCTGGCGGTAGTACCGCCACTGGTCAGCGGCAGTACCGCTCCAGGAGCTTAGTACCGCCTTCCTAGCGGTTGTTCGTGGACGGACCTTTTTGCGAATACTTTCTTGGCGTTGGTAGTGCCTTTGCACTTCCAGGGGCCCAGCGGTAGTACCGCTGGAGTGCCAGCGGTAGTACCGCTAGCTGGCGGTAGTACCACCCCTGGTCAGCGGTAGTACCGCTGGAGTGCCAGCGGTGGTACCGCTGCAGCCAGCGGTAGTACCGCTGGGCTCGGGCTGTAAGTGGGGGTAACGGTCTGATTCCTTCCCCCACTATATAAAGGGGGTCCTCTTCCCCCTTGGCCTTATCTATCCGTTGAGCTCTTGTTCTACCTCCATTGTCGACATTCTAGAGCTTGCTAACTCTCAATCCCTCCAATGATTCTTGCTTGTTCTTGAGGGAAAAGAGAGAGGAGATCTAGATCCACATCTCCACCAATCACTTTCTCCTCTATGTGAGGGGAACCCCTTGGATCTTGATCTTGGAGTTCTTTGTGAGCTCCTTGTTCTTCCTCTCATATTTCTCCATAGCTTTCGTTGTTGTGGAGGGATTTGAGTGTGAGGGACTTGACCACTTCATGTGTTCTTGCCATTGCGTTAGTTGCATCGGTTTGAGTTCTCCATGGTGATACGTGGAAGTGAAGTTTGAGAAGCTTATTACCTTTGGTACTTAGTACCCTAGATATTGTTCTTCGCGGATGCCTTGGCGTCCTAGAAGCTTGGTGGTGTCTCGGAGCTCAATCATTGTGGTGTGAAGCTCCGGGCAAGCATCGGGGTCTCCCATTAGGTTGTGGAGATTGCCCCGAGCAATTTGTACGGGTACCGGTAACCGCCCCCAAGGGTTGCCACGTGTACGGGTTCGGTGACCGCCCCCAAGATTTCTAGCCGCTGTTTGGATAGCTCTTGTCGTCCTGAATCCAACAAGCTTGGGTTTGCTCGATTCGGAGCTCGTATGCGAAAGTTATGGCTGTTTCAGTGGCGAGCGGTAGTACCGCTGACCTAGCGGTAGTACCGCTAGAGTTGGCGGTAGTACCGCTGGCCCTAGCTGTAGTACCGCTGGCTGGCGGTAGTACCGCCACTGGTCAGCGGCAGTACCGCTCTAGGAGCTTAGTACCGCCTTCCTAGCGGTTGTTCGTGGACGGACCTTTTTGCGAAGACTTTCTTGGCGGTGGTAGTGCCTTTGCACTACCACGGGCCCAGCGGTAGTACCGGTAGCTGGCGGTAGTACCACCACTGGTAAGCGGTAGTACCGCTGGAGTGCCAGCGGTGGTACCGCTGCAGCCAGCGGTAGTACCGCTGGCCTCGGACTGTAAGTGGGGGTAACGGTTTGATTCCTTCCCCCACTATATAAAGGGGGTCCTCTTCCCCCTTGGCCTTATCTATCCGTTGAGCTCTTGTTCTACCTCCATTGTCGACATTCTTAGAGCTTGCTAACTCTCAATCCCTCCAATGATTCTTGCTTGTTCTTGAGGGAAAAGAGAGAGGAGATCTAGATCCACATCTCCACCAATCACTTTCTCCTCTATGTGAGGGGAACCCCTTGGATCTTGATCTTGGAGTTCTTTGTGAGCTCCTTGTTCTTCCTCTCATATTTCTCCATAGCTTTCGTTGTTGTGGAGGGATTTGAGTGTGAGGGACTTGACCACTTCGTGTGTTCTTGCCATTGCATTAGTTGCATCGGTTTGAGTTCTCCATGGTGATACGTGGAAGTTAAGTTTGAGAAGCTTATTACCTTTGGTACTTAGTACCCTAGATATTGTTCTTCGCGGATGCCTTGGCGTCCTAGAAGCTTGGTGGTGTCTCGGAGCTCAATCATTGTGGTGTGAAGCTCCGGGCAAGATTCGGGGTCTCCCATTAGGTTATGGAGATTGCCCCGAGCAATTTGTACGGGTACCGGTAACCGCCCCCAAGGGTTGCCACGTGTACGGGTTCGGTGACCGCCCCTAAGATTTCTAGCCACTGTTTGGATAGCTCTTGTCGTCCTGAATCCAACAAGCTTGGGTTTGCTCGATTCGGAGCTCGTATGCGAAAGTTATGGCTGTTTCAGTGGCGAGCGGTAGTACCGCTAGAGTTGGCGGTAGTACCGCTGGCCCTAGCGGTAGTACCGTTGGCTGGCGGTAGTACCGCCACTGGTCAGCGGCAGTACCGCTCCAGGAGCTTAGTACCGCCTTCCTAGCGGTTGTTCGTGGACGAACCTTTTTGCGAAGACTTTCTTGGCGGTGGTAGTGCCTTTGCACTACAAGGGCCCAGCGGTAGTACCGCTAGCTGGCGGTAGTACCACCCTGGTCAGCGGTAGTACCGCTGGAGTGCCAGCGGTGGTACCGCTGCAGCCAGCGGTAGTACCGCTAGGCTCGGGCTGTAAGTGGGGGTAACGGTCTGATTCCTTCCCCCACTATATAAAGGGGGTCCTCTTCCCCCTTGGCCTTATATATCCGTTGAGCTCTTGTTCTTCCTCCATTGTTGACATTCTTAGAGCTTGCTAACTCTCAATCCCTCCAATGATTCTTGCTTGTTCTTGAGGGAAAAGAGAGAGGAGATCTAGATCCACATCTCCACCAATCACTTTCTCTTCAATGTGAGGGGAACCCCTTGGATCTTGATCTTGGAGTTCTTTGTGAGCTCATTGTTCTTCCACTCATATTTCTCCATAGCTTTCGTTGTTTTGGTTGGATTTGAGTGTGAGGGACTTGACCACTTCGTGTGTTCTTGCCATTGCATTAGTTGCATCGGTTTGAGTTCTCCATGGTGATACGTGGAAGTGAAGTTTGAGAAGCTTATTACCTTTGGTACTTAGTACCCTAGATATTGTTCTTCGCGGATACCTTGGCGTCCTAGAAGCTTGGTGGTGTCTCGGAGCTCAATCATTGTGGTGTGAAGCTCCGGGCAAGCATCGGGGTCTCCCATTAGGTTGTGGAGATTGCCCCGAGCAATTTGTACGGGTACCGGTAACCGCCCCCAAAGGTTGCCACGTGTACGGGTTCGGTGAGCGCCCCCAAGATTTCTAGCCGCTGTTTGGATAGCTCTTGTCGTCCTGAATCCAACAAGCTTGGGTTTGCTCGATTCGGAGCTCGTATGCGAAAGTTATGTCTGTTTCAGTGGCGAGCGGTAGTACCGCTGACCTAGCGGTAGTACCGCTAGAGTTGGCGGTAGTACCGCTGGCCCTAGCGGTAGTACCGCTCGCTGGCGGTAGTACCGCCACTGGTCAGCGGCAGTACCGCTCCAGGAGCTTAGTACCGCCTTCCTAGCGGTTGTTCATGGACGGACCTTTTTGCGAAGACTTTCTTGGCGGTGGTAGTGCCTTTGCACTACAAGGGCCCAGCGGTAGTACCGCTAGCTGGCGGTAGTACCACCCTGGTCAGCGGTAGTACCGCTGGAGTGCCAGCGGTGGTACCGCTGCAGCCAGCGGTAGTAGCGCTGGGCTCGGGCTGTAAGTGGGGGTAACGGTCTGATTCCTTCCCCCACTATATAAAGGGGGTCCTCTTCCCCCTTGGCCTTATATATCCGTTGAGCTCTTGTTCTACCTCCATTGTTGACATTCTTAGAGCTTGCTAACTCTCAATCCCTCCAATGATTCTTGCTTGTTCTTGAGGGAAAAGAGAGAGGAGATCTAGATCCACATCTCCACCAATCACTTTCTCCTCAATGTGAGGGGAACCCCTTGGATCTTGATCTTGGAGTTCTTTGTGAGCTCCTTGTTCTTCCACTCATATTTCTCCATAGCTTTCGTTGTTTTGGATGGATTTGAGTGTGAGGGACTTGACCACTTCGTGTGTTCTTGCCATTGCATTAGTTGCATCGGTTTGAGTTCTCCATGGTGATACGTGGAAGTGAAGTTTGAGAAGCTTATTACCTTTGGTACTTAGTACCCTAGATATTGTTCTTCGCGGATGCCTTGGCGTCCTAGAAGCTTGGTGGTGTCTCGGAGCTCAATCATTGTGGTGTGAAGCTCCGGGCAAGCATCGGGGTCTCCCATTAGGTTGTGGAGATTGCCCCGAGCAATTTGTACGGGTACCGGTAACCGCCCCCAAGGGTTGCCACGTGTACGGGTTCGGTAACCGCCCCCAAGATTTCTAGCCGCTGTTTGGATAGCTCTTGTCGTCCTGAATCCAACAAGCTTGGGTTTGCTCGATTCGGAGCTCGTATGCGAAAGTTATGGCTGTTTCAGTGGCGAGCGGTAGTACCGCTGACCTAGCGGTAGTACCGCTAGAGTTGGCGGTAGTACCGCTGGCCCTAGCGGTAGTACCGCTGGCTGGCGGTAGTACCGCCACTGGTCAGCGGCAGTACCGCTCCAGGAGCTTAGTACCGCCTTCCTAGCGGTTGTTCATGGACGGACCTTTTTGCGAAGACTTTCTTGGCGGTGGTAGTGCCTTTGCACTACAAGGGCCCAGCGGTAGTACCGCTAGCTGGCGGTAGTACCACCCTGGTCAGCGGTAGTACCGCTGGAGTGCCAGCGGTGGTACCGCTGCAGCCAGCGGTAGTAGCGCTGGGCTCGGGCTGTAAGTGGGGGTAACGGTCTGATTCCTTCCCCCACTATATAAAGGGGGTCCTCTTCCCCCTTGGCCTTATATATCCGTTGAGCTCTTGTTCTACCTCCATTGTTGACATTCTTAGAGCTTGCTAACTCTCAATCCCTCCAATGATTCTTGCTTGTTCTTGAGGGAAAAGAGAGAGGAGATCTAGATCCACATCTCCACCAATCACTTTCTCCTCAATGTGAGGGGAACCCCTTGGATCTTGATCTTGGAGTTCTTTGTGAGCTCCTTGTTCTTCCACTCATATTTCTTTATAGCTTTCGTTGTTTTGGATGGATTTGAGTGTGAGGGACTTGACCACTTCGTGTGTTCTTGCCATTGCATTAGTTGCATCGGTTTGAGTTCTCCATGGTGATACGTGGAAGTGAAGTTTGAGAAGCTTATTACCTTTGGTACTTAGTACCCTAGATATTGTTCTTCGCGGATGCCTTGGCGTCCTAGAAGCTTGGTGGTGTCTCGGAGCTCAATCATTGTGGTGTGAAGCTCCGGGCAAGCATCGGGGTCTCCCATTAGGTTGTGGAGATTGCCCCGAGCAATTTGTACGGGTACCGGTAACCGCCCCCAAGGGTTGCCACGTGTACGGGTTCGGTAACCGCCCCCAAGATTTCTAGCCGCTGTTTGGATAGCTCTTGTCGTCCTGAATCCAACAAGCTTGGGTTTGCTCGATTCGGAGCTCGTATGCGAAAGTTATGGCTGTTTCAGTGGCGAGCGGTAGTACCGCTGACCTAGCGGTAGTACCGCTAGAGTTGGCGGTAGTACCGCTGGCCCTAGCGGTAGTACCGCTGGCTGGCGGTAGTACCGCCACTGGTCAGCGGCAGTACCGCTCCAGGAGCTTAGTACCGCCTTCCTAGCGGTTGTTCATGGACGGACCTTTTTGCGAAGACTTTCTTGGCGGTGGTAGTGCCTTTGCACTACAAGGGCCCAGCGGTAGTACCGCTAGCTGGCGGTAGTACCACCCTGGTCAGCAGTAGTACCGCTGGAGTGCCAGCGGTGGTACCGCTGCAGCCAGCGGTAGTACCGCTGGGCTCGGGCTGTAAGTGGGGGTAACGGTCTGATTCCTTCCCCCACTATATAAAGGGGGTCCTCTTCCCCCTTGGCCTTATATATCCGTTGAGCTCTTGTTCTACCTCCATTGTTGACATTCTTAGAGCTTGCTAACTCTCAATCCCTCCAATGATTCTTGCTTGTTCTTGAGGGAAAAGAGAGAGGAGATCTAGATCCACATCTCCACCAATCACTTTCTCCTCAATGTGAGGGGAACCCCTTGGATCTTGATCTTGGAGTTCTTCGTGAGCTCCTTGTTCTTCCACTCATATTTCTCCATAGCTTTCGTTGTTTTGGATGGATTTGAGTGTGAGGGACTTGACCACTTCGTGTGTTCTTGCCATTGCATTAGTTGCATCGGTTTGAGTTCTCCATGGTGATACGTGGAAGTGAAGTTTGAGAAGCTTATTTCCTTTGGTACTTAGTACCCTAGATATTGTTCTTCGCGGATGCCTTGGCGTCCTAGAAGCTTGGTGGTGTCTCGGAGCTCAATCATTGTGGTGTGAAGCTCCGGGCAAGCATCGGGGTCTCCCATTAGGTTGTGGAGATTGCCCCGAGCAATTTGTACGGGTACCGGTAACCGCCCCCAAGGGTTGCCACGTGTAAGGGTTCGGTGAGCGCCCCCAAGATTTCTAGCCGCTGTTTGGATAGCTCTTGTCGTCGTGAATCCAACAAGCTTGGGTTTGCTCGATTCGGAGCTCGTATGCGAAAGTTATGGCTGTTTCAGTGGCGAGCGGTAGTACCGCTGACCTAGCGGTAGTACCGCTAGGGTTGGCGGTAGTACCGCTGGCCCTAGCGGTAGTACCGCTGGCTGGCGGTAGTACCGCCACTGCTCAGCGGCAGTACCGCTCCAGGAGCTTAGTACCGCCTGCCTAGCGGTTGTTCATGGACGCACCTTTTTGCGAAGACTTTCTTGGCGGTGGTAGTGCCTTTGCACTTCCAGGGGCCCAGCGGTAGTACCGCTGGAGTGCCAGCGGTAGTACCGCTAGCTGGCGGTAGTACCACCCTGGTCAGCGGTAGTACCGCTGGAGTGCCAGCGGTGGTACCGCTGCAGCCAGCGGTAGTACCGCTCGGCTCGGGCTGTAAGTGGGGGTAACGGTCTGATTCCTTCCCCCACTATATAAAGGGGGTCCTCTTCCCCCTTGGCCTTATATATCCGTTGAGCTCTTGTTCTACCTCCATTGTTGACATTCTTAGAGCTTGCTAACTCTCAATCCCTCCAATGATTCTTGCTTGTTCTTGAGGGAAAAGAGAGAGGAGATCTAGATCCACATCTCCACCAATCACTTTCTCCTCAATGTGAGGGGAACCCCTTGGATCTTGATCTTGGAGTTCTTTGTGATCTCCTTGTTCTTCCACTCATATTTCTCCATAGCTTTCGTTGTTTTGGATGGATTTGAGTGTGAGGGACTTGACCACTTCGTGTGTTCTTGCCATTGCATTAGTTGCATCGGTTTGAGTTCTCCATGGTGATACGTGGAAGTGAAGTTTGAGAAGCTTATTTCCTTTGGTACTTAGTACCCTAGATATTGTTCTTCGCGGATGCCTTGGCGTCCTAGAAGCTTGGTGGTGTCTCGGAGCTCAATCATTGTGGTGTGAAGCTCCGAGCAAGCATCGGGGTCTCCAATTTGGTTGTGGAGATTGCCCCGAGCAATTTGTACGGGTACCGGTAACCGCCCCCAAGGGTTGCCACGTGTAAGGGTTCGGTGAGCGCCCCCAAGATTTCCAGCCGCTGTTTGGATAGCTCTTGTCGTCGTGAATCCAACAAGCTTGGGTTTGCTCGATTCGGAGCTCGTATGCGAAAGTTATGGCTGTTTCAGTGGCGAGCGGTAGTACCGCTGACCTAGCGGTAGTACCGCTAGGGTTGGCGGTAGTACCGCTGGCCCTAGCGGTAGTACCGCTGGCTGGCGGTAGTACCGCCACTGCTCAGCGGCAGTACCGCTCCAGGAGCTTAGTACCGCCTGCCTAGCGGTTGTTCATGGACGGACCTTTTTGCGAAGACTTTCTTGGCGGTGGTAGTGCCTTTGCACTTCCAGGGGCCCAGCGGTAGTACCGCTGGAGTGCCAGCGGTAGTACCGCTAGCTGGCGGTAGTACCACCCTGGTCAGCGGTAGTACCGCTAGAGTGCCAGCGGTGGTACCGCTGCAGCCAGCGGTAGTACCGCTCGGCTCGGGCTGTAAGTGGGGGTAACGGTCTGATTCCTTCCCCCACTATATAAAGGGGGTCCTCTTCCCCCTTGGCCTTATATATCCGTTGAGCTCTTGTTCTACCTCCATTGTTGACATTCTTAGAGCTTGCTAACTCTCAATCCCTCCAATGATTCTTGCTTGTTCTTGAGGGAAAAGAGAGAGGAGATCTAGATCCACATCTCCACCAATCACTTTCTCCTCAATGTGAGGGGAACCCCTTGGATCTTGATCTTGGAGTTCTTTGTGATCTCCTTGTTCTTCCACTCATATTTCTCCATAGCTTTCGTTGTTTTGGATGGATTTGAGTGTGAGGGACTTGACCACTTCGTGTGTTCTTGCCATTGCATTAGTTGCATCGGTTTGAGTTCTCCATGGTGATACGTGGAAGTGAAGTTTGAGAAGCTTATTTCCTTTGGTACTTAGTACCCTAGATATTGTTCTTCGCGGATGCCTTGGCGTCCTAGAAGCTTGGTGGTGTCTCGGAGCTCAATCATTGTGGTGTGAAGCTCCGAGCAAGCATCGGGGTCTCCAATTAGGTTGTGGAGATTGCCCCGAGCAATTTGTACGGGTACCGGTAACCGCCCCCAAGGGTTGCCACG
The DNA here is from genome assembly GCF_904849725.1 of Hordeum vulgare subsp. vulgare. Taxonomy (NCBI): domain Eukaryota; kingdom Viridiplantae; phylum Streptophyta; class Magnoliopsida; order Poales; family Poaceae; genus Hordeum; species Hordeum vulgare. Next base: position 141,943,009 of record NC_058522.1, read on the forward strand.
TGTAAGGGTTCGGTGAGCGCCCCCAAGATTTCCAGCCGCTGTTTGGATAGCTCTTGTCGTCGTGAATCCAACAAGCTTGGGTTTGCTCGATTCGGAGCTCGTATGCGAAAGTTATGGCTGTTTCAGTGGCGAGCGGTAGTACCGCTGACCTAGCGGTAGTACCGCTAGGGTTGGCGGTAGTACCGCTGGCCCTAGCGGTAGTACCGCTGGGTGGCGGTAGTACCGCCACTGGTCAGCGGCAGTACCGCTCCAGGAGCTTAGTACCGCCTGCCTAGCGGTTGTTCATGGACGAACCTTTTTGCGAAGACTTTCTTGGCGGTGGTAGTGCCTTTGCACTTCCAGGGGCCCAGCGGTAGTACCGCTGGAGTGCCAGCGGTAGTACCGCTAGCTGGCGGTAGTACCATCCTGGTCAGCGGTAGTACCGCTGGAGTGCCAGCGGTGGTACCGCTGGGCTCGGGCTGTAAGTGGGGGTAACGGTCTGATTCCTTCCCCCACTCTATAAAGGGGGTCCTCTTCCCCCTTGGCCTTATATATCCGTTGAGCTCTTGTTCTACCTCCATTGTTGACATTCTTAGAGCTAGCTAACTCTCAATCCCTCCAATGATTCTTGCTTGTTCTTGAGGGAAAAGAGAGAGGAGATCTAGATCCACATCTCCACCAATCACTTTCTCCTCAATGTGAGGGGAACCCCTTGGATCTTGATCTTGGAGTTCTTTGTGATCTCCTTGTTCTTCCACTCATATTTCTCCATAGCTTTCATTGTTTTGGATGGATTTGAGTGTGAGGGACTTGACCACTTCGTGTGTTCTTGCCATTGCATTAGTTGCATCGGTTTGAGTTCTCCATGGTGATACGTGGAAGTGAAGTTTGAGAAGCTTATTTCCTTTGGTACTTAGTACCCTAGATATTGTTCTTCGCGGATGCCTTGGCGTCCTAGAAGCTTGGTGGTGTCTCGGAGCTCAATCATTGTGGTGTGAAGCTCCGAGCAAGCATCGGGGTCTCCAATTAGGTTGTGGAGATTGCCCCGAGCAATTTGTACGGGTACCGGTAACCGCCCCCAAGGGTTGCCACGTGTAAGGGTTCGGTGAGCGCCCCCAAGATTTCCAGCCGCTGTTTGGATAGCTCTTGTCGTCGTGAATCCAACAAGCTTGGGTTTGCTCGATTCGGAGCTCGTATGCGAAAGTTATGGCTGTTTCAGTGGCGAGCGGTAGTACCGCTGACCTAGCGGTAGTACCGCTAGGGTTGGCGGTAGTACCGCTGGCTGGCGGTAGTACCGCCACTGGTCAGCGGCAGTACCGCTCCAGGAGCTTAGTACCGCCTGCCTAGCGGTTGTTCATGGACGGACCTTTTTGCGAAGACTTTCTTGGCGGTGGTAGTGCCTTTGCACTTCCAGGGGCCCAGCGGTAGTACCGCTGGAGTGCCAGCGGTAGTACCGCTAGCTGGCGGTAGTACCACCCCTGGTCAGCGGTAGTACCGCTGGAGTGCCAGCGGTGGTACCGCTGCAGCCAGCGGTAGTACCGCTGGGCTCGGGCTGTAAGTGGGGGTAACGGTCTGATTCCTTCCCCCACTATATAAAGGGGGTCCTCTTCCCCCTTGGCCTTATCTATCCGTTGAGCTCTTGTTCTACCTCCATTGTCGACATTATAGAGCTTGCTAACTCTCAATCCCTCCAATGATTCTTGCTTGTTCTTGAGGGAAAAGTGAGAGGAGATCTAGATCCACATCTCCACCAATCACTTTCTCCTCTATGTGAGGGGAACCCCTTGGATCTTGATCTTGGAGTTCTTTGTGAGCTCCTTGTTCTTCCTCTCATATTTCTCCATAGCTTTCGTTGTTGTGGAGGGATTTGAGTGTGAGGGACTTGACCACTTCATGTGTTCTTGCCATTGCACTAGTTGCATCGGTTTGAGTTCTCCATGGTGATACGTGGAAGTGAAGTTTGAGAAGCTTATTACCTTTGGTACTTAGTACCCTAGATATTGTTCTTCGCGGATGCCTTGGCGTCCTAGAAGCTTGGTGGTGTCTCGGAGCTCAATCATTGTGGTGTGAAGCTCCGGGCAAGCATCGGGGTCTCCCATTAGGTTGTGGAGATTGCCCCGAGCAATTTGTACGGGTACCGGTAACCGCCCCCAAGGGTTGCCACGTGTACGGGTTCGGTGAGCGCCCCCAAGATTTCCAGCCGCTGTTTGGATAGCTCTTGTCGTCCTGAATCCAACAAGCTTGGGTTTGCTCGATTCGGAGCTCGTATGCGAAAGTTATGGCTGTTTCAGTGGCGAGTGGTAGTACCGCTGACCTAGCGGTAGTACCGCTAGAGTTGGCGGTAGTACCGCTGGCCCTAGCGGTAGTACCGCTGGCTGGCGGTAGTACCGCCACTGGTCAGCGGCAGTACCGCTCCAGGAGCTTAGTACCGCCTTCCTAGCGGTTGTTCGTGGACGGACCTTTTTGCGAATACTTTCTTGGCGGTGGTAGTGCCTTTGCACTACCAGGGGCCCAGCGGTAGTACCGCTAGCTGGCGGTAGTACCACCCCTGGTCAGCGGTAGTACCGCTGGAGTGCCAGCGGTGGTACCGCTGCAGCCAGCGGTAGTACCGCTGGGCTCGGGCTGTAAGTGGGGGTAACGGTCTGATTCCTTCCCCCACTATATAAAGGGGGTCCTCTTCCCCCTTGGCCTTATATATCCGTTGAGCTCTTGCTCTACCTCCATTGTTGACATTCTTCGAGCTTGCTAACTCTCAATCCCTCCAATGATTCTTGCTTGTTCTTGAGGGAAAAGAGAGAGGAGATCTAGATCCACATCTCCACCAATTACTTTCTCCTCAATGTGAGGGGAACCCCTTGTATCTTGATCTTGGAGTTCTTTGTGAGCTCCTTGTTCTTCCTCTCATATTTCTCCATAGCTTTCGTTGTTTTGGATGGATTTGAGTGTGAGGGACTTGACCACTTCGTGTGTTCTTGCCATTGCATTAGTTGCATCGGTTTGAGTTCTCCATGGTGATACGTGGAAGTGAAGTTTGAGAAGCTTATTACCTTTGGTACTTAGTACCCTAGATATTGTTCTTCGCGGATGCCTTGGCGTCCTAGAAGCTTGGTGGTGTCTCGGAGCTCAATCATTGTGGTGTGAAGCTCCGGGCCAGCATCGGGGTCTCCAATTAGGTTGTGGAGATTGCCCCGAGCAATTTGTACGGGTACCGGTAACCGCCCCCAAGGGTTGCCACGTGTATGGGTTCGGTGAGCGCCCCCAAGATTTCCAGCCGCTGTTTGGATAGCTCTTGTCGTCGTGAATCCAACAAGCTTGGGTTTGCTCGATTCGGAGCTCGTATGCGAAAGTTATGGCTGTTTCAGTGGCGAGCGGTAGTACCACTGACCTAGCGGTAGTACCGCTAGGGTTGGCGGTAGTACCGCTGGCCCTAGCGGTAGTACCGCTGGCTGGCGGTAGTACCGCCACTGGTCAGCGGCAGTACCGCTCCAGGAGCTTAGTACCGCCTGCCTAGCGGTTGTTCGTGGACGGACCTTTTTGCGAAGACTTTCTTGGCGGTGGTAGTGCCTTTGCACTTCCAGGGGCCCAGCGGTAGTACCGCTGGAGTGCCAGCGGTAGTACCGCTAGCTGGCGGTAGTACCACCCCTGGTCAGCGGTAGTACCGCTGGAGTGCCAGCGGTGCTACCGCTGCAGCCAGCGGTAGTACCGCTGGGCTCGGGCTGTAAGTGTTGGTAACGGTCTGATTCCTTCCCCCACTATATAAAGGGGGTCCTCTTCCCCCTTGGCCTTATCTATCCGTTGAGCTCTTGTTCTACCTCCATTGTCGACATTCTAGAGCTTGCTAACTCTCAATCCCTCCAATGATTCTTGCTTGTTCTTGAGGGAAAAGAGAGAGGAGATCTAGATCCACATCTCCACCAATCACTTTCTCCTCTATGTGAGGGGAACCCCTTGGATCTTGATCTTGGAGTTCTTTGTGAGCTCCTTATTCTTCCTCTCATATTTCTCCATAGCTTTCGTTGTTGTGGAGGGATTTTAGTGTGAGGGACTTGACCACTTCATGTGTTCTTGCCATTGCATTAGTTGCATCGGTTTGAGTTCTCCATGGTGATACGTGGAAGTGAAGTTTGAGAAGCTTATTACCTTTGGTACTTAGTACCCTAGATATTGTTCTTCGCGGATGCCTTGGCGTCCTACAAGCTTGGTGGTGTCTGGAGCTCAATCATTGTGGTGTGAAGCTCCGGGCAAGCATCGGGGTCTCCCATTAGGTTGTGGAGATTGCCCCGAGCAATTTGTACGGGTACCGGTAACCGCCCCCAAGGGTTGCCACGTGTACGGGTTCTGTGACCGCCCCCAAGATTTCTAGCCGCTGTTTGGATAGCTCTTGTCGTCCTGAATCCAACAAGCTTGGGTTTGCTCGATTCGGAGCTCGTATGCGAAAGTTATGGCTGTTTCAATGGCGAGCGGTAGTACCGATGACCTAGCGGTAGTACCGCTAGAGTTGGCGGTAGTACCGCTGGCCCTAGCGGTAGTACCGCTGGCTGGCGGTAGTACCGCCACTGGTCAGCGGCAGTACCGCTCCAGGAGCTTAGTACCGCCTTCCTAGCGGTTGTTCGTGGACGGACCTTTTTGCGAATACTTTCTTGGCGGTGGTAGTGCCTTTGCACTACCAGGGGCCCAGCGGTAGTACCGCTAGCTGGCGGTAGTACCACCCCTGGTCAGCGGTAGTACCGCTGGAGTGCCAGCGGTGGTACCGCTACAGCCAGCGGTAGTACCGCTGGGCTCGGGCTGTAAGTGGGGGTAACGGTCTGATTCCTTCCCCCACTATATAAAGGGGGTCCTCTTCCCCCTTGGCCTTATATATCCGTTGAGCTCTTGCTCTACCTCCATTGTTGACATTCTTCGAGCTTGCTAACTCTCAATCCCTCCAATGATTCTTGCTTGTTCTTGAGGGAAAAGAGAGAGGAGATCTAGATCCACATCTCCACCAATTACTTTCTCCTCAATGTGAGGGGAACCCCTTGTATCTTGATCTTGGAGTTCTTTGTGAGCTCCTTGTTCTTCCTCTCATATTTCTCCATAGCTTTCGTTGTTTTGGATGGATTTGAGTGTGAGGGACTTGACCACTTCGTGTGTTCTTGCCATTGCATTAGTTGCATCGGTTTGAGTTCTCCATGGTGATACGTGGAAGTGAAGTTTGAGAAGCTTATTACCTTTGGTACTTAGTACCCTAGATATTGTTCTTCGCGGATGCCTTGGCGTCCTAGAAGCTTGGTGGTGTCTCGGAGCTCAATCATTGTGGTGTGAAGCTCCGGGCAAGCATCGGGGTCTCCCATTAGGTTGTGGAGATTGCCCCGAGCAATTTGTACGGGTACCGGTAACCGCCCCCAAGGGTTGCCACGTGTACGGGTTCGGTGAGCGCCCCCAAGATTTCCAGCCGCTGTTTGGATAGCTCTTGTCGTCCTGAATCCAACAAGCTTGGGTTTGCTCGATTCGGAGCTCGTATGCGAAAGTTATGGCTGTTTCAGTGGCGAGTGGTAGTACCGCTGACCTAGCGGTAGTACCGCTAGAGTTGGCGGTAGTACCGCTGGCCCTAGCGGTAGTACCGCTGGCTGGCGGTAGTACCGCCACTGGTCAGCGGCAGTACCGCTCCAGGAGCTTAGTACCGCCTTCCTAGCGGTTGTTCGTGGACGGACCTTTTTGCGAATACTTTCTTGGCGGTGGTAGTGCCTTTGCACTACCAGGGGCCCAGCGGTAGTACCGCTAGCTGGCGGTAGTACCACCCCTGGTCAGCGGTAGTACCGCTGGAGTGCCAGCGGTGGTACCGCTGCAGCCAGCGGTAGTACCGCTGGGCTCGGGCTGTAAGTGGGGGTAACGGTCTGATTCCTTCCCCCACTATATAAAGGGGGTCCTCTTCCCCCTTGGCCTTATATATCCGTTGAGCTCTTGCTCTACCTCCATTGTTGACATTCTTCGAGCTTGCTAACTCTCAATCCCTCCAATGATTCTTGCTTGTTCTTGAGGGAAAAGAGAGAGGAGATCTAGATCCACATCTCCACCAATTACTTTCTCCTCAATGTGAGGGGAACCCCTTGTATCTTGATCTTGGAGTTCTTTGTGAGCTCCTTGTTCTTCCTCTCATATTTCTCCATAGCTTTCGTTGTTTTGGATGGATTTGAGTGTGAGGGACTTGACCACTTCGTGTGTTCTTGCCATTGCATTAGTTGCATCGGTTTGAGTTCTCCATGGTGATACGTGGAAGTGAAGTTTGAGAAGCTTATTACCTTTGGTACTTAGTACCCTAGATATTGTTCTTCGCGGATGCCTTGGCGTCCTAGAAGCTTGGTGGTGTCTCGGAGCTCAATCATTGTGGTGTGAAGCTCCGGGCCAGCATCGGGGTCTCCAATTAGGTTGTGGAGATTGCCCCGAGCAATTTGTACGGGTACCGGTAACCGCCCCCAAGGGTTGCCACGTGTATGGGTTCGGTGAGCGCCCCCAAGATTTCCAGCCGCTGTTTGGATAGCTCTTGTCGTCGTGAATCCAACAAGCTTGGGTTTGCTCGATTCGGAGCTCGTATGCGAAAGTTATGGCTGTTTCAGTGGCGAGCGGTAGTACCACTGACCTAGCGGTAGTACCGCTAGGGTTGGCGGTAGTACCGCTGGCCCTAGCGGTAGTACCGCTGGCTGGCGGTAGTACCGCCACTGGTCAGCGGCAGTACCGCTCCAGGAGCTTAGTACCGCCTGCCTAGCGGTTGTTCGTGGACGGACCTTTTTGCGAAGACTTTCTTGGCGGTGGTAGTGCCTTTGCACTTCCAGGGGCCCAGCGGTAGTACCGCTGGAGTGCCAGCGGTAGTACCGCTAGCTGGCGGTAGTACCACCCCTGGTCAGCGGTAGTACCGCTGGAGTGCCAGCGGTGCTACCGCTGCAGCCAGCGGTAGTACCGCTGGGCTCGGGCTGTAAGTGTTGGTAACGGTCTGATTCCTTCCCCCACTATATAAAGGGGGTCCTCTTCCCCCTTGGCCTTATCTATCCGTTGAGCTCTTGTTCTACCTCCATTGTCGACATTCTAGAGCTTGCTAACTCTCAATCCCTCCAATGATTCTTGCTTGTTCTTGAGGGAAAAGAGAGAGGAGATCTAGATCCACATCTCCACCAATCACTTTCTCCTCTATGTGAGGGGAACCCCTTGGATCTTGATCTTGGAGTTCTTTGTGAGCTCCTTATTCTTCCTCTCATATTTCTCCATAGCTTTCGTTGTTGTGGAGGGATTTTAGTGTGAGGGACTTGACCACTTCATGTGTTCTTGCCATTGCATTAGTTGCATCGGTTTGAGTTCTCCATGGTGATACGTGGAAGTGAAGTTTGAGAAGCTTATTACCTTTGGTACTTAGTACCCTAGATATTGTTCTTCGCGGATGCCTTGGCGTCCTACAAGCTTGGTGGTGTCTGGAGCTCAATCATTGTGGTGTGAAGCTCCGGGCAAGCATCGGGGTCTCCCATTAGGTTGTGGAGATTGCCCCGAGCAATTTGTACGGGTACCGGTAACCGCCCCCAAGGGTTGCCACGTGTACGGGTTCTGTGACCGCCCCCAAGATTTCTAGCCGCTGTTTGGATAGCTCTTGTCGTCCTGAATCCAACAAGCTTGGGTTTGCTCGATTCGGAGCTCGTATGCGAAAGTTATGGCTGTTTCAATGGCGAGCGGTAGTACCGATGACCTAGCGGTAGTACCGCTAGAGTTGGCGGTAGTACCGCTGGCCCTAGCGGTAGTACCGCTGGCTGGCGGTAGTACCGCCACTGGTCAGCGGCAGTACCGCTCCAGGAGCTTAGTACCGCCTTCCTAGCGGTTGTTCGTGGACGGACCTTTTTGCGAATACTTTCTTGGCGGTGGTAGTGCCTTTGCACTACCAGGGGCCCAGCGGTAGTACCGCTAGCTGGCGGTAGTACCACCCCTGGTCAGCGGTAGTACCGCTGGAGTGCCAGCGGTGGTACCGCTACAGCCAGCGGTAGTACCGCTGGGCTCGGGCTGTAAGTGGGGGTAACGGTCTGATTCCTTCCCCCACTATATAAAGGGGGTCCTCTTCCCCCTTGGCCTTATATATCCGTTGAGCTCTTGCTCTACCTCCATTGTTGACATTCTTCGAGCTTGCTAACTCTCAATCCCTCCAATGATTCTTGCTTGTTCTTGAGGGAAAAGAGAGAGGAGATCTAGATCCACATCTCCACCAATCACTTTCTCCTCAATGTGAGGGGAACCCCTTGGATCTTGATCTTGGAGTTCTTTGTGAGCTCCTTGTTCTTCCTCTCATATTTCTCCATAGCTTTCGTTGTTTTGGATGGATTTGAGTGTGAGGGACTTGACAACTTCGTGTGTTCTTGCCATTGCCTTAGTTGCATCGGTTTGAGTTCTCCATGGTGATACGTGGAAGTGAAGTTTGGGAAGCTTATTACCTTTGGTACTTAGTACCCTAGATATTGTTCTTCGCGGATGCCTTGGCGTCCTAGAAGCTTGGTGGTGTCTCGGAGCTCAATCATTGTGGTGTGAAGCTCCGGGCAAGCATCGGGGTCTCCAATTAGGTTGTGGAGATTGCCCCGAGCAATTTGTACGGGTACCGGTAACCGCCCCCAAGGGTTGCCACGTGTACGGGTTCGGTGACCGCCCCCAAGATTTCCAACCGCTTTTTGGATAGCTCTTGTCGTCGTGAATCCAACAAGCTTGGGTTTGCTCGATTCGGAGCTCGTATGCGAAAGTTATGGCTGTTTCAGTGGCGAGCGGTAGTACCGCTGACCTAGCGGTAGTACCGCTAGGGTTGGCGGTAGTACCGCTGGCTGGCGGTAGTACCGCCACTGGTCAGCGGCAGTACCGCTCCAGGAGCTTAGTACCGCCTTCCTAGCGGTTGTTCGTGGACGGCCCTTTTTGCGAATACTTTCTTGGCGGTGGTAGTGCCTTTGCACTTCCAGGGGCCCAGCGGTAGTACCGCTGGAGTGCCAGCGGTAGTACCGCTAGCTGGCGGTAGTACCACCCCTGGTCAGCGGTAGTACCGCTGGAGTGCCAGCGGTGGTACCGCTGCAGCCAGCTGTAGTACCGCTGGGCTCGGGCTGTAAGTGGGGGTAACGGTCTGATTCCTTCCCCCACTATATAAAGGGGGTCCTCTTCCCCCTTGGCCTTATCTATCCGTTGAGCTCTTGTTCTACCTCCATTGTCGACATTCTAGAGCTTGCTAACTCTCAATCCCTCCAATGATTCTTGCTTGTTCTTGAGGGAAAAGAGAGAGGAGATCTAGATCCACATCTCCACCAATCACTTTCTCCTCTATGTGAGGGGAACCCCTTGGATCTTGATCTTGGAGTTCTTTGTGAGCTCCTTGTTCTTCCTCTCATATTTCTCCATAGCTTTCGTTGTTGTGGAGGGATTTGAGTGTGAGGGACTTGACCACTTCCTGTGTTCTTGCCATTGCGTTAGTTGCATCGGTTTGAGTTCTCCATGGTGATACGTGGAAGTGAAGTTTGAGAAGCTTATTACCTTTGGTACTTAGTACCCTAGATATTGTTCTTCGCGGATGCCTTGGCGTCCCAGAAGCTTGGTGGTGTCTCGGAGCTCAATCATTGTGGTGTGAAGCTCCGGGCAAGCATCGGGGTCTCCCATTAGGTTGCGGAGATTGCCCCGAGCAATTTGTACGGGTACCGGTAACCGCCCCCAAGGGTTGCCACGTGTACGGGTTCTGTGACCGCCCCCAAGATTTCTAGCCGCTGTTTGGATAGCTCTTGTCGTCCTGAATCCAACAAGCTTGGGTTTGCTCGATTCGGAGCTCGTATGCGAAAGTTATGGCTGTTTCAATGGCGAGCGGTAGTACCGCTGACCTAGCGGTAGTACCGCTAGAGTTGGCGGTAGTACCGCTGGCCCTAGCGGTAGTACCGCTGGCTGGCGGTAGTACCGCCACTGGTCAGCGGCAGTACCGCTCCAGGAGCTTAGTACCGCCTTCCTAGCGGTTGTTCGTGGACGGACCTTTTTGCGAATACTTTCTTGGCGGTGGTAGTGCCTTTGCACTACCAGGGGCCCAGCGGTAGTACCGCTAGCTGGCGGTAGTACCACCCCTGGTCAGCGGTAGTACCGCTGGAGTGCCAGCGGTGGTACCGCTACAGCCAGCGGTAGTACCGCTGGGCTCGGGCTGTAAGTGGGGGTAACGGTCTGATTCCTTCCCCCACTATATAAAGGGGGTCCTCTTCCCCCTTGGCCTTATATATCCGTTGAGCTCTTGCTCTACCTCCATTGTCGACATTCTTAGAGCTTGCTAACTCTCAATCCCTCCAATGATTATTGCTTGTTCTTGAGGGAAAAGAGAGAGGAGATCTAGATCCACATCTCCACCAATCACTTTCTCCTCTATGTGAGGGGAACCCCTTGGATCTTGATCTTGGAGTTCTTTGTGAGCTCCTTGTTCTTCCTCTCATATTTCTCCATAGCTTTCGTTGTTGTGGAGGGATTTGAGTGTGAGGGACTTGACCACTTCCTGTGTTCTTGCCATTGCATTAGTTGCATCGGTTTGAGTTCGCCATGGTGATACGTGGAAGTGAAGTTTGAGAAGCTTATTACCTTTGGTACTTAGTACCCTAGATATTGTTCATCGCGGATGCCTTGGCGTCCTAGAAGCTTGGTGGTGTCTCGGAGCTCAATCATTGTGGTGTGAAGCTCCGGGCAAGCAGCGGGGTCTCCCATTAGGTTGTGGAGATTGCCCCGAGCAATTTGTATGGGTACCGGTAACCGCCCCCAAGGGTTGCCACGTGTACGGGTTCGGTGACCGCCCCCAAGATTTCCAGCCGCTGTTTGGATATCTCTTGTCGTCCTGAATCCAACAAGCTTGGGTTTGCTCGATTCGGAGCTCGTATGCGAAAGTTATGGCTGTTTCAGTGGCGAGCGGTAGTACCGCTGACCTAGCGGTAGTACCGCTAGAGTTGGCGGTAGTACCGCTGGCCCTAGCGGTAGTACCGCTGGCTGACGGTAGTACCGCCACTAGTCAGCGGCAGTACCGCTCCAGGAGCTTAGTACCGCCTGCCTAGCGGTTGTTCGTGGACGGACCTTTTTGCGAAGAATTTCTTGGCGGTGGTAGTGCCTTTGCACTACCAGGGGCCTAGCGGTAGTACCGCTGGTACGAGCGGTAGTACCGCTGGAGTGCCAGCTGTAGTACCGCTAGCTGGCGGTAGTACCGCCCTGGTCAGCGGTAGTACCGCTAGCACCGCTGCAGCCAGCGGTAGTACCGCTGGGCTCGGGCTGTAAGTGGGGGTAACGGTCTGATTCCTTCCCCCACTATATAAAGGGGGTCCTCTTCCCCCTTGGCCTTATCTATCCGTTGAGCTCTTGTTCTACCTCCATTGTCGACATTCTTAGAGCTTGCTAACTCTCAAACCCTCCAGTGATTCTTGCTTGTTCTTGAGGGAAAAGAGAGAGGAGATCTAGATCCACATCTCCACCAATCACTTTCTCCTCTATGTGAGGGGAACCCCTTGGATCTTGATCTTGGAGTTCTTTGTGAGCTCCTTGTTCTTCCTCTCATATTTCTCCATAGCTTTCGTTGTTGTGGAGGGATTTGAGTGTGAGGGACTTGACCACTTCGTGTGTTCTTGCCATTGCATTAGTTGCATCGGTTTGAGTTCTCCATGGTGATACGTGGAAGTGAAGTTTGAGAAGCTTATTACCTTTGGTACTTAGTACCCTAGATATTGTTCTTCGCGGATGCCTTGGCGTCCTAGAAGCTTGTTGGTGTCTCGGAGCTCAATCATTGTGGTGTGAAGCTCCGGCCAAGCATCGGGGTCTCCCATTAGGTTGTGGAGATTGCCCCGAGCAATTTGTACGGGTACCGGTAACCGCCCCCAAGGGTTGCCACGTGTATGGGTTCGGTGAGCGCCCCCAAGATTTCCAGCCGCTGTTTGGATAGCTCTTGTCGTCGTGAATCCAACAAGTTTGGGTTTGCTCGAGTCGGAGCTCGTATGCAAAAGTTATGGCTGTTTCAGTGGCGAGCGGTAGTACCGCTAGGGTTGGCTGTAGTACCGCTGGCCCTAGCGGTAGTACCGCTGGCTGGCGGTAGTACCGCCACTGGTCAGCGGCAGTACCGCTCCAGGAGCTTAGTACCGCCTGCCTAGCGGTTGTTCGTGGACGGACCTTTTTGCGAAGACTTTCTTGGCGGTGGTAGTGCCTTTGCACTTCCAGGGGCCCAGCGGTAGTACCGCTGGAGTGCCAGCGGTAGTATCGCTAGCTGGCGGTAGTACCACCCCTGGTCAGCGGTAGTACCGCTGGAGTGCCAGCGGTGGTACCACTGCAGCCAGCGGTAGTACCGCTGGGCTCGGGGTGTAAGTGGGGGTAACGGTCTGATTCCTTCCCCCACTATATAAAGGGGGTCCTCTTCCCCCTTGGCCTTATCTATCCGTTGAGCTCTTGTTCTACCTCCATTGTCGACATTCTTAGAGCTTGCTAACTCTCAAACCCTCCAGTGATTCTTGCTTGTTCTTGAGGGAAAAGAGAGAGGAGATCTAGATCCACATCTCCACCAATCACTTTCTCCTCTATGTGAGGGGAACCCCTTGGATCTTGATCTTGGAGTTCTTTGTGAGCTCCTTGTTCTTCCTCTCATATTTCTCCATAGCTTTCGTTGTTGTGGAGGGATTTGAGTGTGAGGGACTTGACCACTTCATGTGTTCTTGCCATTGCATTAGTTGCATCGGTTTGAGTTCTCCATGGTGATACGTGGAAGTGAAGTTTGAGAAGCTTATTACCTTTGGTACTTAGTACCCTAGATATTGTTCTTCACGGATGCCTTGGCGTCCTAGAAGCTTGGTGGTGTCTCGGAGCTCAATCATTGTGGTGTGAAGCTCCGGCCAAGCATCGGGGTCTCCCATTAGGTTGTGGAGATTGCCCCGAGCAATTTGTACGGGTACCGGTAACCGCCCCCAAGGGTTGCCACGTGTACGGGTTCGGTGACCGCCCCCAAGATTTCCAGCCGCTGTTTGGATATGTCTTGTCGTCCTGAATCCAACAAGCTTGGGTTTGCTCGATTCGGAGCTCGTATGCGAAAGTTATGGCTGTTTCGGTGGCAAGCGGTAGTACCGTTGACCTAGCGGTAGTACCGCTAGAGTTGGCGGTAGTACCGCTGGCCCTAGCGGTAGTACCGCTGACTGGCGGTAGTACCGCCACTGGTCAGCGGCAGTACCGCTCCAGGAGCTTAGTACCGCCTGCCTAGCGGTTGTTCGTGGATGGACCTTTTTGCGAAGGCTTTCTTGGCGGTGGTAGTGCCTTTGCACTACCAGGGGCCCAGCGGTAGTACCGCTGGTACGAGCGGTAGTACCGCTGGAGTGCCAGCGGTAGTACCGCTAGCTGGCGGTAGTACCGCCCTGGTCAGCGGTAGTACCGCTGGCACCGCTGCAGCCATCGGTAGTACCGCTGGGCTCGGGCTGTAAGTGGGGGTAACGGTCTGATTCCTTCCCCCACTATATAAAGGGGGTCCTCTTCCCCCTTGGCCTTATCTATCCGTTGAGCTCTTGTTCTACCTCCATTGTCGACATTCTTAGAGCTTGCTAACTCTCAATCCCTCCAATGATTATTGCTTGTTCTTGAGGGAAAAGAGTGAGGAGATCTAGATCCACATCTCCACCAATCACTTTCTCCTCTATGTGAGGGGAACCCCTTGGATCTTGATCTTGGAGTTCTTTGTGAGCTCCTTGTTCTTCCTCTCATATTTCTCCATAGCTTTCGTTGTTGTGGAGGGATTTGAGTGTGAGGGACTTGACCACTTCCTGTGTTCTTGCCATTGCATTAGTTGCATCGGTTTGAGTTCGCCATGGTGATACATGGAAGTGAAGTTTGAGAAGCTTATTACCTTTGGTACTTAGTACCCTAGATATTGTTCATCGCGGATGCCTTGGCGTCCTAGAAGCTTGGTGGTGTCTCGGAGCTCAATCATTGTGGTGTGAAGCTCCGGGCAAGCAGCGGGGTCTCCCATTAGGTTGTGGAGATTGCCCCGAGCAATTTGTATGGGTACCGGTAACCGCCCCCAAGGGTTGCCACGTGTACGGGTTCGGTGACCGCCCCCAAGATTTCCAGCCGCTGTTTGGATATCTCTTGTCGTCCTGAATCCAACAAGCTTGGGTTTGCTCGATTCGGAGCTCGTATGCGAAAGTTATGGCTGTTTCAGTGGCGAGCGGTAGTACCGCTGACCTAGCGGTAGTACCGCTAGAGTTGGCGGTAGTACCGCTGGCCCTAGCGGTAGTACCGCTGGCTGAGGGTAGTACCGCCACTAGTCAGCGGCAGTACCGCTCCAGGAGCTTAGTACCGCCTGCCTAGCGGTTGTTCGTGGACGGACCTTTTTGCGAAGAATTTCTTGGCGGTGGTAGTGCCTTTGCACTACCAGGGGCCTAGCGGTAGTACCGCTGGTACGAGCGGTAGTACCGCTGGAGTGCCAGCTGTAGTACCGCTAGCTGGCGGTAGTACCGCCGTGGTCAGCGGTAGTACCGCTAGCACCGCTGCAGCAAGCGGTAGTACCGCTGGGCTCGGGCTGTAAGTGGGGGTAACGGTCTGATTCCTTCCCCCACTATATAAAGGGGGTCCTCTTCCCCCTTGGCCTTATCTATCCGTTCAGCTCTTGTTCTACCTCCATTGTCGACATTCTTAGAGCTTGCTAACTCTCAATCCCTCCAATGATTCTTGCTTGTTCTTGAGGGAAAAGAGAGAGGAGATCTAGATCCACATCTCCACCAATCACTTTCTCCTCAATGTGAGGGGAACCCCTTGGATCTTGATCTTGGAGTTCTTTGTGAGCTCCTTGTTCTTCCTCTCATATTTCTCCATAGCTTTCGTTGTTTTGGATGGATTTGAGTGTGAGGGACTTGACCACTTCGTGTGTTCTTGCCATTGCATTAGTTGCATCGGTTTGAGTTCTCCATTGTGATACGTGGAAGTGAAGTTTGAGAAGCTTATTACCTTTGGTACTTAGTACCCTAGATATTGTTCTTCGCGGATGCCTTGGCGTCCTAGAAGCTTGGTGGTGTCTCGGAGCTCAATCATTGTGGTGTGAAGCTCCGGGCAAGCATCGGGGTCTCCAATTAGGTTGTGGAGATTGCCCCGAGCAATTTGTACGGGTACCGGTAACCGCCCCCAAGGGTTGCCACGTGTATGGGTTCGGTGAGCGCCCCCAAGATTTCCAGCCGCTGTTTGGATAGCTCTTGTCGTCGTGAATCCAACAAGTTTGGGTTTGCTCGAGTCGGAGCTCGTATGCAAAAGTTATGGCTGTTTCAGTGGCGAGCGGTAGTACTGCTAGGGTTGGCTGTAGTACCGCTGGCCCTAGCGGTAGTACCGCTGGCTGGCGGTAGTACCGCCACTGGTCAGCGGCAGTACCGCTCCAGGAGCTTAGTACCGCCTGCCTAGCGGTTGTTCGTGGACGGACCTTTTTGCGAAGACTTTCTTGGCGGTGGTAGTGCCTTTGCACTTCCAGGGGCCCAGCGGTAGTACCGCTGGAGTGCCAGCGGTAGTATCGCTAGCTGGCGGTAGTACCACCCCTGGTCAGCGGTAGTACCGCTGGAGTGCCAGCGGTGGTACCACTGCAGCCAGCGGTAGTACCGCTGGGCTCGGGCTGTAAGTGGGGGTAACGGTCTGATTCCTTCCCCCACTATATAAAGGGGGTCCTCTTCCCCCTTGGCCTTATCTATCCGTTGAGCTCTTGTTCTACCTCCATTGTCGACATTCTTAGAGCTTGCTAACTCTCAAACCCTCCAGTGATTCTTGCTTGTTCTTGAGGGAAAAGAGAGAGGAGATCTAGATCCACATCTCCACCAATCACTTTCTCCTCTATGTGAGGGGAACCCCTTGGATCTTGATCTTGGAGTTCTTTGTGAGCTCCTTGTTCTTCCTCTCATATTTCTCCATAGCTTTCGTTGTTGTGGAGGGATTTGAGTGTGAGGGACTTGACCACTTCGTGTGTTCTTGCCATTGCATTAGTTGCATCGGTTTGAGTTTTCCATGGTGATACGTGGAAGTGAAGTTTGAGAAGCTTATTACCTTTGGTACTTAGTACCCTAGATATTGTTCTTCGCGGATGCCTTGGCGTCCTAGAAGCTTGGTGGTGTCTCGGAGCTCAATCATTGTGGTGTGAAGCTCCGGCCAAGCATCGGGGTCTCCCATTAGGTTGTGGAGATTGCCTCGAGCAATTTGTACGGGTACCGGTAACCGCCCCCAAGGGTTGCCACGTGTACGGGTTCGGTGACCGCCCCCAAGATTTCCAGCCGCTGTTTGGATATCTCTTGTCGTCCTGAATCCAACAAGCTTGGGTTTGCTCGATTCGGAGCTCGTATGCGAAAGTTATGGCTGTTTCGGTGGCAAGCGGTAGTACCGCTGACCTAGCGGTAGTACCGCTAGAGTTGGCGGTAGTACCGCTGGCCCTAGCGGTAGTACCGCTGACTGGCGGTAGTACCGCCACTGGTCAGCGGCAGTACCGCTCCAGGAGCTTAGTACCGCCTGCCTAGCGGTTGTTCGTGGACGGACCTTTTTGCGAAGACTTTCTTGGCGGTGGTAGTGCCTTTGCACTACCAGGGGCCCAGCGGTAGTACCGCTGGTACGAGCGGTAGTACCGCTGGAGTGCCAGCGGTAGTACCGCTAGCTGGCGGTAGTACCGCCCTGGTCAGCGGTAGTACCGCTGGCACCGCTGCAGCCATCGGTAGTACCGCTGGGCTCGGGCTGTAAGTGGGGGTAACGGTCTGATTCCTTCCCCCACTATATAAAGGGGGTCCTCTTCCCCCTTGGCCTTATCTATCCGTTGAGCTCTTGTTCTACCTCCATTGTCGACATTCTTAGAGCTTGCTAACTCTCAATCCCTCCAATGATTCTTGCTTGTTCTTGAGGGAAAAGAGAGAGGAGATCTAGATCCACATCTCCACCAATCACTTTCTCCTCTATGTGAGGGGAACCCCTTGGATCTTGATCTTGGAGTTCTTTGTGAGCTCCTTGTTCTTCCTCTCATATTTCTCCATAGCTTTCGTTGTTTTGGATGGATTTGAGTGTGAGGGACTTGACCACTTCGTGTGTTCTTGCCATTGCATTAGTTGCATCGGTTTGAGTTCTCCATGGTGATACGTGGAAGTGAAGTTTGAGAAGCTTATTACCTTTGGTACTTAGTACCCTAGATATTGTTCTTCGCGGATGCCTTGGCGTCCTAGAAGCTTGGTGGTGTCTTGGAGCTCAATCATTCTGGTGTGAAGCTCCGGGCAAGCATCGGGGTCTCCAATTAGGTTGTGGAGATTGCCCCGAGCAATTTGTCCGGGTACCGGTAACCGCCCCCAAGGGTTGCCACGTGTACAGGTTCGGTTACGGCCCCCATGATTTCCAGACGCTGTTTGGATAGCTCTTGTCGTCGTCAATCCAACAAGCTTGGGTTTGCTCAATTCGGAGCTCGTATGCGAAAGTTATGGCTGTTTCAGTGGCGAGCTGTAGTACCGCTAGGATTGGCGGTAGTACCGCTGGCCCTAGCGGTAGTACCGCTGGCTGGCGGTAGTACCGCCATTGGTCAGCGGAAGTACCGCTCCAGGAGCTTAGTACCGCCTGCCTAGCGGTTGTTCGTGGACGGACCTTTTTGCGAAGACTTTCTTGGCGGTGGTAGTGCCTTTGCACTTCCAGGGGCCCAGCGGTAGTACCGCTGGGACGAGCGGTAGTACCGCTGGAGTGCCAGCGGTAGTACCGCTAGCTGGCGGTAGTACCACCCCTGGTCAGCGGTAGTACCGCTGGAGTGCCAGCGGTGGTACCGCTGCAGCCAGCGGTAGTACCGCTGGGCTCGGGCTGTAAGTGGGGGTAACGGTCTGATTCCTTCCCCCACTATATAAAGGGGGTCCTCTTCCCCCTTGGCCTTATCTATCCGTTGAGCTCTTGTTCTACCTCCATTGTCGACATTCTTAGAGCTTGCTAACTCTCGATCCCTCCAATGATTCTTGCTTGTTCTTGAGGGAAAAGAGAGAGGAGATCTAGATCCACATCTCCACCAATCACTTTCTCCTCTATGTGAGGGGAACCCCTTGGATCTTGATCTTGGAGTTCTTTGTGAGCTGCTTGTTCTTCCTCTCATATTTCTCCATAGCTTTTGTTGTTGTGGAGGGATTTGAGTGTGAGGGACTTGACCACTTCGTGTGTTCTTGCCATTGCATTAGTTGCATCGGTTTGAGTTCTCCATGGTGATACGTGGAAGTGAAGTTTGAGAAGCTTATTACCTTTGGTACTTAGTACCCTAGATATTGTTCTTCGCGGATGCCTTGGCGTCCTAGAAGCTTGGTGGTGTCTCGGAGCTCAATCATTGTGGTGTGAAGCTCCGGGCAAGCATCGGGGTCTCCCATTAGGTTGCGGAGATTGCCCCGAGCAATTTGTATGGGTACCGGTAACCGCCCCCAAGGGTTGCCACGTGTACGGGTTCGGTGACCGCCCACAAGATTTCCAGCCGCTGTTTGGATAGCTCTTGTCGTCCTGAATCCAACAAGCTTGGGTTTGCTCGATTCGGAGCTCGTATGCGAAAGTTATGGCTGTTTCAGTGGCGAGTGGTAGTACCGCTGACCTAGCGGTAGTACCGCTAGAGTTGGCAGTAGTACCGCTGGCCCTAGCGGTAGTACCGCTGGCTGGCGGTAGTACCGCCACTGGTCAGCGGCAGTACCGCTCCAGGAGCTTAGTACCGCCTTCCTAGCGGTTGTTCGTGGACGGACCTTTTTGCGAAGACTTTCTTGGCGGTGGTAGTGCCTTTGCACTACCAGGGGCCCAGCGGTAGTACCGCTAGCTGGCGGTAGTACCACCACTGGTCAGCGGTAGTACTGCTGGGCTCGGGCTGTAAGTGGGGGTAACGGTCTGATTCCTTCCCCCACTATATAAAGGGGGTCCTCTTCCCCCTTGGCCTTATCTATCCGTTGAGCTCTTGTTCTACCTCCATTGTCGACATTCTTAGAGCTTGCTAACTCTCAATCCCTCCAATGATTCTTGCTTGTTCTTGAGGGAAAAGAGAGAGGAGATCTAGATCCACATCTCCACCAATCACTTTCTCCTCTATGTGAGGGGAACCCCTTGGATCTTGATCTTGGAGTTCTTTGTGAGCTGCTTGTTCTTCCTCTCATATTTCTCCATAGCTTTCGTTGTTGTGGAGGGATTTGAGTGTGAGGGACTTGACCACTTCGTGTGTTCTTGCCATTGCATTAGTTGCATCGGTTTGAGTTCTCCATGGTGATACGTGGAAGTGAAGTTTGAGAAGCTTATTACCTTTGGTACTTAGTACCCTAGATATTGTTCTTCGTGGATGCCTTGGCGTCCTAGAAGCTTGGTGGTGTCTCGGAGCTCAATCATTGTGGTGTGAAGCTCCGGGCAAGCATCGGGGTCTCCCATTAGGTTGCGGAGATTGCCCCGAGCAATTTGTACGGGTACCGGTAACCGCCCCCAAGGGTTGCCACGTGTACGGGTTCGGTGACCGCCCCCAAGATTTCCAGCCGCTATTTGGATAGCTCTTGTCGTCCTGAATCCAACAAGCTTGGGTTTGCTCGATTCGGAGCTCGTATCCGAAAGTTATGGCTGTTTCAGTGGCGAGTGGTAGTACCGCTGACCTAGCGGTAGTACCGCTAGAGTTGGCGGTAGTACCGCTGGCCCTAGCGGTAGTACCACTGGCTGGCGGTAGTACCGCCACTGGTCAGCGGCAGTACCGCTCCAGGAGCTTAGTACCGCCTTCCTAGCGGTTGTTCGTGGACGGACCTTTTTGCGAAAACTTTCTTGGCGGTGGTAGTGCCTTTGCACTACCAGGGGCCCAGCGGTAGTACCGCTAGCTGGCGGTAGTACCACCACTGGTCAGCGGTAGTACCGCTGGAGTGCCAGAGGTAGTACCGCTGGGCTCGGGCTGTAAGTGGGGGTAACGGTCTGATTCCTTCCCCCACTATATAAAGGGGGTCCTCTTCCCCCTTGGCCTTATCTATCCGTTGAGCTCTTGTTCTACCTCCATTGTCGACATTCTTAGAGCTTGCTAACTCTCAATCCCTCCAATGATTCTTGCTTGTTCTTGAGGGAAAAGAGAGAGGAGATCTAGATCCACATCTCCACCAATCACTTTCTCCTCTATGTGAGGGGAACCCCTTGGATCTTGATCTTGGAGTTCTTTGTGAGCTGCTTGTTCTTCCTCTCATATTTCTCCATAGCTTTCGTTGTTGTGGAGGGATTTGAGTGTGAGGGACTTGACCACTTCGTGTGTTCTTGCCATTGCATTAGTTGCATCGGTTTGAGTTCTCCATGGTGATACGTGGAAGTGAAGTTTGAGAAGCTTATTACCTTTGGTACTTAGTACCCTAGATATTGTTCTTCGCGGATGCCTTGGCGTCCTAAAAGCTTGGTGGTGTCTCGGAGCTCAATCATTGTGGTGTGAAGCTCCGGGCAAGCATCGGGGTCTCCCATTAGGTTGCGGAGATTGCCCCGAGCAATTTGTACGGGTACCGGTAACCGCCCCCAAGGGTTGCCACGTGTACGGGTTCGGTGACCGCCCCCAAGATTTCCAGCCACTGTTTGGATATCTCTTGTCATCCTGAATCCAACAAGCTTGGGTTTGCTCGATTCGGAGCTCGTATGCGAAAGTTATGGCTGTTTCAGTGGCGAGTGGTAGTACCGCTGACCTAGCGGTAGTACCGCTAGAGTTGGCGGTAGTACCGCTGGCCCTAGCGGCAGTACCGCTGGCTGGCGGTAGTACCGCCACTGGTCAGCGGCAGTACCGCTCCAGGAGCTTAGTACCGCCTTCCTAGCGGTTGTTCGTGGACGGACCTTTTTGCGAAGACTTTCTTGGCGGTGGTAGTGCCTTTGCACTACCAGGGGCCCAGCGGTAGTACCGCTAGCTGGCGGTAGTACCACCACTGGTCAGCGGTAGTACCGCTGGAGTGCGAGAGGTAGTACCGCTGGGCTCGGGCTGTAAGTGGGGGTAACGGTCTGATTCCTTCCCCCACTATATAAAGGGGGTCCTCTTCCCCCTTGGCCTTATCTATCCGTTGAGCTCTTGTTCTACCTCCATTGTCGACATTCTTAGAGCTTGCTAACTCTCAATCCCTCCAATGATTCTTGCTTGTTCTTGAGGGAAAAGAGAGAGGAGATCTAGATCCACATCTCCACCAATCACTTTCTCCTCTATGTGAGGGGAACCCCTTGGATCTTGATCTTGGAGTTCTTTGTGAGCTGCTTGTGCTTCCTCTCATATTTCTCCATAGCTTTCGTTGTTGTGGAGGGATTTGAGTGTGAGGGACTTGACCACTTCGTGTGTTCTTGCCATTGCATTAGTTGCATCGGTTTGAGTTCTCCATGGTGATACGTGGAAGTGAAGTTTGAGAAGCTTATTACCTTTGGTACTTAGTACCCTAGATATTGTTCTTCGCGGATGCCTTGGCGTCCTAGAAGCTTGGTGGTGTCTCGGAGCTCAATCATTGTGGTGTGAAGCTCCGGGCAAGCATCGGGGTCTCCCATTAGGTTGTGGAGATTGCCCCGAGCAATTTGTACGGGTACCGATAACCGCCCCCAAGGGTTGCCACGTGTACGGGTTCGGTGACCGCCCCCAAGATTTCTAGCCGCTGTTTGGATAGCTCTTGTCGTCCTGAATCCAACAAGCTTGGGTTTGCTCGATTCGGAGCTCGTATGCGAAAGTTATGGCTGTTTCAGTGGCGAGCGGTAGTACCGCTGACCTAGCGGTAGTACCGCTAGAGTTGGCGGTAGTACCGCTGGCCCTAGCGGTAGTACCGCTGGCTGGCGGTAGTACCGCCACTGGTCAGCGGCAGTACCGCTCCAGGAGCTTAGTACCGCCTTCCTAGCGGTTGTTCGTGGACGGACCTTCTTGCGAAGACTTTCTTGGCGGTGGTAGTGCCTTTGCACTACCAGGGGCCCAGCGGTAGTACCGCTAGCTGGCGGTAGTACCACCCCTGGTCAGCGGTAGTACCGCTGGAGTGCCAGCGGTGGTACCGCTGCAGCCAGCGGTAGTACCGCTGGGCTCGGGCTGTAAGTGGGGGTAACGGTCTGATTCCTTCCCCCACTATATAAAGGGGGTCCTCTTCCCCCTTGGCCTTATCTATCCGTTGAGCTCTTGTTCTACCTCCATTGTCGACATTCTTAGAGCTTGCTAACTCTCAATCCCTCCAATGATTCTTGCTTGTTCTTGAGGGAAAAGAGAGAGGAGATCTAGATCCACATCTCCACCAATCACTTTCTCCTCAATGTGAGGGGAACCCCTTGGATCTTGATCTTGGAGTCCTTTGTGAGCTCCTTGTTCTTCCTCTCATATTTCTCCATAGCTTTCGTTGTTTTGGATGGATTTGAGTGTGAGGGACTTGACCACTTCGTGTGTTCTTGCCATTGCATTAGTTGCATCGGTTTGAGTTCTCCATGGTGATACGTGGAAGTGATGTTTGAGAAGCTTATTACCTTTGGTACTTAGTACCCTAGATATTGTTCTTCGCGGATGCCTTGGCGTCCTAGAAGCTTGGTGGTGTCTCGGAGCTCAATCATTGTGGTGTGAAGCTCCGGGCAAGCATCGGGGTCTCCAATTAGGTTGTGGAGATTACCCCAAGCAATTTGTACGGGTACCGGTAACCGCCCCCAAGGGTTGCCACATGTACGGGTTCGGTGACCGCCCCCAAGATTTCCAACCGCTGTTTGGATAGCTCTTGTCATCGTGAATCCAACAAGCTTGGGTTTGCTCGATTCGGAGCTCGTATGCGAAAGTTATGGCTGTTTCAGTGGCGAGCGGTAGTACCGCAGACCTAGCGGTAGTACCGCTAGGGTTGGCGCTAGTACCGCTGGCCATATCAGTAGTACCGCTGGAGTGCCAGCGGTAGTACCGCTAGCTGGCGGTAGTACCACCCCTGGTCAGCGGTAGTACCGCTGGAGTGCCAACGGTGGTACCGCTGCAGCCAGCGGTAGTACCGCTGGGCTCGGGCTGTAAGTGGGGGTAACGGTCTGATTCCTTCCCCCACTATATAAAGGGGGTCCTCTTCCCCCTTGGCCTTATCTATCCGTTGAGCTCTTGTTCTACCTCCATTGTCGACATTCTAGAGCTTGCTAACTCTCAATCCCTCCAATGATTCTTGCTTGTTCTTGAGGGAAAAGAGAGAGGAGATCTAGATCCACATCTCCACCAATCACTTTCTCCTCTATGTGAGGGGAACCCCTTGGATCTTGATCTTGGAGTTCTTTGTGAGCTCCTTGTTCTTCCTCTCATATTTCTCCATAGCTTTCGTTGTTGTGGAGGGATTTGAGTGTGAGGGACTTGACCACTTCATGTGTTCTTGCCATTGCGTTAGTTGCATCGGTTTGAGTTCTCCATGGTGATACGTGGAAGTGAAGTTTGAGAAGCTTATTACCTTTGGTACTTAGTACCCTAGATATTGTTCTTCGCGGATGCCTTGGCGTCCTAGAAGCTTGGTGGTGTCTCGGAGCTCAATCATTGTGGTGTGAAGCTCCGGGCAAGCATCGGGGTCTCCCATTAGGTTGTGGAGATTGCCCCGAGCAATTTGTACGGGTACCGATAACCGCCCCCAAGGGTTGCCACGTGTACGGGTTCGGTGACCGCCCCCAAGATTTCTAGCCGCTGTTTGGATAGCTCTTGTCGTCCTGAATCCAACAAGCTTGGGTTTGCTCGATTCGGAGCTCGTATGCGAAAGTTATGGCTGTTTCAGTGGCGAGCGGTAGTACCGCTGACCTAGCGGTAGTACCGCTAGAGTTGGCGGTAGTACCGCTGGCCCTAGCGGTAGTACCGCTGGCTGGCGGTAGTACCGCCACTGGTCAGCGGCAGTACCGCTCCAGGAGCTTAGTACCGCCTTCCTAGCGGTTGTTCGTGGACGGACCTTTTTGCGAATACTTTCTTGGCGTTGGTAGTGCCTTTGCACTTCCAGGGGCCCAGCGGTAGTACCGCTGGAGTGCCAGCGGTAGTACCGCTAGCTGGCGGTAGTACCACCCCTGGTCAGCGGTAGTACCGCTGGAGTGCCAGCGGTGGTACCGCTGCAGCCAGCGGTAGTACCGCTGGGCTCGGGCTGTAAGTGGGGGTAACGGTCTGATTCCTTCCCCCACTATATAAAGGGGGTCCTCTTCCCCCTTGGCCTTATCTATCCGTTGAGCTCTTGTTCTACCTCCATTGTCGACATTCTAGAGCTTGCTAACTCTCAATCCCTCCAATGATTCTTGCTTGTTCTTGAGGGAAAAGAGAGAGGAGATCTAGATCCACATCTCCACCAATCACTTTCTCCTCTATGTGAGGGGAACCCCTTGGATCTTGATCTTGGAGTTCTTTGTGAGCTCCTTGTTCTTCCTCTCATATTTCTCCATAGCTTTCGTTGTTGTGGAGGGATTTGAGTGTGAGGGACTTGACCACTTCATGTGTTCTTGCCATTGCGTTAGTTGCATCGGTTTGAGTTCTCCATGGTGATACGTGGAAGTGAAGTTTGAGAAGCTTATTACCTTTGGTACTTAGTACCCTAGATATTGTTCTTCGCGGATGCCTTGGCGTCCTAGAAGCTTGGTGGTGTCTCGGAGCTCAATCATTGTGGTGTGAAGCTCCGGGCAAGCATCGGGGTCTCCCATTAGGTTGTGGAGATTGCCCCGAGCAATTTGTACGGGTACCGGTAACCGCCCCCAAGGGTTGCCACGTGTACGGGTTCGGTGACCGCCCCCAAGATTTCTAGCCGCTGTTTGGATAGCTCTTGTCGTCCTGAATCCAACAAGCTTGGGTTTGCTCGATTCGGAGCTCGTATGCGAAAGTTATGGCTGTTTCAGTGGCGAGCGGTAGTACCGCTGACCTAGCGGTAGTACCGCTAGAGTTGGCGGTAGTACCGCTGGCCCTAGCTGTAGTACCGCTGGCTGGCGGTAGTACCGCCACTGGTCAGCGGCAGTACCGCTCTAGGAGCTTAGTACCGCCTTCCTAGCGGTTGTTCGTGGACGGACCTTTTTGCGAAGACTTTCTTGGCGGTGGTAGTGCCTTTGCACTACCACGGGCCCAGCGGTAGTACCGCTAGCTGGCGGTAGTACCACCACTGGTAAGCGGTAGTACCGCTGGAGTGCCAGCGGTGGTACCGCTGCAGCCAGCGCTAGTACCGCTGGCCTCGGACTGTAAGTGGGGGTAACGGTTTGATTCCTTCCCCCATTATATAAAGGGGGTCCTCTTCCCCCTTGGCCTTATCTATCCGTTGAGCTCTTGTTCTACCTCCATTGTCGACATTCTTAGAGCTTGCTAACTCTCAATCCCTCCAATGATTCTTGCTTGTTCTTGAGGGAAAAGAGAGAGGAGATCTAGATACACATCTCCACCAATCACTTTCTCCTCTATGTGAGGGGAACCCCTTGGATCTTGATCTTGGAGTTCTTTGTGAGCTCCTTGTTCTTCCTCTCATATTTCTCCATAGCTTTCGTTGTTGTGGAGGGATTTGAGTGTGAGGGACTTGACCACTTCGTGTGTTCTTGCCATTGCATTAGTTGCAACGGTTTGAGTTCTCCATGGTGATACGTGGAAGTGAAGTTTGAGAAGCTTATTACCTTTGGTACTTAGTACCCTAGATATTGTTCTTCGCGGATGCCTTGGCGTCCTAGAAGCTTGGTGGTGTCTCGGAGCTCAATCATTGTGGTGTGAAGCTCCGGGCAAGATTCGGGGTCTCCCATTAGGTTATGGAGATTGCCCCGAGCAATTTGTACGGGTACCGGTAACCGCCCCCAAGGGTTGCCACGTGTACGGGTTCGGTGACCGCCCCTAAGATTTCTAGCCACTGTTTGGATAGCTCTTGTCGTCCTGAATCCAACAAGCTTGGGTTTGCTCGATTCGGAGCTCGTATGCGAAAGTTATGGCTGTTTCAGTGGCGAGCGGTAGTACCGCTAGAGTTGGCGGTAGTACCGCTGGCCCTAGCGGTAGTACCGCTGGCTGGCGGTAGTACCGCCACTGGTCAGCGGCAGTACCGCTCCAGGAGCTTAGTACCGCCTTCCTAGCGGTTGTTCGTGGACGAACCTTTTTGCGAAGACTTTCTTGGCGGTGGTAGTGCCTTTGCACTACAAGGGCCCAGCGGTAGTACCGCTAGCTGGCGGTAGTACCACCCTGGTCAGCGGTAGTACCGCTGGAGTGCCAGCGGTGGTACCGCTGCAGCCAGCGGTAGTACCGCTAGGCTCGGGCTGTAAGTGGGGGTAACGGTCTGATTCCTTCCCCCACTATATAAAGGGGGTCCTCTTCCCCCTTGGCCTTATATATCCGTTGAGCTCTTGTTCTACCTCCATTGTTGACATTCTTAGAGCTTGCTAACTCTCAATCCCTCCAATGATTCTTGCTTGTTCTTGAGGAAAAAGAGAGAGGAGATCTAGATCCACATCTCCACCAATCACTTTCTCTTCAATGTGAGGGGAACCCCTTGGATCTTGATCTTGGAGTTCTTTGTGAGCTCCTTGTTCTTCCACTCATATTTCTCCATAGCTTTCGTTGTTTTGGTTGGATTTGAGTGTGAGGGACTTGACCACTTCGTGTGTTCTTGCCATTGCATTAGTTGCATCGGTTTGAGTTCTCCATGGTGATACGTGGAAGTGAAGTTTGAGAAGCTTATTACCTTTGGTACTTAGTACCCTAGATATTGTTTTTCGCGGATGCCTTGGCGTCCTAGAAGCTTGGTGGTGTCTCGGAGCGCAATCATTGTGGTGTGAAGCTCCGGGCAAGCATCGGGGTCTCCCATTAGGTTGTGGAGATTTCCCCGAGCAATTTGTATGGGTACCGGTAACCGCCCCCAAGGGTTGCCACGTGTACGGGTTCGGTGACCGCCCCCAAGATTTCCAGCCGCTGTTTGGATAGCTCTTGTCGTCCTGAATCCAACAAGCTTGGGTTTGCTCGATTCGGAGCTCGTATGCGAAAGTTATGGCTGTTTCAGTGGCGAGCGGTAGTACCGCTGACCTAGCGGTAGTACCGCTAGAGTTGGCGGTAGTACCGCTGGCCCTAGCTGTAGTACCGCTGGCTGGCGGTAGTACCGCCACTGGTCAGCGGCAGTACCGCTCTAGGAGCTTAGTACCGCCTTCCTAGCGGTTGTTCGTGGACGGACCTTTTTGCGAAGACTTTCTTGGCGGTGGTAGTGCCTTTGCACTACCACGGGCCCAGCGGTAGTACCGCTAGCTGGCGGTAGTACCACCACTGGTAAGCGGTAGTACCGCTGGAGTGCCAGCGGTGGTACCGCTGCAGCCAGCGGTAGTACCGCTGGCCTCGGACTGTAAGTGGGGGTAACGGTTTGATTCCTTCCCCCATTATATAAAGGGGGTCCTCTTCCCCCTTGGCCTTATCTATCCGTTGAGCTCTTGTTCTACCTCCATTGTCGACATTCTTAGAGCTTGCTAACTCTCAATCCCTCCAATGATTCTTGCTTGTTCTTGAGGGAAAAGAGAGAGGAGATCTAGATACACATCTCCACCAATCACTTTCTCCTCTATGTGAGGGGAACCCCTTGGATCTTGATCTTGGAGTTCTTTGTGAGCTCCTTGTTCTTCCTCTCATATTTCTCCATAGCTTTCGTTGTTGTGGAGGGATTTGAGTGTGAGGGACTTGACCACTTCGTGTGTTCTTGCCATTGCATTAGTTGCATCGGTTTGAGTTCTCCATGGTGATACGTGGAAGTGAAGTTTGAGAAGCTTATTACCTTTGGTACTTAGTACCCTAGATATTGTTCTTCGCGGATGCCTTGGCGTCCTAGAAGCTTGGTGGTGTCTCGGAGCTCAATCATTGTGGTGTGAAGCTCCGGGCAAGATTCGGGGTCTCCCATTAGGTTATGGAGATTGCCCTGAGCAATTTGTACGGGTACCGGTAACCGCCCCCAAGGGTTGCCACGTG
Organism: Hordeum vulgare subsp. vulgare; assembly: GCF_904849725.1. Classification (NCBI taxonomy): domain Eukaryota; kingdom Viridiplantae; phylum Streptophyta; class Magnoliopsida; order Poales; family Poaceae; genus Hordeum; species Hordeum vulgare. The sequence goes on from NC_058522.1 coordinate 141,970,829, forward strand.
TACGGGTTCGGTGACCGCCCCTAAGATTTCTAGACACTGTTTGGATAGCTCTTGTCGTCCTGAATCCAACAAGCTTGGGTTTGCTCGATTCGGAGCTCGTATGCGAAAGTTATGGCTGTTTCAGTGGCGAGCGGTAGTACCGCTAGAGTTGGCGGTAGTACCGCTGGCCCTAGCGGTAGTACCGCTGGCTGGCGGTAGTACCGCCACTGGTCAGCGGCAGTACCGCTCCAGGAGCTTAGTACCGCCTTCCTAGCGGTTGTTCGTGGACGAACCTTTTTGCGAAGACTTTCTTGGCGGTGGTAGTGCCTTTGCACTACAAGGGCCCAGCGGTAGTACCGCTAGCTGGCGGTAGTACCACCCTGGTCAGCGGTAGTACCGCTGGAGTGCCAGCGGTGGTACCGCTGCAGCCAGCGGTAGTACCGCTAGGCTCGGGCTGTAAGTGGGGGTAACGGTCTGATTCCTTCCCCCACTATATAAAGGGGGTCCTCTTCCCCCTTGGCCTTATATATCCGTTGAGCTCTTGTTCTACCTCCATTGTTGACATTCTTAGAGCTTGCTAACTCTCAATCCCTCCAATGATTCTTGCTTGTTCTTGAGGGAAAAGAGAGAGGAGATCTAGATCCACATCTCCACCAATCACTTTCTCTTCAATGTGAGGGGAACCCCTTGGATCTTGATCTTGGAGTTCTTTGTGAGCTCCTTGTTCTTCCACTCATATTTCTCCATAGCTTTCGTTGTTTTGGTTGGATTTGAGTGTGAGGGACTTGACCACTTCGTGTGTTCTTGCCATTGCATTAGTTGCATCGGTTTGAGTTCTCCATGGTGATACGTGGAAGTGAAGTTTGAGAAGCTTATTACCTTTGGTACTTAGTACCCTAGATATTGTTTTTCGCGGATGCCTTGGCGTCCTAGAAGCTTGGTGGTGTCTCGGAGCGCAATCATTGTGGTGTGAAGCTCCGGGCAAGCATCGGGGTCTCCCATTAGGTTGTGGAGATTTCCCCGAGCAATTTGTATGGGTACCGGTAACCGCCCCCAAGGGTTGCCACGTGTACGGGTTCGGTGACCGCCCCCAAGATTTCCAGCCGCTGTTTGGATAGCTCTTGTCGTCCTGAATCCAACAAGCTTGGGTTTGCTCGATTCGGAGCTCGTATGCGAAAGTTATGGCTGTTTCAGTGGCGAGCGGTAGTACCGCTGACCTAGCGGTAGTACCGCTAGGGTTGGCGGTAGTACCGCTGGCCCTAGCAGTAGTACCGCTGACTGGCGGTAGTACCGCCACTGGTCAGCGGCAGTACCGCTCCAGGAGCTTAGTACCGCCTGCCTAGCGGTTGTTCGTGGACGGACCTTTTTGCGAAGACTTTCTTGGCGGTGGTAGTGCCTTTGCACTTCCAGGGGCCCAGCGGTAGTACCGCTGGAGTGCCAGTGGTAGTACCGCTAGCTGGCGGTAGTACCACCCCTGGTCAGCGGTAGTACCGCTGGAGTGCCAGCGGTAGTACCGCTAGCTGGCGGTAGTACCACCCCTGGTCAGCGGTAGTACCGCTGGAGTGCCAGCGGTGGTACCGCTGCAGCCAGCGGTAGTACCGCTGGGCTCGGGCTGTAAGTGGGGGTAACGGTCTGATTCCTTCCCCCACTATATAAAGGGGGTCCTCTTCCCCATTGGCCTTATCTATCCGTTGAGCTCTTGTTCTACCTCCATCGTCGACATTCTTAGAGCTTGCTAACTCTGAATCCCTCCAATGATTCTTGCTTGTTCTTGAGGGAAAAGAGAGAGGAGATCTAGATCCACATCTCCACCAATCACTTTCTCCTCAATGTGAGGGGAACCCCTTGGATCTTGATCTTGGAGTTCTTTGTGAGCTCCTTGTTCTTCCTCTCATATTTCTCCAAAGCTTTCGTTGTTTTGGATGGATTTGAGTGTGAGGGACTTGACCACTTCGTGTGTTCTTGCCATTGCATTAGTTGCATCGGTTTGAGTTCTCCATGGTGATACGTGGAAGTGAAGTTTGAGAAGCTTATTACCTTTGGTACTTAGTACCCTAGATATTGTTCTTCGCGGATGCCTTGGCGTCCTAGAAGCTTGGTGGTGTCTCGGAGCTCAATCATTCTGGTGTGAAGCTCCGGGCAAGCATCGGGGTCTCCAATTAGGTTGTGGAGATTGCCCCGAGCAATTCGTACGGGTACCGGTAACCGCCCCCAAGGGTTGCCACGTGTACGGGTTCGGTGACCGCCCCCAAGATTTCCAACCGCTGTTTGGATAGCTCTTGTCGTCGTCAATCCAACAAGTTTGGGTTTGCTCGATTCGGAGCTCGTATGCGAAAGTTATGGCTGTTTCAGTGGCGAGCGGTAGTACCGCTGACCTAGCGGTAGTACCGCTAGGGTTGGCGGTAGTACCGCTGGCCCTAGCGGTAGTACCGTTGGCTGGCGGTAGTACCGCCACTGGTCAGCGGCAGTACCGCTCCAGGAGCTTAGTACCGCCTGCCTAGCGGTTGTTCGTGGACGGACCTTTTTGCGAAGACTTTCTTGGCGGTGGTAGTGCCTTTGCACTTCCAGGGGCCCAGCGGTAGTACCGCTGGAGTGCCAGTGGTAGTACCGCTAGCTGGCGGTAGGACCACCCCTGGTCAGCGGTAGTACCGCTGGAGTGCCAGCGGTGGTACCGCTGCAGCCAGCGGTAGTACCGCTGGGCTCGGGCTGTAAGTGGGGGTAACGGTCTGATTCCTTCCCCCACTATATAAAGGGGGTCCTCTTCCCCCTTGGCCTTATCTATCGGTTGAGCTCTTGTTCTACCTCCATTGTCGACATTCTTAGAGCTTGCTAACTCTCAATCCCTCCAATGATTCTTGCTTGTTCTTGAGGGAAAAGAGAGAGGAGATCTAGATCCACATCTCCACCAATCACTTTCTCCTCTATGTGAGGGGAACCCCTTGGATCTTGATCTTGGAGTTCTTTGTGAGCTCCTTGTTCTTCCTCTCATATTTCTCCATAGCTTTCGTTGTTGTGGAGGGATTTGAGTGTGAGGGACTTGACCACTTCATGTGTTCTTGCGATTGCATTAGTTGCATCGGTTTGAGTTCTCCATGGTGATACGTGGAAGTGAAGTTTGAGAAGCTTATTACCTTTGGTACTTAGTACCCTAGATATTGTTCTTCGCGGATGCCTTGGTGTCCTAGAAGCTTGGTGGTGTCTCGGAGCTCAATCATTGTGGTGTGAAGCTCCGGGCAAGAATCGGGGTCTCCCATTAGGTTGTGGAGATTGCCCCGAGCAATTTGTACGGGTACCGGTAACCGCCCCCAAGGGTTGCCACGTGTACGGGTTCGGTGACCGCCCCCAAGATTTCTAGCCGCTGTTTGGATATCTCTTATCGTCCTGAATCCAACAACCTTGGGTTTGCTCGATTCGGAGCTCGTATGCGAAAGTTATGGCTGTTTCAGTGGCGAGCGGTAGTACCGCTGACCTAGCGGTAGTACCGCTAGAGTTGGCGGTAGTACCGCTGGCCCTAGCGGTAGTACCGCTGGCTGACGGTAGTACCGCCACTAGTCAGCGGCAGTACCGCTCCAGGAGCTTAGTACCGCCTGCCTAGCGGTTGTTCGTGGACGGACCTTTTTGCGAAGAATTTCTTGGCGGTGGTAGTGCCTTTGCACTACCAGGGGCCCAGCGGTAGTACCGCTGGTACGAGCGGTAGTACCGCTGGAGTGCCAGCGGTAGTACCGCTAGCTGGCGGTAGTACCGCCCTGGTCAGCGGTAGTACCGCTAGCACCGCTGCAGCAAGCGGTAGTACCGCTGGGCTCGGGCTGTAAGTGGGGGTAACGGTTTGATTCCTTCCCCCACTATATAAAGGGGGTCCTCTTCCCCCTTGGCCTTATCTATCCGTTGAGCTCTTGTTCTACCTCCATTGTCGACATTCTTAGAGCTTGCTAACTCTCAATCCCTCCAATGATTCTTGCTTGTTCTTGAGGGAAAAGAGAGAGGAGATCTAGATCCACATCTCCACCAATCACTTTCTCCTCAATGTGAGGGGAACCCCTTGGATCTTGATCTTGGAGTTCTTTGTGAGCTCCTTGTTCTTCCTCTCATATTTCTCCATAGCTTTCGTTGTTTTGGATGGATTTGAGTGTGAGGGACTTGACCACTTCGTGTGTTCTTGCCATTGCATTAGTTGCATCGGTTTGAGTTCTCCATGGTGATACGTGGAAGTGAAGTTTGAGAAGCTTATTACCTTTGGTACTTAGTACCCTAGATATTGTTCTTCGCGGATGCCTTGGCGTCCTAGAAGCTTGGTGGTGTCTCGGAGCTCAATCATTGTGGTGTGAAGCTCCGGGCAAGCATCGGGGTCTCCAATTAGGTTGTGGAGATTGCCCCGAGCAATTTGTACGGGTACCGGTAACCCCCCCCAAGGGTTGCCACGTGTATGGGTTCGGTGAGCGCCCCCAAGATTTCCAGCCGCTGTTTGGATAGCTCTTGTCGTCGTGAATCCAACAAGTTTGGGTTTGCTCGAGTCGGAGCTCGTATGCAAAAGTTATGGCTGTTTCAGTGGCGAGCGGTAGTACCGCTAGGGTTGGCTGTAGTACCGCTGGCCCTAGCGGTAGTACCGCTGGCTGGCGGTAGTACCGCCACTGGTCAGCGGCAGTACCGCTCCAGGAGCTTAGTACCGCCTGCCTAGCGGTTGTTCGTGGACGGACCTTTTGGCGAAGACTTTCTTGGCGGTGGTAGTGCCTTTGCACTTCCAGGGGCCCAGCGGTAGTACCGCTGGAGTGCCAGCGGTAGTATCGCTAGCTGGCGGTAGTACCACCCCTGGTCAGCGGTAGTACCGCTGGAGTGCCAGCGGTGGTACCACTGCAGCCAGCGGTAGTACCGCTGGGCTCGGGGTGTAAGTGGGGGTAACGGTCTGATTGCTTCCCCCACTATATAAAGGGGGTCCTCTTCCCCCTTGGCCTTATCTATCCGTTGAGCTCTTGTTCTACCTCCATTGTCGACATTCTTAGAGCTTGCTAACTCTCAATCCCTCCAATGATTCTTGCTTGTTCTTGAGGGAAAAGAGAGAGGACATCTAGATCCACATCTCCACCAATCACTTTCTCCTCTATGTGAGGGGAACCCCTTGGATCTTGATCTTGGAGTTCTTTGTGAGCTCCTTGTTCTTCCTCTCATATTTCTCCATAGCTTTCGTTGTTGTGGAGGGATTTGAGTGTGAGGGACTTGACCACTTCCTGTGTTCTTGCGATTGCATTAGTTGCATCGGTTTGAGTTCTCCATGGTGATACGTGGAAGTGAAGTTTGAGAAGTTTATTACCTTTGGTACTTAGTACCCTAGATATTGTTCTTCGCGGATGCCTTGGTGTCCTAGAAGCTTGGTGGTGTCTCGGAGCTCAATCATTGTGGTGTGAAGCTCCGGGCAAGAATCGGGGTCTCCCAGTAGGTTGTGGAGATTGCCCCGAGCAATTTGTACGGGTACCGGTAACCGCCCCCAAGGGTTGCCACGTGTACGGGTTCGGTGACCGCCCCCAAGATTTCTAGCCGCTGTTTGGATATCTCTTGTCGTCCTGAATCCAACAACCTTGGGTTTGCTCGATTCGGAGCTCGTATGCGAAAGTTATGGCTGTTTCAGTGGCGAGCGGTAGTACCGCTGACCTAGCGGTAGTACAGCTAGAGTTGGCGGTAGTACCGCTGGCCCTAGCGGTAGTACCGCTGGCTGACGGTAGTACCGCCACTAGTCAGCGGCAGTACCGCTCCAGGAGCTTAGTACCGCCTGCCTAGCGGTTGTTCGTGGACGGACCTTTTTGCGAAGAATTTCTTGGCGGTGGTAGTGCCTTTGCACTACCAGGGGCCCAGCGGTAGTACCGCTGGTACGAGCGGTAGTACCGCTGGAGTGCCAGCTGTAGTACCGCTAGCTGGCGGTAGTACCGCCCTGGTCAGCGGTAGTACCGCTAGCACCGCTGCAGCAAGCGGTAGTACCGCTGGGCTCGGGCTGTAAGTGGGGGTAACGGTCTGATTCCTTCCCCCACTATATAAAGGGGGTCCTCTTCCCCCTTGGCCTTATCTATCCGTTGAGCTCTTGTTCTACCTCCATTGTCGACATTCTTAGAGCTTGCTAACTCTCAATCCCTCCAATGATTCTTGCTTGTTCTTGAGGGAAAAGAGAGAGGAGATCTAGATCCACATCTCCACCAATCACTTTCTCCTCAATGTGAGGGCAACCCCTTGGATCTTGATCTTGGAGTTCTTTGTGAGCTCCTTGTTCTTCCTCTCATATTTCTCCATAGCTTTCGTTGTTTTGGATGGATTTGAGTGTGAGGGAATTGACCACTTCGTGTGTTCTTGCCATTGCATTAGTTGCATCGGTTTGAGTTCTCCATGGTGATACGTGGAAGTGAAGTTTGAGAAACTTATTACCTTTGGTACTTAGTACCCTAGATATTGTTCTTCACGGATGCCTTGGCGTCCTAGAAGCTTGGTGGTGTCTCGGAGCTCAATCATTGTCGTGTGAAGCTCCGGGCAAGCATCGGGGTCTCCAATTAGGTTGTGGAGATTGCCCCGAGCAATTTGTACGGGTACCGGTAACCGCCCCCAAGGGTTGCCACGCGTATGGGCTCGGTGAGCGCCCCCAAGATTTCCAGCCGCTGTTTGGATAGCTCTTGTCGTCGTGAATCCAACAAGTTTGGGTTTGCTCGAGTCGGAGCTCGTATGCAAAAGTTATGGCTGTTTCAGTGGCGAGCGGTAGTACCGCTAGGGTTGGCTGTAGTACCGCTGGCCCTAGCGGTAGTACCGCTGGCTGGCGGTAGTACCGCCACTGGTCAGCGGCAGTACCGCTCCAGGAGCTTAGTACCGCCTGCCTAGCGGTTGTTCGTGGACGGACCTTTTTGCGAAGACTTTCTTGGCGGTGGTAGTGCCTTTGCACTTCCAGGGGCCCAGCGGTAGTACCGCTGGAGTGCCAGCGGTAGTATCGCTAGCTGGCGGTAGTACCACCCCTGGTCAGCGGTAGTACCGCTGGAGTGCCAGCGGTGGTACCACTGCAGCCAGCGGTAGTACCGCTGGGCTCGGGCTGTAAGTGGGGGTAACGGTCTGATTCCTTCCCCCACTATATAAAGGGGGTCCTCTTCCCCCTTGGCCTTATCTATCCGTTGAGCTCTTGTTCTACCTCCATTGTCGACATTCTTAGAGCTTGCTAACTCTCAAACCCTCCAGTGATTCTTGCTTGTTCTTGAGGGAAAAGAGAGAGGAGATCTAGATCCACATCTCCACCAATCACTTTCTCCTCTATGTGAGGGGAACCCCTTGGATCTTGATCTTGGAGTTCTTTGTGAGCTCCTTGTTCTTCCTCTCATATTTCTCCATAGCTTTCGTTGTTGTGGAGGGATTTGAGTGTGAGGGACTTGACCACTTCATGTGTTCTTGCGATTGCATTAGTTGCATCGGTTTGAGTTCTCCATGGTGATACGTGGAAGTGAAGTTTGAGAAGCTTATTACCTTTGGTACTTAGTACCCTAGATATTGTTCTTCGCGGATGCCTTGGCGTCCTAGAAGCTTGTTGGTGTCTCGGAGCTCAATCATTGTGGTGTGAAGCTCCGGCCAAGCATCGGGGTCTCCCATTAGGTTGTGGAGATTGCCCCGAGCAATTTGTATGGGTACCGGTAACCGCCCCCAAGGGTTGCCACGTGTACGGGTTCGGTGACCGCCCCCAAGATTTCCAGCCGCTGTTTGGATATCTCTTGTCGTCCTGAATCCAACAAGCTTGGGTTTGCTCGATTCGGAGCTCGTATGCGAAAGTTATGGCTGTTTTGGTGGCAAGCGGTAGTACCGCTGACCTAGCGGTAGTACCGCTAGAGTTGGCGGTAGTACCGCTGGCCCTAGCGGTAGTACCGCTGACTGGCGGTAGTACCGCCACTGGTCAGCGGCAGTACCGCTCCAGGAGCTTAGTACCGCCTGCCTAGCGGTTGTTCGTGGACGGACCTTTTTGCGAAGACTTTCTTGGCGGTGGTAGTGCCTTTGCACTACCAGGGGCCCAGCGGTAGTACCGCTGGTACGAGCGGTAGTACCGCTGGAGTGCCAGCGGTAGTACCGCTAGCTGGCGGTAGTACCGCCCTGGTCAGCGGTAGTACCGCTGGCACCGCTGCAGCCATCGGTAGTACCGCTGGGCTCGGGGTGTAAGTGGGGGTAACGGTCTGATTGCTTCCCCCACTATATAAAGGGGGTCCTCTTCCCCCTTGGCCTTATCTATCCGTTGAGCTCTTGTTCTACCTCCATTGTCGACATTCTTAGAGCTTGCTAACTCTCAATCCCTCCAATGATTATTGCTTGTTCTTGAGGGAAAAGAGAGAGGAGATCTAGATCCACATCTCCACCAATCACTTTCTCCTCTATGTGAGGGGAACCCCTTGGATCTTGATCTTGGAGTTCTTTGTGAGCTCCTTGTTCTTCCTCTCATATTTCTCCATAGCTTTCGTTGTTGTGGAGGGATTTGAGTGTGAGGGACTTGACCACTTCCTGTGTTCTTGCCATTGCATTAGTTGCATCGGTTTGAGTTCGCCATGGTGATACATGGAAGTGAAGTTTGAGAAGCTTATTACCTTTGGTACTTAGTACCCTAGATATTGTTCATCGCGGATGCCTTGGCGTCCTAGAAGCTTGGTGGTGTCTCGGAGCTCAATCATTGTGGTGTGAAGCTCCGGGCAAGCAGCGGGGTCTCCCATTAGGTTGTGGAGATTGCCCCGAGCAATTTGTATGGGTACCGGTAACCGCCCCCAAGGGTTGCCACGTGTACGGGTTCGGTGACCGCCCCCAAGATTTCCAGCCGCTGTTTGGATATCTCTTGTCGTCCTGAATCCAACAAGCTTGGGTTTGCTCGATTCGGAGCTCGTATGCGAAAGTTAATGCTGTTTCAGTGGCGAGCGGTAGTACCGCTGACCTAGCGGTAGTACCGCTAGAGTTGGTGGTAGTACCGCTGGCCCTAGCGGTAGTACCGCTGGCTGACGGTAGTACCGCCACTAGTCAGCGGCAGTACCGCTCCAGGAGCTTAGTACCGCCTGCCTAGCGGTTGTTCGTGGACGGAACTTTTTGCGAAGAATTTCTTGGCGGTGGTAGTGCCTTTGCACTACCAGGGGCCTAGCGGTAGTACCGCTGGTACGAGCGGTAGTACCGCTGGAGTGCCAGCTGTAGTACCGCTAGCTGGCGGTAGTACCGCCCTGGTCAGCGGTAGTACCGCTAGCACCGCTGCAGCCAGCGGTAGTACCGCTGGGCTCGGGCTGTAAGTGGGGGTAACGGTCTGATTCCTTCCCCCACTATATAAAGGGGGTCCTCTTCCCCCTTGGCCTTATCTATCCGTTGAGCTCTTGTTCTACCTCCATTGTCGACATTCTTAGAGCTTGCTAACTCTCAAACCCTCCAGTGATTCTTGCTTGTTCTTGAGGGAAAAGAGAGAGGAGATCTAGATCCACATCTCCACCAATCACTTTCTCCTCTATGTGAGGGGAACCCCTTGGATCTTGATCTTGGAGTTCTTTGTGAGCTCCTTGTTCTTCCTCTCATATTTCTCCATAGCTTTCGTTGTTGTGGAGGGATTTGAGTGTGAGGGACTTGACCACTTCATGTGTTCTTGCCATTGCATTAGTTGCATCGGTTTGAGTTCTCCATGGTGATACGTGGAAGTGAAGTTTGAGAAGCTTATTACCTTTGGTACTTAGTACCCTAGATATTGTTCTTCGCGGATGCCTTCGCGTCCTAGAAGCTTGTTGGTGTCTCGGAGCTCAATCATTGTGGTGTGAAGCTCCGGCCAAGCATCGGGGTCTCCCATTAGGTTGTGGAGATTGCCCCGAGCAATTTGTATGGGTACCGGTAACCGCCCCCAAGGGTTGCCACGTGTACGGGTTCGGTGACCGCCCCCAAGATTTCCAGCCGCTGTTTGGATATCTCTTGTCGTCCTGAATCCAACAAGCTTGGGTTTGCTCGATTCGGAGCTCGTATGCGAAAGTTATGGCTGTTTTGGTGGCAAGCGGTAGTACCGCTGACCTAGCGGTAGTACCGCTAGAGTTGGCGGTAGTACCGCTGGCCCTAGCGGTAGTACCGCTGACTGGCGGTAGTACCGCCACTGGTCAGCGGCAGTACCGCTCCAGGAGCTTAGTACCGCCTGCCTAGCGGTTGTTCGTGGACGGACCTTTTTGCGAAGACTTTCTTGGCGGTGGTAGTGCCTTTGCACTACCAGGGGCCCAGCGGTAGTACCGCTGGTACGAGCGGTAGTACCGCTGGAGTGCCAGCGGTAGTACCGCTAGCTGGCGGTAGTACCGCCCTGGTCAGCGGTAGTACCGCTGGCACCGCTGCAGCCATCGGTAGTACCGCTGGGCTCGGGGTGTAAGTGGGGGTAACGGTCTGATTGCTTCCCCCACTATATAAAGGGGGTCCTCTTCCCCCTTGGCCTTATCTATCCGTTGAGCTCTTGTTCTACCTCCATTGTCGACATTCTTAGAGCTTGCTAACTCTCAATCCCTCCAATGATTATTGCTTGTTCTTGAGGGAAAAGAGAGAGGAGATCTAGATCCACATCTCCACCAATCACTTTCTCCTCTATGTGAGGGGAACCCCTTGGATCTTGATCTTGGAGTTCTTTGTGAGCTCCTTGTTCTTCCTCTCATATTTCTCCATAGCTTTCGTTGTTGTGGAGGGATTTGAGTGTGAGGGACTTGACCACTTCCTGTGTTCTTGCCATTGCATTAGTTGCATCGGTTTGAGTTCGCCATGGTGATACATGGAAGTGAAGTTTGAGAAGCTTATTACCTTTGGTACTTAGTACCCTAGATATTGTTCATCGCGGATGCCTTGGCGTCCTAGAAGCTTGGTGGTGTCTCGGAGCTCAATCATTGTGGTGTGAAGCTCCGGGCAAGCAGCGGGGTCTCCCATTAGGTTGTGGAGATTGCCCCGAGCAATTTGTATGGGTACCGGTAACCGCCCCCAAGGGTTGCCACGTGTACGGGTTCGGTGACCGCCCCCAAGATTTCCAGCCGCTGTTTGGATATCTCTTGTCGTCCTGAATCCAACAAGCTTGGGTTTGCTCGATTCGGAGCTCGTATGCGAAAGTTAATGCTGTTTCAGTGGCGAGCGGTAGTACCGCTGACCTAGCGGTAGTACCGCTAGAGTTGGTGGTAGTACCGCTGGCCCTAGCGGTAGTACCGCTGGCTGACGGTAGTACCGCCACTAGTCAGCGGCAGTACCGCTCCAGGAGCTTAGTACCGCCTGCCTAGCGGTTGTTCGTGGACGGACCTTTTTGCGAAGAATTTCTTGGCGGTGGTAGTGCCTTTGCACTACCAGGGGCCTAGCGGTAGTACCGCTGGTACGAGCGGTAGTACCGCTGGAGTGCCAGCTGTAGTACCGCTAGCTGGCGGTAGTACCGCCCTGGTCAGCGGTAGTACCGCTAGCACCGCTGCAGCCAGCGGTAGTACCGCTGGGCTCGGTCTGTAAGTGGGGGTAACGGTCTGATTCCTTCCCCCACTATATAAAGGGGGTCCTCTTCCCCCTTGGCCTTATCTATCCGTTGAGCTCTTGTTCTACCTCCATTGTCGACATTCTTAGAGCTTGCTAACTCTCAAACCCTCCAGTGATTCTTGCTTGTTCTTGAGGGAAAAGAGAGAGGAGATCTAGATCCACATCTCCACCAATCACTTTCTCCTCTATGTGAGGGGAACCCCTTGGATCTTGATCTTGGAGTTCTTTGTGAGCTCCTTGTTCTTCCTCTCATATTTCTCCATAGCTTTCGTTGTTGTGGAGGGATTTGAGTGTGAGGGACTTGACCACTTCATGTGTTCTTGCCATTGCATTAGTTGCATCGGTTTGAGTTCTCCATGGTGATACGTGGAAGTGAAGTTTGAGAAGCTTATTACCTTTGGTACTTAGTACCCTAGATATTGTTCTTCGCGGATGCCTTGGCGTCCTAGAAGCTTGTTGGTGTCTCGGAGCTCAATCATTGTGGTGTGAAGCTCCGGGCAAGCATCGGGGTCTCCCATTAGGTTGTGGAGATTGCCCCGAGCAATTTGTACGGGTACCGGTAACCGCCCCCAAGGGTTGCCACGTGTATGGGTTCGGTGAGCGCCCCCAAGATTTCCAGCCGCTGTTTGGATAGCTCTTGTCGTCGTGAATCCAACAAGTTTGGGTTTGCACGAGTCGGAGCTCGTATGCAAAAGTTATGGCTGTTTCAGTGGCGAGCGGTAGTACCGCTAGGGTTGGCTGTAGTACCGCTGGCCCTAGCGGTAGTACCGCTGGCTGGCGGTAGTACCGCCACTGGTCAGCGGCAGTACCGCTCCAGGAGCTTAGTACCGCCTGCCTAGCGGTTGTTCGTGGACGGACCTTTTTGCGAAGACTTTCTTGGCGGTGGTAGTGCCTTTGCACTTCCAGGGGCCCAGCGGTAGTACCGCTGGAGTGCCAGCGGTAGTATCGCTAGCTTGCGGTAGTACCACCCCTGGTCAGCGGTAGTACCGCTGGAGTGCCAGCGGTGGTACCACTGCAGCCAGCGGTAGTACCGCTGGGCTCGGGCTGTAAGTGGGGGTAACGGTCTGATTCCTTCCCCCACTATATAAAGGGGGTCCTCTTCCCCCTTGGCCTTATCTATCCGTTGAGCTCTTGTTCTACCTCCATTGTCGACATTCTTAGAGCTTGCTAACTCTCAAACCCTCCAGTGATTCTTGCTTGTTCTTGAGGGAAAAGAGAGAGGAGATCTAGATCCACATCTCCACCAATCACTTTCTCCTCTATGTGAGGGGAACCCCTTGGATCTTGATCTTGGAGTTCTTTGTGAGCTCCTTGTTCTTCCTCTCATATTTCTCCATAGCTTTCGTTGTTGTGGAGGGATTTGAGTGTGAGGGACTTGACCACTTCGTGTGTTCTTGCCATTGCATTAGTTGCATCGGTTTGAGTTCTCCATGGTGATACGTGGAAGTGAAGTTTGAGAAGCTTATTACCTTTGGTACATAGTACCCTAGATATTGTTCTTCGCGGATGCCTTGGCGTCCTAGAAGCTTGGTGGTGTCTCGGAGCTCAATCATTGTGGTGTGAAGCTCCGGCCAAGCATCGGGGTCTCCCATTAGGTTGTGGAGATTGCCCCGAGCAATTTGTACGGGTACCGGTAACCGCCCCCAAGGGTTGCCACGTGTACGGGTTCGGTGACCGCCCCCAAGATTTCCAGCCGCTGTTTGGATATCTCTTGTCGTCCTGAATCCAACAAGCTTGGGTTTGCTCGATTCGGAGCTCGTATGCGAAAGTTATGGCTGTTTCGGTGGCAAGCGGTAGTACCGCTGACCTAGCGGTAGTACCGCTAGAGTTGGCGGTAGTACCGCTGGCCCTAGCGGTAGTACCGCTGACTGGCGGTAGTACCGCCACTGGTCAGCGGCAGTACCGCTCCAGGAGCTTAGTACCGCCTGCCTAGCGGTTGTTCGTGGACGGACCTTTTTGCGAAGGCTTTCTTGGCGGTGGTAGTGCCTTTGCACTACCAGGGGCCCAGCGGTAGTACCGCTGGTACGAGCGGTAGTACCGCTGGAGTGCCAGCGGTAGTACCGCTAGCTGGCGGTAGTACCGCCCTGGTCAGCGGTAGTACCGCTGGCACCGCTGCAGCCATCGGTAGTACCGCTGGGCTCGGGTTGTAAGTGGGGGTAACGGTCTGGTTCCTTCCCCCACTATATAAAGGGGGTCCTCTTCCCCCTTGGCCTTATCTATCCGTTGAGCTCTTGTTCTACCTCCATTGTCGACATTCTTAGAGCTTGCTAACTCTCAATCCCTCCAATGATTCTTGCTTGTTCTTGAGGGAAAAGAGAGAGGAGATCTAGATCCACATCTCCACCAATCACTTTCTCCTCTATGTGAGGGGAACCCCTTGGATCTTGATCTTGGAGTTCTTTGTGAGCTCCTTGTTCTTCCTCTCATATTTCTCCATAGCTTTCGTTGTTTTGGATGGATTTGAGTGTGAGGGACTTGACCACTTCGTGTGTTCTTGCCATTGCATTAGTTGCATCGGTTTGAGTTCTCCATGGTGATACGTGGAAGTGAAGTTTGAGAAGCTTATTACCTTTGGTACTTAGTACCCTAGATATTGTTCTTCGCGGATGCCTTGGCGTCCTAGAAGCTTGGTGGTGTCTTGGAGCTCAATCATTCTGGTGTGAAGCTCCGGGCAAGCATCGGGGTCTTCAATTAGGTTGTGGAGATTGCCCCGAGCAATTTGTCCGGGTACCGGTAACCGCCCCCAAGGGTTGCCACGTGTACAGGTTCGGTTACGGCCCCCAAGATTTCCAGCCGCTGTTTGGATAGCTCTTGTCGTCGTCAATCCAACAAGCTTGGGTTTGCTCGATTCGGAGCTCGTATGCGAAAGTTATGGCTGTTTCAGTGGCGAGCTGTAGTACCGCTAGGATTGGCGGTAGTACCGCTGGCCCTAGCGGTAGTACCGCTGGCTGGCGGTAGTACCGCCACTGGTCAGCGGAAGTACCGCTGGAGTGCGAGAGGTAGTACCGCTGGGCTCGGGCTGTAAGTGGGGGTAACGGTCTGATTCCTTCCCCCACTATATAAAGGGGGTCCTCTTCCCCCTTGGCCTTATCTATCCGTTGAGCTCTTGTTCTACCTCCATTGTCGACATTCTTAGAGCTTGCTAACTCTCAATCCCTCCAATGATTCTTGCTTGTTCTTGAGGGAAAAGAGAGAGGAGATCTAGATCCACATCTCCACCAATCACTTTCTCCTCTATGTGAGGGGAACCCCTTGGATCTTGATCTTGGAGTTCTTTGTGAGCTGCTTGTGCTTCCTCTCATATTTCTCCATAGCTTTCGTTGTTGTGGAGGGATTTGAGTGTGAGGGACTTGACCACTTCGTGTGTTCTTGCCATTGCATTAGTTGCATCGGTTTGAGTTCTCCATGGTGATACGTGGAAGTGAAGTTTGAGAAGCTTATTACCTTTGGTACTTAGTACCCTAGATATTGTTCTTCGCGGATGCCTTGGCGTCCTAAAAGCTTGGTGGTGTCTCGGAGCTCAATCATTGTGGTGTGAAGCTCCGGGCAAGCATCGGGGTCTCCCATTAGGTTGCGGAGATTGCCCCGAGCAATTTGTACGGGTACCGGTAACCGCCCCCAAGGGTTGCCACGTGTACGGGTTCGGTGACCGCCCCCAAGATTTCCAGCCGCTGTTTGGATATCTCTTGTCGTCCTGAATCCAACAAGCTTGGGTTTGCTCGATTCGGAGCTCGTATGCGAAAGTTATGGCTGTTTCAGTGGCGAGTGGTAGTACCGCTGACCTAGCGGTAGTACCGCTAGAGTTGGCGGTAGTACCGCTGGCCCTAGCGGCAGTACCACTGGCTGGCGGTAGTACCGCCACTGGTCAGCGGCAGTACCGCTCCAGGAGCTTAGTACCGCCTTCCTAGCGGTTGTTCGTGGACGGACCTTTTTGCGAAGACTTTCTTGGCGGTGGTAGTGCCTTTGCACTACCAGGGGCCCAGCGGTAGTACCGCTAGCTGGCGGTAGTACCACCACTGGTCAGCGGTAGTACCGCTGGAGTGCCAGAGGTAGTACCGCTGAGCTCGGGCTGTAAGTGGGGGTAACGGTCTGATTCCTTCCCCCACTATATAAAGGGGGTCCTCTTCCCCCTTGGCCTTATCTATCCGTTGAGCTCTTGTTCTACCTCCATTGTCGACATTCTTAGAGCTTGCTAACTCTCAATCCCTCCAATGATTCTTGCTTGTTCTTGAGGGAAAAGAGAGAGGAGATCTAGATCCACATCTCCACCAATCACTTTCTCCTCTATGTGAGGGGAACCCCTTGGATCTTGATCTTGGAGTTCTTTGTGAGCTGCTTGTTCTTCCTCTCATATTTCTCCATAGCTTTCGTTGTTGTGGAGGGATTTGAGTGTGAGGGACTTGACCACTTCGTGTGTTCTTGCCATTGCATTAGTTGCATCGGTTTGAGTTCTCCATGGTGATACGTGGAAGTGAAGTTTGAGAAGCTTATTACCTTTGGTACTTAGTACCCTAGATATTGTTCTTCGCGGATGCCTTGGCGTCCTAAAAGCTTGGTGGTGTCTCGGAGCTCAATCATTGTGGTGTGAAGCTCCGGGCAAGCATCGGGGTCTCCCATTAGGTTGCGGAGATTGCCCCGAGCAATTTGTACGGGTACCGGTAACCGCCCCCAAGGGCTGCCACGTGTACGGGTTCGGTGACCGCCCCCAAGATTTCCAGCCGCTGTTTGGATATCTCTTGTCGTCCTGAATCCAACAAGCTTGGGTTTGCTCGATTCGGAGCTCGTATGCGAAAGTTATGGCTGTTTCAGTGGCGAGTGGTAGTACCGCTGACCTAGCGGTAGTACCGCTAGAGTTGGCGGTAGTACCGCTGGCCCTAGCAGCAGTACCGCTGGCTGGCGGTAGTACCGCCACTGGTCAGCGGCAGTACCGCTCCAGGAGCTTAGTACCGCCTTCCTAGCGGTTGTTCGTGGACGGACCTTTTTGCGAAGACTTTCTTGGCGGTGGTAGTGCCTTTGCACTACCAGGGGCCCAGCGGTAGTACCGCTAGCTGGCGGTAGTACCACCACTGGTCAGCGGTAGTACCGCTGGAGTGCCAGTGGTAGTACCGCTGGGCTCGGGCTGTAAGTGGGGGTAACGGTCTGATTCCTTCCCCCACTATATAAAGGGGGTCCTCTTCCCCCTTGGCCTTATCTATCCGTTGAGCTCTTGTTCTACCTCCATTGTCGACATTCTTAGAGCTTGCTAACTCTCAATCCCTCCAATGATTCTTGCTTGTTCTTGAGGGAAAAGAGAGAGGAGATCTAGATCCACATCTCCACCAATCACTTTCTCCTCTATGTGAGGGGAACCCCTTGGATCTTGATCTTGGAGTTCTTTGTGAGCTGCTTGTTCTTCCTCTCATATTTCTCCATAGCTTTCGTTGTTGTGGAGGGATTTGAGTGTGAGGGACTTGACCACTTCGTGTGTTCTTGCCATTGCATTAGTTGCATCGGTTTGAGTTCTCCATGGTGATACGTGGAAGTGAAGTTTGAGAAGCTTATTACCTTTGGTACTTAGTACCCTAGATATTGTTCTTCGCGGATGCCTTGGCGTCCTAAAAGCTTGGTGGTGTCTCGGAGCTCAATCATTGTGGTGTGAAGCTCCGGGCAAGCATCGGGGTCTCCCATTAGGTTGCGGAGATTGCCCCGAGCAATTTGTACGGGTACCGGTAACCGCCCCCAAGGGTTGCCACGTGTACGGGTTCGGTGACCGCCCCCAAGATTTCCAGCCGCTGTTTGGATATCTCTTGTCGTCCTGAATCCAACAAGCTTGGGTTTGCTCGATTCGGAGCTCGTATGCGAAAGTTATGGCTGTTTCAGTGGCGAGTGGTAGTACCGCTGACCTAGCGGTAGTACCGCTAGAGTTGGCGGTAGTACCGCTGGCCCTAGCGGCAGTACCACTGGCTGGCGGTAGTACCGCCACTGGTCAGCGGCAGTACCGCTCCAGGAGCTTAGTACCGCCTTCCTAGCGGTTGTTCGTGGACGGACCTTTTTGCGAAGACTTTCTTGGCGGTGGTAGTGCCTTTGCACTACCAGGGGCCCAGCGGTAGTACCGCTAGCTGGCGGTAGTACCACCACTGGTCAGCGGTAGTACCGCTGGAGTGCCAGAGGTAGTACCGCTGAGCTCGGGCTGTAAGTGGGGGTAACGGTCTGATTCCTTCCCCCACTATATAAAGGGGGTCCTCTTCCCCCTTGGCCTTATCTATCCGTTGAGCTCTTGTTCTACCTCCATTGTCGACATTCTTAGAGCTTGCTAACTCTCAATCCCTCCAATGATTCTTGCTTGTTCTTGAGGGAAAAGAGAGAGGAGATCTAGATCCACATCTCCACCAATCACTTTCTCCTCTATGTGAGGGGAACCCCTTGGATCTTGATCTTGGAGTTCTTTGTGAGCTGCTTGTTCTTCCTCTCATATTTCTCCATAGCTTTCGTTGTTGTGGAGGGATTTGAGTGTGAGGGACTTGACCACTTCGTGTGTTCTTGCCATTGCATTAGTTGCATCGGTTTGAGTTCTCCATGGTGATACGTGGAAGTGAAGTTTGAGAAGCTTATTACCTTTGGTACTTA
The DNA here is from genome assembly GCF_904849725.1 of Hordeum vulgare subsp. vulgare. Taxonomy (NCBI): domain Eukaryota; kingdom Viridiplantae; phylum Streptophyta; class Magnoliopsida; order Poales; family Poaceae; genus Hordeum; species Hordeum vulgare. The sequence goes on from NC_058522.1 coordinate 141,988,898, forward strand.
GTACCCTAGATATTGTTCTTCGCGGATGCCTTGGCGTCCTAAAAGCTTGGTGGTGTCTCGGAGCTCAATCATTGTGGTGTGAAGCTCCGGGCAAGCATCGGGGTCTCCCATTAGGTTGCGGAGATTGCCCCGAGCAATTTGTACGGGTACCGGTAACCGCCCCCAAGGGCTGCCACGTGTACGGGTTCGGTGACCGCCCCCAAGATTTCCAGCCGCTGTTTGGATATCTCTTGTCGTCCTGAATCCAACAAGCTTGGGTTTGCTCGATTCGGAGCTCGTATGCGAAAGTTATGGCTGTTTCAGTGGCGAGTGGTAGTACCGCTGACCTAGCGGTAGTACCGCTAGAGTTGGCGGTAGTACCGCTGGCCCTAGCGGCAGTACCGCTGGCTGGCGGTAGTACCGCCACTGGTCAGCGGCAGTACCGCTCCAGGAGCTTAGTACCGCCTTCCTAGCGGTTGTTCGTGGACGGACCTTTTTGCGAAGACTTTCTTGGCGGTGGTAGTGCCTTTGCACTACCAGGGGCCCAGCGGTAGTACCGCTAGCTGGCGGTAGTACCACCACTGGTCAGCGGTAGTACCGCTGGAGTGCCAGTGGTAGTACCGCTGGGCTCGGGCTGTAAGTGGGGGTAACGGTCTGATTCCTTCCCCCACTATATAAAGGGGGTCCTCTTCCCCCTTGGCCTTATCTATCCGTTGAGCTCTTGTTCTACCTCCATTGTCGACATTCTTAGAGCTTGCTAACTCTCAATCCCTCCAATGATTCTTGCTTGTTCTTGAGGGAAAAGAGAGAGGAGATCTAGATCCACATCTCCACCAATCACTTTCTCCTCTATGTGAGGGGAACCCCTTGGATCTTGATCTTGGAGTTCTTTGTGAGCTGCTTGTTCTTCCTCTCATATTTCTCCATAGCTTTCGTTGTTGTGGAGGGATTTGAGTGTGAGGGACTTGACCACTTCGTGTGTTCTTGCCATTGCATTAGTTGCATCGGTTTGAGTTCTCCATGGTGATACGTGGAAGTGAAGTTTGAGAAGCTTATTACCTTTGGTACTTAGTACCCTAGATATTGTTCTTCGCGGATGCCTTGGCGTCCTAAAAGCTTGGTGGTGTCTCGGAGCTCAATCATTGTGGTGTGAAGCTCCGGGCAACCATCGGGGTCTCCCATTAGGTTGCGGAGATTGCCCCGAGCAATTTGTACGGGTACCGGTAACCGCCCCCAAGGGTTGCCACGTGTACGGGTTCGGTGACCGCCCCCAAGATTTCCAGCCGCTGTTTGGATATCTCTTGTCGTCCTGAATCCAACAAGCTTGGGTTTGCTCGATTCGGAGCTCGTATGCGAAAGTTATGGCTGTTTCAGTGGCGAGTGGTAGTACCGCTGACCTAGCGGTAGTACCGCTAGAGTTGGCGGTAGTACCGCTGGCCCTAGCGGCAGTACCGCTGGCTGGCGGTAGTACCGCCACTGGTCAGCGGCAGTACCGCTCCAGGAGCTTAGTACCGCCTTCCTAGCGGTTGTTCGTGGACGGACCTTTTTGCGAAGACTTTCTTGGCGGTGGTAGTGCCTTTGCACTACCAGGGGCCCAGCAGTAGTACCGCTAGCTGGCGGTAGTACCACCACTGGTCAGCGGTAGTACCGCTGGAGTGCCAGTGGTAGTACCGCTGGGCTCGGGCTGTAAGTGGGGGTAACGGTCTGATTCCTTCCCCCACTATATAAAGGGGCTCCTCTTCCCCCTTGGCCTTATCTATCCGTTGAGCTCTTGTTCTACCTCCATTGTCGACATTCTTAGAGCTTGCTAACTCTCAATCCCTCCAATGATTCTTGCTTGTTCTTGAGGGAAAAGAGAGAGGAGATCTAGATCCACATCTCCACCAATCACTTTCTCCTCTATGTGAGGGGAACCCCTTGGATCTTGATCTTGGAGTTCTTTGTGAGCTGCTTGTTCTTCCTCTCATATTTCTCCATAGCTTTCGTTGTTGTGGAGGGATTTGAGTGTGAGGGACTTGACCACTTCGTGTGTTCTTGCCATTGCATTAGTTGCATCGGTTTGAGTTCTCCATGGTGATACGTGGAAGTGAAGTTTGAGAAGCTTATTACCTTTGGTACTTAGTACCCTAGATATTGTTCTTCGCGGATGCCTTGGCGTCCTAAAAGCTTGGTGGTGTCTCGGAGCTCAATCATTGTGGTGTGAAGCTCCGGGCAAGCATCGGGGTCTCCCATTAGGTTGCGGAGATTGCCCCGAGCAATTTGTACGGGTACCGGTAACCGCCCCCAAGGGTTGCCACGTGTACGGGTTCGGTGACCGCCCCCAAGATTTCCAGCCGCTGTTTGGATATCTCTTGTCGTCCTGAATCCAACAAGCTTGGGTTTGCTCGATTCGGAGCTCGTATGCGAAAGTTATGGCTGTTTCAGTGGCGAGTGGTAGTACCGCTGACCTAGCGGTAGTACCGCTAGAGTTGGCGGTAGTACCGCTGGCCCTAGCGGCAGTACCGCTGGCTGGCGGTAGTACCGCCACTGGTCAGCGGCAGTACCGCTCCAGGAGCTTAGTACCGCCTTCCTAGCGGTTGTTCGTGGACGGACCTTTTTGCGAAGACTTTCTTGGCGGTGGTAGTGCCTTTGCACTACCAGGGGCCCAGCGGTAGTACCGCTAGCTGGCGGTAGTACCACCACTGGTCAGCGGTAGTACCGCTGGAGTGCCAGTGGTAGTACCGCTGGGCTCGGGCTGTAAGTGGGGGTAACGGTCTGATTCCTTCCCCCACTATATAAAGGGGGTCCTCTTCCCCCTTGGCCTTATCTATCCGTTGAGCTCTTGTTCAACCTCCATTGTCGACATTCTTAGAGCTTGCTAACTCTCAATCCCTCCAATGATTCTTGCTTGTTCTTGAGGGAAAAGAGAGAGGAGATCTAGATCCACATCTCCACCAATCACTTTCTCCTCTATGTGAGGGGAACCCCTTGGATCTTGATCTTGGAGTTCTTTGTGAGCTGCTTGTTCTTCCTCTCATATTTCTCCATAGCTTTCGTTGTTGTGGAGGGATTTGAGTGTGAGGGACTTGACCACTTCGTGTGTTCTTGCCATTGCATTAGTTGAATCGGTTTGAGTTCTCCATGGTGATACGTGGAAGTGAAGTTTGAGAAGCTTATTACCTTTGGTACTTAGTACCCTAGATATTGTTCTTCGCGGATGCCTTGGCGTCCTAGAAGCTTGGTGGTGTCTCGGAGCTCAATCATTGTGGTGTGAAGCTCCGGGCAAGCATCGGGGTCTCCCATTAGGTTGCGGAGATTGCCCCGAGCAATTTGTACGGGTACCGGTAACCGCCCCCAAGGGTTGCCACGTGTACGGGTTCGGTGACCGCCCCCAAGATTTCCAGCCGCTGTTTGGATATCTCTTGTCGTCCTGAATCCAACAAGCTTGGGTTTGCTCGATTCGGAGCTCGTATGCGAAAGTTATGGCTGTTTCAGTGGCGAGTGGTAGTACCGCTGACCTAGCGGTAGTACCGCTAGAGTTGGCGGTAGTACCGCTGGCCCTAGCGGCAGTACCGCTGGCTGGCGGTAGTACCGCCACTGGTCAGCGGCAGTACCGCTCCAGGAGCTTAGTACCGCCTTCCTAGCGGTTGTTCGTGGACGGACCTTTTTGCGAAGACTTTCTTGGCGGTGGTAGTGCCTTTGCACTACCAGGGGCCCAGCGGTAGTACCGCTAGCTGGCGGTAGTACCACCACTGGTCAGCGGTAGTACCGCTGGAGTGCCAGAGGTAGTACCGCTGAGCTCGGGCTGTAAGTGGGGGTAACGGTCTGATTCCTTCCCCCACTATATAAAGGGGGTCCTCTTCCCCCTTGGCCTTATCTATCCGTTGAGCTCTTGTTCTACCTCCATTGTCGACATTCTTAGAGCTTGCTAACTCTCAATCCCTCCAATGATTCTTGCTTGTTCTTGAGGGAAAAGAGAGAGGAGATCTAGATCCACATCTCCACCAATCACTTTCTCCTCTATGTGAGGGGAACCCCTTGGATCTTGATCTTGGAGTTCTTTGTGAGCTGCTTGTTCTTCCTCTCATATTTCTCCATAGCTTTCGTTGTTGTGGAGGGATTTGAGTGTGAGGGACTTGACCACTTCGTGTGTTCTTGCCATTGCATTAGTTGCATCGGTTTGAGTTCTCCATGGTGATACGTGGAAGTGAAGTTTGAGAAGCTTATTACCTTTGGTACTTAGTACCCTAGATATTGTTCTTCGCGGATGCCTTGGCGTCCTAAAAGCTTGGTGGTGTCTCGGAGCTCAATCATTGTGGTGTGAAGCTCCGGGCAAGCATCGGGGTCTCCCATTAGGTTGCGGAGATTGCCCCGAGCAATTTGTACGGGTACCGGTAACCGCCCCCAAGGGTTGCCACGTGTACGGGTTCGGTGACCGCCCCCAAGATTTCCAGCCGCTGTTTGGATATCTCTTGTCGTCCTGAATCCAACAAGCTTGGGTTTGCTCGATTCGGAGCTCGTATGCGAAAGTTATGGCTGTTTCAGTGGCGAGTGGTAGTACCGCTGACCTAGCGGTAGTACCGCTAGAGTTGGCGGTAGTACCGCTGGCCCTAGCGGCAGTACCGCTGGCTGGCGGTAGTACCGCCACTGGTCAGCGGCAGTACCGCTCCAGGAGCTTAGTACCGCCTTCCTAGCGGTTGTTCGTGGACGGACCTTTTTGCGAAGACTTTCTTGGCGGTGGTAGTGCCTTTGCACTACCAGGGGCCCAGCGGTAGTACCGCTAGCTGGCGGTAGTACCACCACTGGTCAGCGGTAGTACCGCTGGAGTGCCAGTGGTAGTACCGCTGGGCTCGGGCTGTAAGTGGGGGTAACGGTCTGATTCCTTCCCCCACTATATAAAGGGGGTCCTCTTCCCCCTTGGCCTTATCTATCCGTTGAGCTCTTGTTCTACCTCCATTGTCGACATTCTTAGAGCTTGCTAACTCTCAATCCCTCCAATGATTCTTGCTTGTTCTTGAGGGAAAAGAGAGAGGAGATCTAGATCCACATCTCCACCAATCACTTTCTCCTCTATGTGAGGGGAACCCCTTGGATCTTGATCTTGAAGTTCTTTGTGAGCTGCTTGTTCTTCCTCTCATATTTCTCCATAGCTTTCGTTGTTGTGGAGGGATTTGAGTGTGAGGGACTTGACCACTTCGTGTGTTCTTGCCATTGCATTAGTTGCATCGGTTTGAGTTCTCCATGGTGATACGTGGAAGTGAAGTTTGAGAAGCTTATTACCTTTGGTACTTAGTACCCTAGATATTGTTCTTCGCGGATGCCTTGGCGTCCTAAAAGCTTGGTGGTGTCTCGGAGCTCAATCATTGTGGTGTGAAGCTCCGGGCAAGCATCGGGGTCTCCCATTAGGTTGCGGAGATTGCCCCGAGCAATTTGTACGGGTACCGGTAACCGCCCCCAAGGGTTGCCACGTGTACGGGTTCGGTGACCGCCCCCAAGATTTCCAGCCGCTGTTTGGATATCTCTTGTCGTCCTGAATCCAACAAGCTTGGGTTTGCTCGATTCGGAGCTCGTATGCGAAAGTTATGGCTGTTTCAGTGGCGAGTGGTAGTACCGCTGACCTAGCGGTAGTACCGCTAGAGTTGGCGGTAGTACCGCTGGCCCTAGCGGCAGTACCGCTGGCTGGCGGTAGTACCGCCACTGGTCAGCGGCAGTACCGCTCCAGGAGCTTAGTACCGCCTTCCTAGCGGTTGTTCGTGGACGGACCTTTTTGCGAAGACTTTATTGGCGGTGGTAGTGCCTTTGCACTACCAGGGGCCCAGCAGTAGTACCGCTAGCTGGCGGTAGTACCACCACTGGTCAGCGGTAGTACCGCTGGAGTGCCAGTGGTAGTACCGCTGGGCTCGGGCTGTAAGTGGGGGTAACGGTCTGATTCCTTCCCCCACTATATAAAGGGGCTCCTCTTCCCCCTTGGCCTTATCTATCCGTTGAGCTCTTGTTCTACCTCCGTTGTCGACATTCTTAGAGCTTGCTAACTCTCAATCCCTCCAATGATTCTTGCTTGTTCTTGAGGGAAAAGAGAGAGGAGATCTAGATCCACATCTCCACCAATCACTTTCTCCTCTATGTGAGGGGAACCCCTTGGATCTTGATCTTGGAGTTCTTTGTGAGCTGCTTGTTCTTCCTCTCATATTTCTCCATAGCTTTCGTTGTTGTGGAGGGATTTGAGTGTGAGGGACTTGACCACTTCGTGTGTTCTTGCCATTGCATTAGTTGCATCGGTTTGAGTTCTCCATGGTGATACGTGGAAGTGAAGTTTGAGAAGCTTATTACCTTTGGTACTTAGTACCCTAGATATTGTTCTTCGCGGATGCCTTGGCGTCCTAAAAGCTTGGTGGTGTCTCGGAGCTCAATCATTGTGGTGTGAAGCTCCGGGCAAGCATCGGGGTCTCCCATTAGGTTGCGGAGATTGCCCCGAGCAATTTGTACGGGTACCGGTAACCGCCCCCAAGGGTTGCCACGTGTACGGGTTCGGTGACCGCCCCCAAGATTTCCAGCCGCTGTTTGGATATCTCTTGTCGTCCTGAATCCAACAAGCTTGGGTTTGCTCGATTCGGAGCTCGTATGCGAAAGTTATGGCTGTTTCAGTGGCGAGTGGTAGTACCGCTGACCTAGCGGTAGTACCGCTAGAGTTGGCGGTAGTACCGCTGGCCCTAGCGGCAGTACCGCTGGCTGGCGGTAGTACCGCCACTGGTCAGCGGCAGTACCGCTCCAGGAGCTTAGTACCGCCTTCCTAGCGGTTGTTCGTGGACGGACCTTTTTGCGAAGACTTTATTGGCGGTGGTAGTGCCTTTGCACTACCAGGGGCCCAGCAGTAGTACCGCTAGCTGGCGGTAGTACCACCACTGGTCAGCGGTAGTACCGCTGGAGTGCCAGTGGTAGTACCGCTGGGCTCGGGCTGTAAGTGGGGGTAACGGTCTGATTCCTTCCCCCACTATATAAAGGGGGTCCTCTTCCCCCTTGGCCTTATCTATCCGTTGAGCTCTTGTTCTACCTCCATTGTCGACATTCTTAGAGCTTGCTAACTCTCAATCCCTCCAATGATTCTTGCTTGTTCTTGAGGGAAAAGAGAGAGGAGATCTAGATCCACATCTCCACCAATCACTTTCTCCTCTATGTGAGGGGAACCCCTTGGATCTTGATCTTGGAGTTCTTTGTGAGCTGCTTGTTCTTCCTCTCATATTTCTCCATAGCTTTCGTTGTTGTGGAGGGATTTGAGTGTGAGGGACTTGACCACTTCGTGTGTTCTTGCCATTGCATTAGTTGCATCGGTTTGAGTTCTCCATGGTGATACGTGGAAGTGAAGTTTGAGAAGCTTATTACCTTTGGTACTTAGTACCCTAGATATTGTTCTTCGCGGATGCCTTGGCGTCCTAAAAGCTTGGTGGTGTCTCGGAGCTCAATCATTGTGGTGTGAAGCTCCGGGCAAGCATCGGGGTCTCCCATTAGGTTGCGGAGATTGCCCCGAGCAATTTGTACGGGTACCGGTAACCGCCCCCAAGGGTTGCCACGTGTACGGGTTCGGTGACCGCCCCCATGATTTCCAGCCGCTATTTGGATAGCTCTTGTCGTCCTGAATCCAACAAGCTTGGGTTTGCTCGATTCGGAGCTCGTATGAGAAAGTTATGGCTGTTTCAGTGGCGAGTGGTAGTACCGCTGACCTAGCGGTAGTACCGCTAGAGTTGGCGGTAGTACCGCTGGCCCTAGCGGTAGTACCGCTGGCTGGCGGTAGTACCGCCACTGGTCAGCGGCAGTACCGCTCCAGGAGTTTAGTACCGCCTTCCTAGCGGTTGTTCGTGGACGGACCTTTTTGCGAAGACTTTCTTGGCGGTGGTAGTGCCTTTGCACTACCAGGGGCCCAGCGGTAGTACCGCTAGCTGGCGGTAGTACCACCACTGGTCAGCGGTAGTACCGCTGGAGTGCCAGAGGTAGTACCGCTGGGCTCGGGCTGTAAGTGGGGGTAACGGTCTGATTCCTTCCCCCACTATATAAAGGGGGTCCTCTTCCCCCTTGGCCTTATCTATCCGTTGAGCTCTTGTTCTACCTCCATTGTCGACATTCTTAGAGCTTGCTAACTCTCAATCCCTCCAATGATTCTTGCTTGTTCTTGAGGGAAAAGAGAGAGGAGATCTAGATCAACATCTCCACTAATTACTTTCTCCTCAATGTGAGGGGAACCCCTTGTATCTTGATCTTGGAGTTCTTTGTGAGCTGCTTGTTCTTCCTCTCATATTTCTCCATAGCTTTCGTTGTTGTGGAGGGATTTGAGTGTGAGGGACTTGACCACTTCGTGTGTTCTTGCCATTGCATTAGTTGAATCGGTTTGAGTTCTCCATGGTGATACGTGGAAGTGAAGTTTGAGAAGCTTATTACCTTTGGTACTTAGTACCCTAGATATTGTTCTTCGCGGATGCCTTGGCGTCCTAGAAGCTTGGTGGTGTCTCGGAGCTCAATCATTGTGGTGTGAAGCTCCGGGCAAGCATCGGGGTCTCCCATTAGGTTGCGGAGATTGCCCCGAGCAATTTGTACGGGTACCGGTAACCGCCCCCAAGGGTTGCCACGTGTACGGGTTCGGTGACCGCCCCCAAGATTTCCAGCCGCTATTTGGATAGCTCTTGTCGTCCTGAATCCAACAAGCTTGGGTTTGCTCGATTCGGAGCTCGTATGCGAAAGTTATGGCTGTTTCAGTGGCGAGTGGTAGTACCGCTGACCTAGCGGTAGTACCGCTAGAGTTGGCGGTAGTACCGCTGGCCCTAGCGGTAGTACCGCTGGCTGGCGGTAGTACCGCCACTGGTCAGCGGCAGTACCGCTCCAGGAGCTTAGTACCGCCTTCCTAGCGGTTGTTCGTGGACGGACCTTTTTGCGAAAACTTTCTTGGCGGTGGTAGTGCCTTTGCACTACCAGGGGCCCAGCGGTAGTACCGCTAGCTGGCGGTAGTACCACCACTGGTCAGCGGTAGTACCGCTGGAGTGCCAGAGGTAGTACCGCTGGGCTCGGGCTGTAAGTGGGGGTAACGGTCTGATTCCTTCCCCCACTATATAAAGGGGGTCCTCTTCCCCCTTGGCCTTATCTATCCGTTGAGCTCTTGTTCTACCTCCATTGTCGACATTCTTAGAGCTTGCTAACTCTCAATCCCTCCAATGATTCTTGCTTGTTCTTGAGGGAAAAGAGAGAGGAGATCTAGATCCACATCTCCACCAATCACTTTCTCCTCTATGCGAGGGGAACCCCTTGGATCTTGATCTTGGAGTTCTTTGTGAGCTGCTTGTTCTTCCTCTCATATTTCTTCATAGCTTTCGTTGTTGTGGAGGGATTTGAGTGTGAGGGACTTGACCACTTCGTGTGTTCTTGCCATTGCATTAGTTGCATTTGTTTGAGTTCTCCATGGTGATACGTGGAAGTGAAGTTTGAGAAGCTTATTACCTTTGGTACTTAGTACCCTAGATATTGTTCTTCGCGGATGCCTTGGCGTCCTAGAAGCTTGGTGGTGTCTCGGAGCTCAATCATTGTGGTGTGAAGCTCCGGGCAAGCATCGGGGTCTCCCATTAGGTTGCGGAGATTGCCCCGAGCAATTTGTACGGGTACCGGTAACCGCCCCCAAGGGTTGCCACGTGTACGGGTTCGGTGACCGCCCCCAAGATTTCCAGCCGCTGTTTGGATATCTCTAGTCGTCCTGAATCCAACAAGCTTGGGTTTGCTCGATTCGGAGCTCGTATGCGAAAGTTATGGCTGTTTCAGTGGCGAGTGGTAGTACCGCTGACCTAGCGGTAGTACCGCTAGAGTTGGCGGTAGTACCGCTGGCCCTAGCGGCAGTACCGCTGGCTGGCGGTAGTACCGCCACTGGTCAGCGGCAGTACCGCTCCAGGAGCTTAGTACCGCCTTCCTAGCGGTTGTTCGTGGACGGACCTTTTTGCGAAGACTTTCTTGGCGGTGGTAGTGCCTTTGCACTACCAGGGGCCCAGCGGTAGTACCGCTAGCTGGCGGTAGTACCACCACTGGTCAGCGGTAGTACCGCTGGAGTGCCAGTGGTAGTACCGCTGGGCTCGGGCTGTAAGTGGGGGTAACGGTCTGATTCCTTCCCCCACTATATAAAGGGGGTCCTCTTCCCCCTTGGCCTTATCTATCCGTTGAGCTCTTGTTCTACCTCCATTGTCGACATTCTTAGAGCTTGCTAACTCTCAATCCCTCCAATGATTCTTGCTTGTTCTTGAGGGAAAAGAGAGAGGAGATCTAGATCCACATCTCCACCAATCACTTTCTCCTCTATGCGAGGGGAACCCCTTGGATCTTGATCTTGGAGTTCTTTGTGAGCTGCTTGTTCTTCCTCTCATATTTCTTCATAGCTTTCGTTGTTGTGGAGGGATTTGAGTGTGAGGGACTTGACCACTTCGTGTGTTCTTGCCATTGCATTAGTTGCATTTGTTTGAGTTCTCCATGGTGATACGTGGAAGTGAAGTTTGAGAAGCTTATTACCTTTGGTACTTAGTACCCTAGATATTGTTCTTCGCGGATGCCTTGGCGTCCTAGAAGCTTGGTGGTGTCTCGGAGCTCAATCATTGTGGTGTGAAGCTCCGGGCAAGCATCGGGGTCTCCCATTAGGTTGCGGAGATTGCCCCGAGCAATTTGTACGGGTACCGGTAACCGCCCCCAAGGGTTGCCACGTGTACGGGTTCGGTGACCGCCCCCAAGATTTCCAGCCGCTGTTTGGATATCTCTTGTCGTCCTGAATCCAACAAGCTTGGGTTTGCTCGATTCGGAGCTCGTATGCGAAAGTTATGGCTGTTTCAGTGGCGAGTGGTAGTACCGCTGACCTAGCGGTAGTACCGCTAGAGTTGGCGGTAGTACCGCTGGCCCTAGCGGCAGTAACGCTGGCTGGCGGTAGTACCGCCACTGGTCAGCGGCAGTACCGCTCCAGGAGCTTAGTACCGCCTTCCTAGCGGTTGTTCGTGGACGGACCTTTTTGCGAAGACTTTCTTGGCGGTGGTAGTGCCTTTGCACTACCAGGGGCCCAGCGGTAGTACCGCTAGCTGGCGGTAGTACCACCACTGGTCAGCGGTAGTACCGCTGGAGTGCCAGTGGTAGTACCGCTGGGCTCGGGCTGTAAGTGGGGGTAACGGTCTGATTCCTTCCCCCACTATATAAAGGGGGTCCTCTTCCCCCTTGGCCTTATCTATCCGTTGAGCTCTTGTTCTACCTCCATTGTCGACATTCTTAGAGCTTGCTAACTCTCAATCCCTCCAATGATTCTTGCTTGTTCTTGAGGGAAAAGAGAGAGGAGATCTAGATCCACATCTCCACCAATCACTTTCTCCTCTATGTGAGGGGAACCCCTTGGATCTTGATCTTGGAGTTCTTTGTGAGCTCCTTGTTCTTCCTCTCATATTTCTCCATAGCTTTCGTTGTTGTGGAGGGATTTGAGTGTGAGGGACATGACCACTTCGTGTGTTCTTGCCATTGCATTAGTTGCATCGGTTTGAGTTCTCCATGGTGATACGTGGAAGTGAAGTTTGAGAAGCTTATTACCTTTGGTACTTAGTACCCTAGATATTGTTCTTCGCGGATGCCTTGGCGTCCTAGAAGCTTGGTGGTGTCTCGGAGCTCAATCATTGTGGTGTGAAGCTCCGGGCAAGCATCGGGGTCTCCCATTAGGTTGTGGAGATTGCCGCGAGCAATTTGTACGGGTACCGGTAACCGCCCCCAAGGGTTGCCACGTGTACGGGTTCGGTGACCGCCCCCAAGATTTCCAGCCGCTGTTTGGATATCTCTTGTCGTCCTGAATCCAACAAGCTTGGGTTTGCTCGATTCGGAGCTCGTATGCGAAAGTTATGGCTGTTTCAGTGGCGAGTGGTAGTACCGCTGACCTAGCGGTAGTACCGCTAGAGTTGGCGGTAGTACCGCTGGCCCTAGCGGTAGTACCGCTCGCTGGCGGTAGTACCGCCACTTGTCAGCGGCAGTACCGCTCCAGGAGCTTAGTACCGCCTTCCTAGCGGTTGTTCGTGGACGGACCTTTTTGCGAAGACTTTCTTGGCGGTGGTAGTGCCTTTGCACTACCAGGGGCCCAGCGGTAGTACCGCTAGCTGGCGGTAGTACCACCACTGGTCAGCGGTAGTACCGCTGGAGTGCCAGCGGTAGTACCGCTGGGCTCGGGCTGTAAGTGGGGGTAACGGTCTGATTCCTTCCCCCACTATATAAAGGGGGTCCTCTTCCCCCTTGGCCTTATCTATCCGTTGAGCTCTTGTTCTACCTCCATTGTCGACATTCTTAGAGCTTGCTAACTCTCAATCCCTCCAATGATTCTTGCTTGTTCTTGAGGGAAAAGAGAGAGGAGATCTAGATCCACATCTCCACCAATCACTTTCTCCTCTATGTGAGGGGAACCCCTTGGATCTTGATCTTGGAGTTCTTTGTGAGCTCCTTGTTCTTCCTCTCATATTTCTCCATAGCTTTCGTTGTTGTGGAGGGATTTGAGTGTGAGGGACTTGACCACTTCGTGTGTTCTTGCCATTGCATTAGTTGCATCGGTTTGAGTTCTCCATGGTGATACGTGGAAGTGAAGTTTGAGAAGCTTATTACCTTTGGTACTTAGTACCCTAGATATTGTTCTTCGCGGATGCCTTGGCGTCCTAGAAGCTTGGTGGTGTCTCGGAGCTCAATCATTGTGGTGTGAAGCTCCGGGCAAGCATCGGGGTCTCCCATTAGGTTGTGGAGATTGCCCCGAGCAATTTGTACGGGTACCGGTAACCGCCCCCAAGGGTTGCCACGTGTACGGGTTCGGTGACCGCCCCCAAGATTTCCAGCCGCTGTTTGGATAGCTCTTGTCGTCCTGAATCCAACAAGCTTGGGTTTGCTCGATTCGGAGCTCGTATGCGAAAGTTATGGCTGTTTCAGTGGCGAGTGGTAGTACCGCTGACCTAGCGGTAGTACCGCTAGAGTTGGCGGTAGTACCGCTGGCCCTAGCGGTAGTACCGCTCGCTGGCGGTAGTACCGCCACTTGTCAGCGGCAGTACCGCTCCAGGAGCTTAGTACCGCCTTCCTAGCGGTTGTTCGTGGACGGACCTTTTTGCGAAGACTTTCTTGGCGGTGGTAGTGCCTTTGCACTACCAGGGGCCCAGCGGTAGTACCACTAGCTGGCGGTAGTACCACCACTGGTCAGCGGTAGTACCGCTGGAGTGCCAGCGGTAGTACCGCTGGGCTCGGGCTGTAAGTGGGGGTAACGGTCTGATTCCTTCCCCCACTATATAAAGGGGGTCCTCTTCCCCCTTGGCCTTATCTATCCGTTGAGCTCTTGTTCTACCTCCATTGTCGACATTCTTAGAGCTTGCTAACTCTCAATCCCTCCAATGATTCTTGCTTGTTCTTGAGGGAAAAGAGAGAGGAGATCTAGATCCACATCTCCACCAATCACTTTCTCCTCTATGTGAGGGGAACCCCTTGGATCTTGATCTTGGAGTTCTTTGTGAGCTCCTTGTTCTTCCTCTCATATTTCTCCATAGCTTTCGTTGTTGTGGAGGGATTTGAGTGTGAGGGACTTGACCACTTCGTGTGTTCTTGCCATTGCATTAGTTGCATCGGTTTGAGTTCTCCATGGTGATACGTGGAAGTGAAGTTTGAGAAGCTTATTACCTTTGGTACTTAGTACCCTAGATATTGTTCTTCGCGGATGCCTTGGCGTCCTAGAAGCTTGGTGGTGTCTCGGAGCTCAATCATTGTGGTGTGAAGCTCCGGGCAAGCATCGGGGTCTCCCATTAGGTTGTGGAGATTGCCCCGAGCAATTTGTACAGGTACCGGTAACCGCCCCCAAGGGTTGCCACGTGTACGGGTTCGGTGACCGCCCCCAAGATTTCCAGCCGCTGTTTGGATATCTCTTGTCGTCCTGAATCCAACAAGCTTGGGTTTTCTCGATTCGGAGCTCGTATGAGAAAGTTATGGCTGTTTCAGTGGCGAGTGGTAGTACCGCTGACCTAGCGGTAGTACCGCTAGAGTTGGCGGTAGTACCGCGGGCCCTAGCGGTAGTACCGCTGGCTGGCGGTAGTACCGCCACTGGTCAGCGGCAGTACCGCTCCAGGAGCTTAGTACCGCCTTCCTAGCGGTTGTTCGTGGACGGACCTTTTTGCGAAGACTTTCTTGGCGGTGGTAGTGCCTTTGCACTACCAGGGGCCCAGCGGTAGTACCGCTAGCTGGCGGTAGTACCACCACTGGTCAGCGGTAGTACCGCTGGAGTGCCAGTGGTAGTACCGCTGGGCTCGGGCTGTAAGTGGGGGTAACGGTTTGATTCCTTCCCCCACTATATAAAGGGGGTCCTCTTCCCCCTTGGCCTTATCTATCCGTTGAGCTCTTGTTCTACCTCCATTGTCGACATTCTTAGAGCTTGCTAACTCTCAATCCCTCCAATGATTCTTGCTTGTTCTTGAGGGAAAAGAGAGAGGAGATCTAGATCCACATCTCCACCAATCACTTTCTCCTCTATGTGAGGGGAACCCCTTGGATCTTGATCTTGGAGTTCTTTGTGAGCTCCTTGTTCTTCCTCTCATATTTCTCCATAGCTTTCGTTGTTGTGGAGGGATTTGAGTGTGAGGGACATGACCACTTCGTGTGTTCTTGCCATTGCATTAGTTGCATCGGTTTGAGTTCTCCATGGTGATACGTGGAAGTGAAGTTTGAGAAGCTTATTACCTTTGGTACTTAGTACCCTAGATATTGTTCTTCGCGGATGCCTTGGCGTCCTAGATCCTTGGTGGTGTCTCGGAGCTCAATCATTGTGGTGTGAAGCTCCGGGCAAGCATCGGGGTCTCCCATTAGGTTGTGGAGATTGCCCCGAGCAATTTGTACGGGTACCGGTAACCGCCCCCAAGGGTTGCCACGTGTACGGGTTCGGTGACCGCCCCCAAGATTTCCAGCCGCTGTTTGGATATCTCTTGTCGTCCTGAATCCAACAAGCTTGGGTTTGCTCGATTCGGAGCTCGTATGCGAAAGTTATGGCTGTTTCAGTGGCGAGTGGTAGTACCGCTGACCTAGCGGTAGTACCGCTAGAGTTGGCGGTAGTACCGCTGGCCCTAGCGGTAGTTCCGCTCGCTGGCGGTAGTACCGCCACTTGTCAGCGGCAGTACCGCACCAGGAGCTTAGTACCGCCTTCCTAGCGGTTGTTCGTGGACGGACCTTTTTGCGAAGACTTTCTTGGCGGTGGTAGTGCCTTTGCACTACCAGGGGCCCAGCGGTAGTACCGCTAGCTGGCGGTAGTACCACCACTGGTCAGCGGTAGTACCGCTGGAGTGCCAGCGGTAGTACCGCTGGGCTCGGGCTGTAAGTGGGGGTAACGGTTTGATTCCTTCCCCCACTATATAAAGGGGGTCCTCTTCCCCCTTGGCCTTATCTATCCGT
This sequence comes from Hordeum vulgare subsp. vulgare, assembly GCF_904849725.1. Lineage (NCBI taxonomy): Eukaryota > Viridiplantae > Streptophyta > Magnoliopsida > Poales > Poaceae > Hordeum > Hordeum vulgare. The sequence goes on from NC_058522.1 coordinate 142,004,291, forward strand.
TGAGCTCTTGTTCTACCTCCATTGTCGACATTCTTAGAGCTTGCTAACTCTCAATCCCTCCAATGATTCTTGCTTGTTCTTGAGGGAAAAGAGAGAGGAGATCTAGATCCACATCTCCACCAATCACTTTCTCCTCTATGTGAGGGGAACCCCTTGGATCTTGATCTTGGAGTTCTTTGTGAGCTCCTTGTTCTTCCTCTCATATTTCTCCATAGCTTTCGTTGTTGTGGAGGGATTTGAGTGTGAGGGACTTGACCACTTCGTGTGTTCTTGCCATTGCATTAGTTGCATCGGTTTGAGTTCTCCATGGTGATACGTGGAAGTGAAGTTTGAGAAGCTTATTACCTTTGGTACTTAGTACCCTAGATATTGTTCTTCGCGGATGCCTTGGCGTCCTAGAAGCTTGGTGGTGTCTCGGAGCTCAATCATTGTGGTGTGAAGCTCCGGGCAAGCATCGGGGTCTCCCATTAGGTTGTGGAGATTGCCCCGAGCAATTTGTACGGGTACCGGTAACCGCCCCCAAGGGTTGCCACGTGTACGGGTTCGGTGACCGCCCCCAAGATTTCCAGCCGCTGTTTGGATATCTCTTGTCGTCCTGAATCCAACAAGCTTGGGTTTTCTCGATTCGGAGCTCGTATGAGAAAGTTATGGCTGTTTCAGTGGCGAGTGGTAGTACCGCTGACCTAGCGGTAGTACCGCTAGAGTTGGCGGTAGTACCGCGGGCCCTAGCGGTAGTACCGCTGGCTGGCGGTAGTACCGCCACTGGTCAGCGGCAGTACCGCTCCAGGAGCTTAGTACCGCCTTCCTAGCGGTTGTTCGTGGACGGACCTTTTTGCGAAGACTTTCTTGGCGGTGGTAGTGCCTTTGCACTACCAGGGGCCCAGCGGTAGTACCGCTAGCTGGCGGTAGTACCACCACTGGTCAGCGGTAGTACCGCTGGAGTGCCAGTGGTAGTACCGCTGGGCTCGGGTTGTAAGTGGGGGTAACGGTTTGATTCCTTCCCCCACTATATAAAGGGGGTCCTCTTCCCCCTTGGCCTTATCTATCCGTTGAGCTCTTGTTCTACCTCCATTGTCGACATTCTTAGAGCTTGCTAACTCTCAATCCCTCCAATGATTCTTGCTTGTTCTTGAGGGAAAAGAGAGAGGAGATCTAGATCCACATCTCCACCAATCACTTTCTCCTCTATGTGAGGGGAACCCCTTGGATCTTGATCTTGGAGTTCTTTGTGAGCTCCTTGTTCTTCCTCTCATATTTCTCCATAGCTTTCGTTGTTGTGGAGGGATTTGAGTGTGAGGGACATGACCACTTCGTGTGTTCTTGCCATTGCATTAGTTGCATCGGTTTGAGTTCTCCATGGTGATACGTGGAAGTGAAGTTTGAGAAGCTTATTACCTTTGGTACTTAGTACCCTAGATATTGTTCTTCGCGGATGCCTTGGCGTCCTAGATCCTTGGTGGTGTCTCGGAGCTCAATCATTGTGGTGTGAAGCTCCGGGCAAGCATCGGGGTCTCCCATTAGGTTGTGGAGATTGCCCCGAGCAATTTGTACGGGTACCGGTAACCGCCCCCAAGGGTTGCCACGTGTACGGGTTCGGTGACCGCCCCCAAGATTTCCAGCCGCTGTTTGGATATCTCTTGTCGTCCTGAATCCAACAAGCTTGGGTTTGCTCGATTCGGAGCTCGTATGCGAAAGTTATGGCTGTTTCAGTGGCGAGTGGTAGTACCGCTGACCTAGCGGTAGTACCGCTAGAGTTGGCGGTAGTACCGCTGGCCCTAGCGGTAGTTCCGCTCGCTGGCGGTAGTACCGCCACTTGTCAGCGGCAGTACCGCACCAGGAGCTTAGTACCGCCTTCCTAGCGGTTGTTCGTGGACGGACCTTTTTGCGAAGACTTTCTTGGCGGTGGTAGTGCCTTTGCACTACCAGGGGCCCAGCGGTAGTACCGCTAGCTGGCGGTAGTACCACCACTGGTCAGCGGTAGTACCGCTGGAGTGCCAGCGGTAGTACCGCTGGGCTCGGGCTGTAAGTGGGGGTAACGGTCTGATTCCTTCCCCCACTATATAAAGGGGGTCCTCTTCCCCCTTGGCCTTATCTATCCGTTGAGCTCTTGTTCTACCTCCATTGTCGACATTCTTAGAGCTTGCTAACTCTCAATCCCTCCAATGATTCTTGCTTGTTCTTGAGGGAAAAGAGAGAGGAGATCTAGATCCACATCTCCACCAATCACTTTCTCCTCTATGTGAGGGGAACCCCTTGGATCTTGATCTTGGAGTTCTTTGTGAGCTCCTTGTTCTTCCTCTCATATTTCTCCATAGCTTTCGTTGTTGTGGAGGGATTTGAGTGTGAGGGACTTGACCACTTCGTGTGTTCTTGCCATTGCATTAGTTGCATCGGTTTGAGTTCTCCATGGTGATACGTGGAAGTGAAGTTTGAGAAGCTTATTACCTTTGGTACTTAGTACCCTAGATATTGTTCTTCGCGGATGCCTTGGCGTCCTAGAAGCTTGGTGGTGTCTCGGAGCTCAATCATTGTGGTGTGAAGCTCCGGGCAAGCATCGGGGTCTCCCATTAGGTTGTGGAGATTGCCCCGAGCAATTTGTACGGGTACCGGTAACCGCCCCCAAGGGTTGCCACGTGTACGGGTTCGGTGACCGCCCCCAAGATTTCCAGCCGCTGTTTGGATATCTCTTGTCGTCCTGAATCCAACAAGCTTGGGTTTTCTCGATTCGGAGCTCGTATGAGAAAGTTATGGCTGTTTCAGTGGCGAGTGGTAGTACCGCTGACCTAGCGGTAGTACCGCTAGAGTTGGCGGTAGTACCGCGGGCCCTAGCGGTAGTACCGCTGGCTGGCGGTAGTACCGCCACTGGTCAGCGGCAATACCGCTCCAGGAGCTTAGTACCGCCTTCCTAGCGGTTGTTCGTGGACGGACCTTTTTGCGAAGACTTTCTTGGCGGTGGTAGTGCCTTTGCACTACCAGGGGCCCAGCGGTAGTACCGCTAGCTGGCGGTAGTACCACCACTGGTCAGCGGTAGTACCGCTGGAGTGCCAGTGGTAGTACCGCTGGGCTCGGGCTGTAAGTGGGGGTAACGGTTTGATTCCTTCCCCCACTATATAAAAGGGGTCCTCTTCCCCCTTGGCCTTATCTATCCGTTGAGCTCTTGTTCTACCTCCATTGTCGACATTCTTAGAGCTTGCTAACTCTCAATCCCTCCAATGATTCTTGCTTGTTCTTGAGGGAAAAGAGAGAGGAGATCTAGATCCACATCTCCACCAATCACTTTCTCCTCTATGTGAGGGGAACCCCTTGGATCTTGATCTTGGAGTTCTTTGTGAGCTCCTTGTTCTTCCTCTCATATTTCTCCATAGCTTTCGTTGTTGTGGAGGGATTTGAGTGTGAGGGACATGACCACTTCGTGTGTTCTTGCCATTGCATTAGTTGCATCGGTTTGAGTTCTCCATGGTGATACGTGGAAGTGAAGTTTGAGAAGCTTATTACCTTTGGTACTTAGTACCCTAGATATTGTTCTTCGCGGATGCCTTGGCGTCCTAGATCCTTGGTGGTGTCTCGGAGCTCAATCATTGTGGTGTGAAGCTCCGGGCAAGCATCGGGGTCTCCCATTAGGTTGTGGAGATTGCCCCGAGCAATTTGTACGGGTACCGGTAACCGCCCCCAAGGGTTGCCACGTGTACGGGTTCGGTGACCGCCCCCAAGATTTCCAGCCGCTGTTTGGATATCTCTTGTCGTCCTGAATCCAACAAGCTTGGGTTTGCTCGATTCGGAGCTCGTATGCGAAAGTTATGGCTGTTTCAGTGGCGAGTGGTAGTACCGCTGACCTAGCGGTAGTACCGCTAGAGTTGGCGGTAGTACCGCTGGCCCTAGCGGTAGTACCGCCACTTGTCAGCGGCAGTACCGCTCCAGGAGCTTAGTACCGCCTTCCTAGCGGTTGTTCGTGGACGGACCTTTTTGCGAAGACTTTCTTGGCGGTGGTAGTGCCTTTGCACTACCAGGGGCCCAGCGGTAGTACCGCTAGCTGGCGGTAGTACCACCACTGGTCAGCGGTAGTACCGCTGGAGTGCCAGCGGTAGTACCGCTGGGCTCGGGCTGTAAGTGGGGGTAACGGTCTGATTCCTTCCCCCACTATATAAAGGGGGTCCTCTTCCCCCTTGGCCTTATCTATCCGTTGAGCTCTTGTTCTACCTCCATTGTCGACATTCTTAGAGCTTGCTAACTCTCAATCCCTCCAATGATTCTTGCTTGTTCTTGAGGGAAAAGAGAGAGGAGATCTAGATCCACATCTCCACCAATCACTTTCTCCTCTATGTGAGGGGAACCCCTTGGATCTTGATCCTGGAGTTCTTTGTGAGCTCCTTGTTCTTCCTCTCATATTTCTCCATAGCTTTCGTTGTTGTGGAGGGATTTGAGTGTGAGGGACTTGACCACTTCGTGTGTTCTTGCCATTGCATTAGTTGCATCGGTTTGAGTTCTCCATGGTGATACGTGGAAGTGAAGTTTGAGAAGCTTATTACCTTTGGTACTTAGTACCCTAGATATTGTTCTTCGCGGATGCCTTGGCGTCCTAGAAGCTTGGTGGTGTCTCGGAGCTCAATCATTGTGGTGTGAAGCTCCGGGCAAGCATCGGGGTCTCCCATTAGGTTGTGGAGATTGCCCCGAGCAATTTGTACGGGTACCGGTAACCGCCCCCAAGGGTTGCCACGTGTACGGGTTCGGTGACCGCCCCCAAGATTTCCAGCCGCTGTTTGGATAGCTCTTGTCGTCCTGAATCCAACAAGCTTGGGTTTGCTCGATTCGGAGCTCGTATGCGAAAGTTATGGCTGTTTCAGTGGCGAGTGGTAGTACCGCTGACCTAGCGGTAGTACCGCTAGAGTTGGCGGTAGTACGGCTGGCCCTAGCGGTAGTACCGCTCGCTGGCGGTAGTACCGCCACTGGTCAGCGACAGTACCGCTCCAGGAGCTTAGTACCGCCTGCCTAGCGGTTGTTCGTGGACGGACCTTTTTGCGAAGACTTTCTTGGCGGTGGTAGTGCCTTTGCACTACCAGGGGCCCAGCGGTAGTACCGCTAGCTGGCGGTAGTACCACCACTAGTCAGCGGTAGTACCGCTGGAGTGCCAGCGGTGGTACCGCTGCAGCCAGCGGTGGTACCGCTGGGCTCGGGCTGTAAGTGGGGGTAACGGTCTGATTCCTTCCCCCACAATATAAAGGGGGTCCTCTTCCCCCTTGGCCTTATCTATCCGTTGAGCTCTTGTTCTACCTCCATTGTCGACATTCTTAGAGCTTGCTAACTCTCAATCCCTCCAATGATTCTTGCTTGTTCTTGAGGGAAAAGAGAGAGGAGATCTAGATCCACATCTCCACCAATCACTTTCTCCTCTATGTGAGGGGAACCCCTTGGATCTTGATCCTGGAGTTCTTTGTGAGCTCCTTGTTCTTCCTCTCATATTTCTCCATAGCTTTCGTTGTTGTGGAGGGATTTGAGTGTGAGGGACTTGACCACTTCGTGTGTTCTTGCCATTGCATTAGTTGCATCGGTTTGAGTTCTCCATGGTGATACGTGGAAGTGAAGTTTGAGAAGCTTATTACCTTTGGTACTTAGTACCCTAGATATTGTTCTTCGCGGATGCCTTGGCGTCCTAGAAGCTTGGTGGTGTCTCGGAGCTCAATCATTGTGGTGTGAAGCTCCGGGCAAGCATCGGGGTCTCCCATTAGGTTGTGGAGATTGCCCCGAGCAATTTGTACGGGTACCGGTAACCGCCCCCAAGGGTTGCCACGTGTACGGGTTCGGTGACCGCCCCCAAGATTTCCAGCCGCTGTTTGGATAGCTCTTGTCGTCCTGAATCCAACAAGCTTGGGTTTGCTCGATTCGGAGCTCGTATGCGAAAGTTATGGCTGTTTCAGTGGCGAGTGGTAGTACCGCTGACCTAGCGGTAGTACCGCTAGAGTTGGCGGTAGTACGGCTGGCCCTAGCGGTAGTACCGCTGGCTGGCGGTAGTACCGCCACTGGTCAGCGACAGTACCGCTCCAGGAGCTTAGTACCGCCTGCCTAGCGGTTGTTCGTGGACGGACCTTTTTGCGAAGACTTTCTTGGCGGTGGTAGTGCCTTTGCACTACCAGGGGCCCAGCGGTAGTACCGCTAGCTGGCGGTAGTACCACCCCTCGTCAGCGGTAGTACCGCTGGAGTGCCAGCGGTGGTACCGCTGCAGCCAGCGGTGGTACCGCTGGGCTCGGGCTGTAAGTGGGGGTAACGGTCTGATTCCTTCCCCCACAATATAAAGGGGGTCCTCTTCCCCCTTGGCCTTATCTATCCGTTGAGCTCTTGTTCTACCTCCATTGTCGACATTCTTAGAGCTTGCTAACTCTCAATCCCTCCAATGATTCCTGCTTGTTCTTGAGGGAAAAGAGAGAGGAGATCTAGATCCACATCTCCACCAATCACTTTCTCCTCTATGTGAGGGGAACCCCTTGGATCTTGATCCTGGAGTTCTTTGTGAGCTCCTTGTTCTTCCTCTCATATTTCTCCATAGCTTTCGTTGTTGTGGAGGGATTTGAGTGTGAGGGACTTGACCACATCGTGTGTTCTTGCCATTGCATTAGTTGCATCGGTTTGAGTTCTCCATGGTGATACGTGGAAGTGAAGTTTGAGAAGCTTATTACCTTTGGTACTTAGTACCCTAGATATTGTTCTTCGCGGATGCCTTGGCGTCCTAGAAGCTTGGTGGTGTCTCGGAGCTCAATCATTATGGTGTGAAGCTCCGGGCAAGCATCGGGGTCTCCCATTAGGTTGTGGAGATTGCCCCGAGCAATTTGTACGGGTACCGGTAACCGCCCCCAAGGGTTGCCACGTGTACGGGTTCGGTGACCGCCCCCAAGATTTCCAGCCGCTGTTTGGATAGCTCTTGTCGTCCTGAATCCAACAAGCTTGGGTTTGCTCGATTCGGAGCTCGTATGCGAAAGTTATGGCTGTTTCAGTGGCGAGTGGTAGTACCGCTGACCTAGCGGTAGTACCGCTAGAGTTGGCGGTAGTACCGCTGGCCCTAGCGGTAGTACCGCTGGCTGGCGGTAGTACCGCCACTGGTCAGCGGCAGTACCGCTCCAGGAGCTTAGTACCGCCTGCCTAGCGGTTGTTCGTGGACGGACCTTTTTGCGAAGACTTTCTTGGCGGTGGTAGTGCCTTTGCACTACCAGGGGCCCAGCGGTAGTACCTCTAGCTGGCGGTAGTACCACCCCTGGTCAGCGGTAGTACCGCTGGAGTGCCAGCGGTGGTACCGCTGCAGCCAGCGGTGGTACCGCTGGGCTCGGGCTGTAAGTGGGGGTAACGGTCTGATTCCTTCCCCCACAATATAAAGGGGGTCCTCTTCCCCCTTGGCCTTATCTATCCGTTGAGCTCTTGTTCTACCTCCATTGTCGACATTCTTAGAGCTTGCTAACTCTCAATCCCTCCAATGATTCTTGCTTGTTCTTGAGGGAAAAGAGAGAGGAGATCTAGATCCACATCTCCACCAATCACTTTCTCCTCTATGTGAGGGGAACCCCTTGGATCTTGATCCTGGAGTTCTTTGTGAGCTCCTTGTTCTTCCTCTCATATTTCTCCATAGCTTTCGTTGTTGTGGAGGGATTTGAGTGTGAGGGACTTGACCACTTCGTGTGTTCTTGCCATTGCATTAGTTGCATCGGTTTGAGTTCTCCATGGTGATACGTGGAAGTGAAGTTTGAGAAGCTTATTACCTTTGGTACTTAGTACCCTAGATATTGTTCTTCGCGGATGCCTTGGCGTCCTAGAAGCTTGGTGGTGTCTCGGAGCTCAATCCTTGTGGTGTGAAGCTCCGGGCAAGCATCGGGGTCTCCCATTAGGTTGTGGAGATTGCCCCGAGCAATTTGTACGGGTACCGGTAACCGCCCCCAAGGGTTGCCACGTGTACGGGTTCGGTGACAGCCCCCAAGATTTCCAGCCGCTGTTTGGATAGCTCTTGTCGTCCTGAATCCAACAAGCTTGGGTTTGCTCGATTCGGAGCTCGTATGCGAAAGTTATGGTTGTTTCAGTGGCGAGTGGTAGTACCGCTGACCTAGCGGTAGTACCGCTAGAGTTGGCGGTAGTACCGCTGGCCCTAGCGGTAGTACCGCTGGCTGGCGGTAGTACCGCCACTGGTCAGCGGCAGTACCGCTCCAGGAGCTTAGTACCGCCTGCCTAGCGGTTGTTCGTGGACGGACCTTTTTGCGAGGACTTTCTTGGCGGTGGTAGTGCCTTTGCACTACCAGGGGCCCAGCGGTAGTACCTCTAGCTGGCGGTAGTACCACCCCTCGTCAGCGGTAGTACCGCTGGAGTGCCAGCGGTGGTACCGCTGCAGCCAGCGGTGGTACCGCTGGGCTCGGGCTGTAAGTGGGGGTAACGGTCTGATTCCTTCCCCCACAATATAAAGGGGGTCCTCTTCCCCCTTGGCCTTATCTATCCGTTGAGCTCTTGTTCTACCTCCATTGTCGACATTCTTAGAGCTTGCTAACTCTCAATCCCTCCAATGATTCTTGCTTGTTCTTGAGGGAAAAGAGAGAGGAGATCTAGATCCACATCTCCACCAATCACTTTCTCCTCTATGTGAGGGGAACCCCTTGGATCTTGATCCTGGAGTTCTTTGTGAGCTCCTTGTTCTTCCTCTCATATTTCTCCATAGCTTTCGTTGTTGTGGAGGGATTTGAGTGTGAGGGACTTGACCACTTCGTGTGTTCGTGCCATTGCATTAGTTGCATCGGTTTGAGTTCTCCATGGTGATACGTGGAAGTGAAGTTTGAGAAGCTTATTACCTTTGGTACTTAGTACCCTAGATATTGTTCTTCGCGGATGCCTTGGCGTCCTAGAAGCTTGGTGGTGTCTCGGAGCTCAATCCTTGTGGTGTGAAGCTCCGGGCAAGCATCGGGGTCTCCCATTAGGTTGTGGAGATTGCCCCGAGCAATTTGTACGGGTACCGGTAACCGCCCCCAAGGGTTGCCACGTGTACGGGTTCGGTGACAGCCCCCAAGATTTCCAGCCGCTGTTTGGATAGCTCTTGTCGTCCTGAATCCAACAAGCTTGGGTTTGCTCGATTCGGAGCTCGTATGCGAAAGTTATGGTTGTTTCAGTGGCGAGTGGTAGTACCGCTGACCTAGCGGTAGTACCGCTAGAGTTGGCGGTAGTACCGCTGGCCCTAGCGGTAGTACCGCTGGCTGGCGGTAGTACCGCCACTGGTCAGCGGCAGTACCGCTCCAGGAGCTTAGTACCGCCTGCCTAGCGGTTGTTCGTGGACGGACCTTTTTGCGAGGACTTTCTTGGCGGTGGTAGTGCCTTTGCACTACCAGGGGCCCAACGGTAGTACCTCTAGCTGGCGGTAGTACCACCCCTCGTCAGCGGTAGTACCGCTGGAGTGCCAGCGGTGGTACCGCTGCAGCCAGCGGTGGTACCGCTAGGCTCGGGCTGTAAGTGGGGGTAACGGTCTGATTCCTTCCCCCACAATATAAAGGGGGTCCTCTTCCCCCTTGGCCTTATCTATCCGTTGAGCTCTTGTTCTACCTCCATTGTCGACATTCTTAGAGCTTGCTAACTCTCAATCCCTCCAATGATTCTTGCTTGTTCTTGAGGGAAAAGAGAGAGGAGATCTAGATCCACATCTCCACCAATCACTTTCTCCTCTATGTGAGGGGAACCCCTTGGATCTTGATCCTGGAGTTCTTTGTGAGCTCCTTGTTCTTCCTCTCATATTTCTCCATAGCTTTCGTTGTTGTGGAGGGATTTGAGTGTGAGGAACTTGACCACTTCGTGTGTTCTTGCCATTGCATTAGTTGCATCGGTTTGAGTTCTCCATGGTGATACGTGGAAGTGAAGTTTGAGAAGCTTATTACCTTTGGTACTTAGTACCCTAGATATTGTTCTTCGCGGATGCCTTGGCGTCCTAGAAGCTTGGTGGTGTCTCGGAGCTCAATCATTGTGGTGTGAAGCTCCGGGCAAGCATCGGGGTCTCCCATTAGGTTGTGGAGATTGCCCCGAGCAATTTGTACGGGTACCGGTAACCGCCCCCAAGGGTTCCCACGTGTACGGGTTCGGTGACAGCCCCCAAGATTTCCAGCCGCTGTTTGGATAGCTCTTGTCGTCCTGAATCCAACAAGCTTGGGTTTGCTCGATTCGGAGCTCGTATGCGAAAGTTATGGTTGTTTCAGTGGCGAGTGGTAGTACCGCTGACCTAGCGGTAGTACCGCTAGAGTTGGCGGTAGTACCGCTGGCCCTAGCGGTAGTACCGCTGGCTGGCGGTAGTACCGCCACTGGTCAGCGGCAGTACCGCTCCAGGAGCTTAGTACCGCCTGCCTAGCGGTTGTTCGTGGACGGACCTTTTTGCGAGGACTTTCTTGGCGGTGGTAGTGCCTTTGCACTACCAGGGGCCCAGCGGTAGTACCTCTAGCTGGCGGTAGTACCACCCCTCGTCAGCGGTAGTACCGCTGGAGTGCCAGCGGTGGTACCGCTGCAGCCAGCGGTGGTACCGCTGGGCTCGGGCTGTAAGTGGGGGTAACGGTCTGATTCATTCCCCCACAATATAAAGGGGGTCCTCTTCCCCCTTGGCCTTATCTATCCGTTGAGCTCTTGTTCTACCTCCATTGTCGACATTCTTAGAGCTTGCTAACTCTCAATCCCTCCAATGATTCTTGCTTGTTCTTGAGGGAAAAGAGAGAGGAGATCTAGATCCACATCTCCACCAATCACTTTCTCCTCTATGTGAGGGGAACCCCTTGGATCTTGATCCTGGAGTTCTTTGTGAGCTCCTTGTTCTTCCTCTCATATTTCTCCATAGCTTTCGTTGTTGTGGAGGGATTTGAGTGTGAGGGACTTGACCACTTCGTGTGTTCGTGCCATTGCATTAGTTGCATCGGTTTGAGTTCTCCATGGTGATACGTGGAAGTGAAGTTTGAGAAGCTTATTACCTTTGGTACTTAGTACCCTAGATATTGTTCTTCGCGGATGCCTTGGCGTCCTAGAAGCTTGGTGGTGTCTCGGAGCTCAATCCTTGTGGTGTGAAGCTCCGGGCAAGCATCGGGGTCTCCCATTAGGTTGTGGAGATTGCCCCGAGCAATTTGTACGGGTACCGGTAACCGCCCCCAAGGGTTGCCACGTGTACGGGTTCGGTGACAGCCCCCAAGATTTCCAGCCGCTGTTTGGATAGCTCTTGTCGTCCTGAATCCAACAAGCTTGGGTTTGCTCGATTCGGAGCTCGTATGCGAAAGTTATGGTTGTTTAAGTGGCGAGTGGTAGTACCGCTGACCTAGCGGTAGTACCGCTAGAGTTGGCGGTAGTACCGCTGGCCCTAGCGGTAGTACCGCTGGCTGGCGGTAGTACCGCCACTGGTCAGCGGCAGTACCGCTCCAGGAGCTTAGTACCGCCTGCCTAGCGGTTGTTCGTGGACGGACCTTTTTGCGAGGACTTTCTTGGCGGTGGTAGTGCCTTTGCACTACCAGGGGCCCAACGGTAGTACCTCTAGCTGGCGGTAGTACCACCCCTCGTCAGCGGTAGTACCGCTGGAGTGCCAGCGGTGGTACCGCTGCAGCCAGCGGTGGTACCGCTAGGCTCGGGCTGTAAGTGGGGGTAACGGTCTGATTCCTTCCCCCACAATATAAAGGGGGTCCTCTTCCCCCTTGGCCTTATCTATCCGTTGAGCTCTTGTTCTACCTCCATTGTCGACATTCTTAGAGCTTGCTAACTCTCAATCCCTCCAATGATTCTTGCTTGTTCTTGAGGGAAAAGAGAGAGGAGATCTAGATCCACATCTCCACCAATCACTTTCTCCTCTATGTGAGGGGAACCCCTTGGATCTTGATCCTGGAGTTCTTTGTGAGCTCCTTGTTCTTCCTCTCATATTTCTCCATAGCTTTCGTTGTTGTGGAGGGATTTGAGTGTGAGGAACTTGACCACTTCGTGTGTTCTTGCCATTGCATTAGTTGCATCGGTTTGAGTTCTCCATGGTGATACGTGGAAGTGAAGTTTGAGAAGCTTATTACCTTTGGTACTTAGTACCCTAGATATTGTTCTTCGCGGATGCCTTGGCGTCCTAGAAGCTTGGTGGTGTCTCGGAGCTCAATCATTGTGGTGTGAAGCTCCGGGCAAGCATCGGGGTCTCCCATTAGGTTGTGGAGATTGCCCCGAGCAATTTGTACGGGTACCGGTAACCGCCCCCAAGGGTTCCCACGTGTACGGGTTCGGTGACAGCCCCCAAGATTTCCAGCCGCTGTTTGGATAGCTCTTGTCGTCCTGAATCCAACAAGCTTGGGTTTGCTCGATTCGGAGCTCGTTTGCGAAAGTTATGGTTGTTTCAGTGGCGAGTGGTAGTACCGCTGACCTAGCGGTAGTACCGCTAGAGTTGGCGGTAGTACCGCTGGCCCTAGCGGTAGTACCGCTGGCTGGCGGTAGTACCGCCACTGGTCAGCGGCAGTACCGCTCCAGGAGCTTAGTACCGCCTGCCTAGCGGTTGTTCGTGGACGGACCTTTTTGCGAGGACTTTCTTGGCGGTGGTAGTGCCTTTGCACTACCAGGGGCCCAGCGGTAGTACCTCTAGCTGGCGGTAGTACCACCCCTCGTCAGCGGTAGTACCGCTGGAGTGTCAGCGGTAGTACCGCTGGAGTGCCAGCGGTGGTACCGCTGCAGCCAGCGGTGGTACCGCTAGGCTCGGGCTGTAAGTGGGGGTAACGGTCTGATTCCTTCCCCCACAATATAAAGGGGGTCCTCTTCCCCCTTGGCCTTATCTATCCGTTGAGCTCTTGTTCTACCTCCATTGTCGACATTCTTAGAGCTTGCTAACTCTCAATCCCTCCAATGATTCTTGCTTGTTCTTGAGGGAAAAGAGAGAGGAGATCTAGATCCACATCTCCACCAATCACTTTCTCCTCAATGTGAGGGGAACCCCTTGGATCTTGATCTTGGAGTTCTTTGTGAGCTCCTTGTTCTTCCTCTCATATTTCTCCATAGCTTTCGTTGTTGTGGAGGGATTTGAGTGTGAGGGACTTGACCACTTCGTGTGTTCTTGCCATTGCATTAGTTGCATCGGTTTGAGTTCTCCATGGTGATACGTGGAAGTGAAGTTTGAGAAGCTTATTACCTTTGGTACTTAGTACCCTAGATATTGTTCTTCGCGGATGCCTTGGCGTCCTAGAAGCTTGGTGGTGTCTCGGAGCTCAATCCTTGTGGTGTGAAGCTCCGGGCAAGCATCGGGGTCTCCCATTAGGTTGTGGAGATTGCCCCGAGCAATTTGTACGGGTACCGGTAACCGCCCCCAAGGGTTGCCACGTGTACGGGTTCGGTGACAGCCCCCAAGATTTCCAGCCGCTGTTTGGATAGCTCTTGTCGTCCTGAATCCAACAAGCTTGGGTTTGCTCGATTCGGAGCTCGTATGCGAAAGTTATGGTTGTTTCAGTGGCGAGTGGTAGTACCGCTGACCTAGCGGTAGTACCGCTAGAGTTGGCGGTAGTACCGCTGGCCCTAGCGGTAGTACCGCTGGCTGGCGGTAGTACCGCCACTGGTCAGCGGCAGTACCGCTCCAGGAGCTTAGTACCGCCTGCCTAGCGGTTGTTCGTGGACGGACCTTTTTGCGAGGACTTTCTTGGCGGTGGTAGTGCCTTTGCACTACCAGGGGCCCAGCGGTAGTACCTCTAGCTGGCGGTAGTACCACCCCTCGTCAGCGGTAGTACCGCTGGAGTGCCAGCGGTGGTACCGCTGCAGCCAGCGGTGGTACCGCTAGGCTCGGGCTGTAAGTGGGGGTAACGGTCTGATTCCTTCCCCCACAATATAAAGGGGGTCCTCTTCCCCCTTGGCCTTATCTATCCGTTGAGCTCTTGTTCTACCTCCATTGTCGACATTCTTAGAGCTTGCTAACTCTCAATCCCTCCAATGATTCTTGCTTGTTCTTGAGGGAAAAGAGAGAGGAGATCTAGATCCACATCTCCACCAATCACTTTCTCCTCTATGTGAGGGGAACCCCTTGGATCTTGATCCTGGAGTTCTTTGTGAGCTCCTTGTTCTTCCTCTCATATTTCTCCATAGCTTTCGTTGTTGTGGAGGGATTTGAGTGTGAGGGACTTGACCACTTCGTGTGTTCTTGCCATTGCATTAGTTGCATCTGTTTGAGTTCTCCATGGTGATACGTGGAAGTGAAGTTTGAGAAGCTTATTACCTTTGGTACTTAGTACCCTAGATATTGTTCTTCGCGGATGCCTTGGCGTCCTAGAAGCTTGGTGGTGTCTCGGAGCTCAATCATTGTGGTGTGAAGCTCCGGGCAAGCATCGGGGTCTCCCATTAGGTTGTGGAGATTGCCCCGAGCAATTTGTACGGGTACCGGTAACCGCCCCCAAGGGTTGCCACGTGTACGGGTTCGGTGACCGCCCCCAAGATTTCCAGCCGCTGTTTGGATAGCTCTTGTCGTCCTGAATCCAACAAGCTTGGGTTTGCTCGATTCGGAGCTCGTATGCGAAAGTTATGGCTGTTTCAGTGGCGAGTGGTAGTACCGCTGACCTAGCGGTAGTACCGCTAGAGTTGGCGGTAGTACCGCTGGCCCTAGCGGTAGTACCGCTGGCTGGCGGTACTACCGCCACTGGTCAGCGGCAGTACCGCTCCAGGAGCTTAGTACCGCCTGCCTAGCGGTTGTTCGTGGACGGACCTTTTTGCAAGGACTTTCTTGGCGGTGGTAGTGCCTTTGCACTACCAGGGGCCCAGCGGTAGTACCTCTAGCTGGCGGTAGTACCACCCCTCGTCAGCGGTAGTACCGCTGGAGTGCCAGCGGTGGTACCGCTGCAGCCAGCGGTGGTACCGCTGGGCTCGGGCTGTAAGTGGGGGTAACGGTCTGATTCCTTCCCCCACAATATAAAGGGGGTCCTCTTCCCCCTTGGCCTTATCTATCCGTTGAGCTCTTGTTCTACCTCCATTGTCGACATTCTTAGAGCTTGCTAACTCTCAATCCCTCCAATGATTCTTGCTTGTTCTTGAGGGAAAAGAGAGAGGAGATCTAGATCCACATCTCCACCAATCACTTTCTCCTCTATGTGAGGGGAACCCCTTGGATCTTGATCCTGGAGTTCTTTGTGAGCTCCTTGTTCTTCCTCTCATATTTCTCCATAGCTTTCGTTGTTGTGGAGGGATTTGAGTGTGAGGGACTTGACCACTTCGTGTGTTCTTGCCATTGCATTAGTTGCATCGGTTTGAGTTCTCCATGGTGATACGTGGAAGTGAAGTTTGAGAAGCTTATTACCTTTGGTACTTAGTACCCTAGATATTGTTCTTCGCGGATGCCTTGGCGTCCTAGAAGCTTGGTGGTGTCTCGGAGCTCAATCATTGTGGTGTGAAGCTCCGGGCAAGCATCGGGGTCTCCCATTAGGTTGTGGAGATTGCCCCGAGCAATTTGTACGAGTACCGGTAACCGCCCCCAAGGGTTGCCACGTGTACGGGTTCGGTGATAGCCCCCAAGATTTCCAGCCGCTGTTTGGATAGCTCTTGTCGTCCTGAATCCAACAAGCTTGGGTTTGCTCGACTCGGAGCTCGTATGCGAAAGTTATGGCTGTTTCAGTGGCGAGTGGTAGTACCGCTGACCTAGCGGTAGTACCGCTAGAGTTGGCGGTAGTACCGCTGGCCCTAGCGGTAGTACCGCTGGCTGGCGGTAGTACCGCCACTGGTCAGCGGCAGTACCGCTCCAGGAGCTTAGTACCGCCTGCCTAGCGGTTGTTCGTGGACGGACCTTTTTGCGAAGACTTTCTTGGCGGTGGTAGTGCCTTTGCACTACCAGGGGCCCAGCGGTAGTACCTCTAGCTGGCGGTAGTACCACCCCTCGTCAGCGGTAGTACCGCTGGAGTGCCAGCGGTGGTACCGCTGCAGCCAGCGGTGGTACCGCTAGGCTCGGGCTGTAAGTGGGGGTAACGGTCTGATTCCTTCCCCCACAATATAAAGGGGGTCCTCTTCCCCCTTGGCCTTATCTATCCGTTGAGCTCTTGTTCTACCTCCATTGTCGACATTCTTAGAGCTTGCTAACTCTCAATCCCTCCAATGATTCTTGCTTGTTCTTGAGGGAAAAGAGAGAGGAGATCTAGATCCACATCTCCACCAATCACTTTCTCCTCTATGTGAGGGGAACCCCTTGGATCTTGATCCTGGAGTTCTTTGTGAGCTCCTTGTTCTTCCTCTCATATTTCTCCATAGCTTTTGTTGTTGTGGAGGGATTTGAGTGTGAGGGACTTGACCACTTCGTGTGTTCTTGCCATTGCATTAGTTGCATCGGTTTGAGTTCTCCATGGTGATACGTGGAAGTGAAGTTTGAGAAGCTTATTACCTTTGGTACTTAGTACCCTAGATATTGTTCTTCGCGGATGCCTTGGCGTCCTAGAAGCTTGGTGGTGTCTCGGAGCTCAATCATTGTGGTGTGAAGCTCCGGGCAAGCATCGGGGTCTCCCATTAGGTTGTGGAGATTGCCCCGAGCAATTTGTACGGGTACCGGTAACCGCCCCCAAGGGTTGCCACGTGTACGGGTTCGGTGACCGCCCCCAAGATTTCCAGCCGCTGTTTGGATAGCTCCTGTCGTCCTGAATCCAACAAGCTTGGGTTTGCTCGATTCGGAGCTCGTATGCGAAAGTTATGGCTGTTTCAGTGGCGAGTGGTAGTACCGCTGACCTAGCGGTAGTACCGCTAGAGTTGGCGGTAGTACCGCTGGCCCTAGCGGTAGTACCGCTGGCTGGCGGTAGTACCGCCACTGGTCAGCGGCAGTACCGCTCCAGGAGCTTAGTACCGCCTGCCTAGCGGTTGTTCGTGGACGGACCTTTTTGCGAGGACTTTCTTGGCGGTGGTAGTGCCTTTGCACTACCAGGGGCCCAGCGGTAGTACCTCTAGCTGGCGGTAGTACCACCCCTCGTCAGCGGTAGTACCGCTGGAGTGCCAGCGGTGGTACCGCTGCAGCCAGCGGTGGTACCGCTGGGCTCGGGCTGTAAGTGGGGGTAACGGTCTGATTCCTTCCCCCACAATATAAAGGGGGTCCTCTTCCCCCTTGGCCTTATCTATCCGTTGAGCTCTTGTTCTACCTCCATTGTCGACATTCTTAGAGCTTGCTAACTCTCAATCCCTCCAATGATTCTTGCTTGTTCTTGAGGGAAAAGAGAGAGGAGATCTAGATCCACATCTCCACCAATCACTTTCTCCTCTATGTGAGGGGAACCCCTTGGATCTTGATCCTGGAGTTCTTTGTGAGCTCCTTGTTCTTCCTCTCATATTTCTCCATAGCTTTCGTTGTTGTGGAGGGATTTGAGTGTGAGGGACTTGACCACTTCGTGTGTTCTTGCCATTGCATTAGTTGCATCGGTTTGAGTTCTCCATGGTGATACGTGGAAGTGAAGTTTGAGAAGCTTATTACCTTTGGTACTTAGTACCCTAGATATTGTTCTTCGCGGATGCCTTGGCGTCCTAGAAGCTTGGTGGTGTCTCGGAGCTCAATCATTGTGGTGTGAAGCTCCGGGCAAGCATCGGGGTCTCCCATTAGGTTGTGGAGATTGCCCCGAGCAATTTGTACGGGTACCGGTAACCGCCCCCAAGGGTTGCCACGTGTACGGGTTCGGTGATAGCCCCCAAGATTTCCAGCCGCTGTTTGGATAGCTCTTGTCGTCCTGAATCCAACAAGCTTGGGTTTGCTCGACTCGGAGCTCGTATGCGAAAGTTATGGCTGTTTCAGTGGCGAGTGGTAGTACCGCTGACCTAGCGGTAGTACCGCTAGAGTTGGCGGTAGTACCGCTGGCCCTAGCGGTAGTACCGCTGGCTGGCGGTAGTACCGCCACTGGTCAGCGGCAGTACCGCTCCAGGAGCTTAGTACCGCCTGCCTAGCGGTTGTTCGTGGACGGACCTTTTTGCGAAGACTTTCTTGGCGGTGGTAGTGCCTTTGCACTACCAGGAGCCCAGCGGTAGTACCTCTAGCTGGCGGTAGTACCACCCCTCGTCAGCGGTAGTACCGCTGGAGTGCCAGCGGTGGTACCGCTGCAGCCAGCGGTGGTACCGCTGGGCTCGGGCTGTAAGTGGGGGTAACGGTCTGATTCCTTCCCCCACAATATAAAGGGGGTCCTCTTCCCCCTTGGCCTTATCTATCCGTTGAGCTCTTGTTCTACCTCCATTGTCGACATTCTTAGAGCTTGCTAACTCTCAATCCCTCCAATGATTCTTGCTTGTTCTTGAGGGAAAAGAGAGAGGAGATCTAGATCCACATCTCCACCAATCACTTTCTCCTCTATGTGAGGGGAACCCCTTGGATCTTGATCCTGGAGTTCTTTGTGAGCTCCTTGTTCTTCCTCTCATATTTCTCCATAGCTTTCGTTGTTGTGGAGGGATTTGAGTGTGAGGGACTTGACCACTTCGTGTGTTCTTGCCATTGCATTAGTTGCATCGGTTTGAGTTCTCCATGGTGATACGTGGAAGTGAAGTTTGAGAAGCTTATTACCTTTGGTACTTAGTACCCTAGATATTGTTCTTCGCGGATGCCTTGGCGTCCTAGAAGCTTGGTGGTGTCTCGGAGCTCAATCATTGTGGTGTGAAGCTCCGGGCAAGCATCGGGGTCTCCCATTAGGTTGTGGAGATTGCCCCGAGCAATTTGTACGGGTACCGGTAACCGCCCCCAAGGGTTGCCACGTGTACGGGTTCGGTGACCGCCCCCAAGATTTCCAGCCGCTGTTTGGATAGCTCTTGTCGTCCTGAATCCAACAAGCTTGGGTTTGCTCGATTCGGAGCTCGTATGCGAAAGTTATGGCTGTTTCAGTGGCGAGTGGTAGTACCGCTGACCTAGCGGTAGTACCGCTAGAGTTGGCGGTAGTACCGCTGGCCCTAGCGGTAGTACCGCTGGCTGGCGGTAGTACCGCCACTGGTCAGCGGCAGTACCGCTCCAGGAGCTTAGTACCGCCTGCCTAGCGGTTGTTCGTGGACGGACCTTTTTGCGAAGACTTTCTTGGCGGTGGTAGTGCCTTTGCACTACCAGGGGCCCAGCGGTAGTACCTCTAGCTGGCGGTAGTACCACCCCTCGTCAGCGGTAGTACCGCTGGAGTGCCAGCGGTGGTACCGCTGCAGCCAGCGGTGGTACCGCTGGGCTCGGGCTGTAAGTGGGGGTAACGGTCTCATTCCTTCCCCCACAATATAAAGGGGGTCCTCTTCCCCCTTGGCCTTCTCTATCCGTTGAGCTCTTGTTCTACCTCCATTGTCGACATTCTTAGAGCTTGCTAACTCTCAATCCCTCCAATGATTCTTGCTTGTTCTTGAGGGAAAAGAGAGAGGAGATCTAGATCCACATCTCCACCAATCACTTTCTCCTCTATGTGAGGGGAACCCCTTGGATCTTGATCCTGGAGTTCTTTGTGAGCTCCTTGTTCTTCCTCTCATATTTCTCCATAGCTTTCGTTGTTGTGGAGGGATTTGAGTGTGAGGGACTTGACCACTTCGTGTGTTCTTGCCATTGCAATAGTTGCATCGGTTTGAGTTCTCCATGGTGATACGTGGAAGTGAAGTTTGAGAAGCTTATTACCTTTGGTACTTAGTACCCTAGATATTGTTCTTCGCGGATGCCTTGGCGTCCTAGAAGCTTGGTGGTGTCTCGGAGCTCAATCATTGTGGTGTGAAGCTCCGGGCAAGCATCGGGGTCTCCCATTAGGTTGTGGAGATTGCCCCGAGCAATTTGTACGGGTACCGGTAACCGCCCCCAAGGGTTGCCACGTGTACGGGTTCGGTGACCGCCCCCAAGATTTCCAGCCGCTGTTTGGATAGCTCTTGTCGTCCTGAATCCAACAAGCTTGGGTTTGCTCGATTCGGAGCTCGTATGCGAAAGTTATGGCTGTTTCAGTGGCGAGTGGTAGTACTGCTGACCTAGCGGTAGTACCGCTAGAGTTGGCGGTAGTACGGCTGGCCCTAGCGGTAGTACCACTGGCTGGCGGTAGTACCGCCACTGGTCAGCGACAGTACCGCTCCAGGAGCTTAGTACCGCCTGCCTAGCGGTTGTTCGTGGACGGACCTTTTTGCGAAAACTTTCTTGGCGGTGGTAGTGCCTTTGCACTACCAGGGGCCCAGCGGTAGTACCGCTAGCTGGCGGTAGTACCACCCCTCGTCAGCGGTAGTACCGCTGGAGTGCCAGCGGTGGTACCGCTGCAGCCAGCGGTGGTACCGCTGTGCTCGGGCTGTAAGTGGGGGTAACGGTCTGATTCCTTCCCCCACAATATAAAGGGGGTCCTCTTCCCCCTTGGCCTTATCTATCCGTTGAGCTCTTGTTCTACCTCCATTGTCGACATTCTTAGAGTTTGCTAACTCTCAATCCCTCCAATGATTCCTGCTTGTTCTTGAGGGAAAAGAGAGAGGAGATCTAGATCCACATCTCCACCAATCACTTTCTCCTCTATGTGAGGGGAACTCCTTGGATCTTGATCCTGGAGTTCTTTGTGAGCTCCTTGTTCTTCCTCTCATATTTCTCCATAGCTTTCGTTGTTGTGGAGGGATTTGAGTGTGAGGGACTTGACCACTTCGTGTGTTCTTGCCATTGCATTAGTTGCATCGGTTTGAGTTCTCCATGGTGATACGTGGAAGTGAAGTTTGAGAAGCTTATTACCTTTGGTACTTAGTACCCTAGATATTGTTCTTCGCGGATGCCTTGGCGTCCTAGAAGCTTGGTGGTGTCTCGGAGCTCAATCATTGTGGTGTGAAGCTCCGGGCAAGCATCGGGGTCTCCCATTAGGTTGTGGAGATTGCCCCGAGCAATTTGTACGGGTACCGGTAACCGCCCCCAAGGGTTGCCACGTGTACGGGTTCGGTGACCGCCCCCAAGATTTCCAGCCGCTGTTTGGATAGCTCTTGTCGTCCTGAATCCAACAAGCTTGGGTTTGCTCGATTCAGAGCTCGTATGCGAAAGTTATGGCTGTTTCAGTGGCGAGTGGTAGTACCGCTGACCTAGCGGTAGTACCGCTAGAGTTGGCGGTAGTACCGCTGGCCCTAGTGGTAGTACCGCTGGCTGGCGGTAGTACCGCCACTGGTCAGCGGCAGTACCGCTCCAGGAGCTTAGTACCGCCTGCCTAGCGGTTGTTCGTGGACGGACCTTTTTGCGAAGACTTTCTTGGCGGTGGTAGTGCCTTTGAACTACCAGGGGCCCAGCGGTAGTACCGCTAGCTGGCGGTAGTACCACCCCTGGTCAGCGGTAGTACCGCTGGAGTGCCAGCGGTGGTACTGCTGCAGCCAGCGGTGGTACCGCTGGGCTCGGGCTGTAAGTGGGGGTAACGGTCTGATTCCTTCCCCCACAATATAAAGGGGGTCCTCTTCCCCCTTGGCCTTATCTATCCGTTGAGCTCTTGTTCTACCTCCATTGTCGACATTCTTAGAGCTTGCTAACTCTCAATCCCTCCAATGATTCTTGCTTGTTCTTGAGGGAAAAGAGAGAGGAGATCTAGATCCACATCTCCACCAATCACTTTCTCCTCTATGTGAGGGGAACCCCTTGGATCTTGATCCTGGAGTTCTTTGTGAGCTCCTTGTTCTTCCTCTCATATTTCTCCATAGCTTTCGTTGTTGTGGAGGGATTTGAGTGTGAGGGACTTGACCACTTCGTGTGTTCTTGCCATTGCAATAGTTGCATCGGTTTGAGTTCTCCATGGTGATACGTGGAAGTGAAGTTTGAGAAGCTTATTACCTTTGGTACTTAGTACCCTAGATATTGTTCTTCGCGGATGCCTTGGCGTCCTAGAAGCTTGGTGGTGTCTCGGAGCTCAATCATTGTGGTGTGAAGCTCCGGGCAAGCATCGGGGTCTCCCATTAGGTTGTGGAGATTGCCCCGAGCAATTTGTACGGGTACCGGTAACCGCCCCCAAGGGTTGCCACGTGTACGGGTTCGGTGACCGCCCCCAAGATTTCCAGCCGCTGTTTGGATAGCTCTTGTCGTCCTGAATCCAACAAGCTTGGGTTTGCTCGATTCGGAGCTCGTATGCGAAAGTTATGGCTGTTTCAGTGGCGAGTGGTAGTACTGCTGACCTAGCGGTAGTACCGCTAGAGTTGGCGGTAGTACGGCTGGCCCTAGCGGTAGTACCGCTGGCTGGCGGTAGTACCGCCACTGGTCAGCGACAGTACCGCTCCAGGAGCTTAGTACCGCCTGCCTAGCGGTTGTTCGTGGACGGACCTTTTTGCGAAGACTTTCTTGGCGGTGGTAGTGCCTTTGCACTACCAGGGGCCCAGCGGTAGTACCGCTAGCTGGCGGTAGTACCACCCCTCGTCAGCGGTAGTACCGCTGGAGTGCCAGCGGTGGTACCGCTGCAGCCAGCGGTGGTACCGCTGGGCTCGGGCTGTAAGTGGGGGTAACGGTCTGATTCCTTCCCCCACAATATAAAGGGGGTCCTCTTCCCCCTTGGCCTTATCTATCCGTTGAGCTCTTGTTCTACCTCCATTGTCGACATTCTTAGAGCTTGCTAACTCTCAATCCCTCCAATGATTCCTGCTTGTTCTTGAGGGAAAAGAGAGAGGAGATCTAGATCCACATCTCCACCAATCACTTTCTCCTCTATGTGAGGGGAACCCCTTGGATCTTGATCCTGGAGTTCTTTGTGAGCTCCTTGTTCTTCCTCTCATATTTCTCCATAGCTTTCGTTGTTGTGGAGGGATTTGAGTGTGAGGGACTTGACCACTTCGTGTGTTCTTGCCATTGCAATAGTTGCATCGGTTTGAGTTCTCCATGGTGATACGTGGAAGTGAAGTTTGAGAAGCTTATTACCTTTGGTACTTAGTACCCTAGATATTGTTCTTCGCGGATGCCTTGGCGTCCTAGAAGCTTGGTGGTGTCTCGGAGCTCAATCATTGTGGTGTGAAGCTCCGGGCAAGCATCGGGGTCTCCCATTAGGTTGTGGAGATTGCCCCGAGCAATTTGTACGGGTACCGGTAACCGCCCCCAAGGGTTGCCACGTGTACGGGTTCGGTGACCGCCCCCAAGATTTCCAGCCGCTATTTGGATAGCTCTTGTCGTCCTGAATCCAACAAGCTTGGGTTTGCTCGATTCGGAGCTCGTATGCGAAAGTTATGGCTGTTTCAGTGGCGAGTGGTAGTACTGCTGACCTAGCGGTAGTACCGCTAGAGTTGGCGGTAGTACGGCTGGCCCTAGCGGTAGTACCGCTGGCTGGCGGTAGTACCGCCACTGGTCAGCGACAGTACCGCTCCAGGAGCTTAGTACCGCCTGCCTAGCGGTTGTTCGTGGACGGACCTTTTTGCGAAGACTTTCTTGGCGGTGGTAGTGCCTTTGCACTACCAGGGGCCCAGCGGTAGTACCGCTAGCTGGCGGTAGTACCACCCCTCGTCAGCGGTAGTACCGCTGGAGTGCCAGCGGTGGTACCGCTGCAGCCAGCGGTGGTACCGCTGGGCTCGGGCTGTAAGTGGGGGTAACGGTCTGATTCCTTCCCCCACAATATAAAGGGGGTCCTCTTCCCCCTTGGCCTTATCTATCCGTTGAGCTCTTGTTCTACCTCCATTGTCGACATTCTTAGAGCTTGCTAACTCTCAATCCCTCCAATGATTCCTGCTTGTTCTTGAGGGAAAAGAGAGAGGAGATCTAGATCCACATCTCCACCAATCACTTTCTCCTCTATGTGAGGGGAACTCCTTGGATCTTGATCCTGGAGTTCTTTGTGAGCTCCTTGTTCTTCCTCTCATATTTCTCCATAGCTTTCGTTGTTGTGGAGGGATTTGAGTGTGAGGGACTTGACCACTTCGTGTGTTCTTGCCATTGCATTAGTTGCATCGGTTTGAGTTCTCCATGGTGATACGTGGAAGTGATGTTTGAGAAGCTTATTACCTTTGGTACTTAGTACCCTAGATATTGTTCTTCGCGGATGCCTTGGCGTCCTAGAAGCTTGGTGGTGTCTCGGAGCTCAATCATTGTGGTGTGAAGCTCCGGGCAAGCATCGGGGTCTCCCATTAGGTTGTGCAGATTGCCCCGAGCAATTTGTACGGGTACCGGTAACCGCCCCCAAGGGTTGCCACGTGTACGGGTTCGGTGACCGCCCCCAAGATTTCCAGCCGCTGTTTGGATAGCTCTTGTCGTCCTGAATCCAACAAGCTTGGGTTTGCTCGATTCAGAGCTCGTATGCGAAAGTTATGGCTGTTTCAGTGGCGAGTGGTAGTACCGCTGACCTAGCGGTAGTACCGCTAGAGTTGGCGGTAGTACCGCTGGCCCTAGTGGTAGTACCGCTGGCTGGCGGTAGTACCGCCACTGGTCAGCGGCAGTACCGCTCCAGGAGCTTAGTACCGCCTGCCTAGCGGTTGTTCGTGGACGGACCTTTTTGCGAAGACTTTCTTGGCGGTGGTAGTGCCTTTGAACTACCAGGGGCCCAGCGGTAGTACCGCTAGCTGGCGGTAGTACCACCCCTGGTCAGCGGTAGTACCGCTGGAGTGCCAGCGGTGGTACTGCTGCAGCCAGCGGTGGTACCGCTGGGCTCGGGCTGTAAGTGGGGGTAACGGTCTGATTCCTTCCCCCACAATATAAAGGGGGTCCTCTTCCCCCTTGGCCTTATCTATCCGTTGAGCTCTTGTTCTACCTCCATTGTCGACATTCTTAGAGCTTGCTAACTCTCAATCCCTCCAATGATTCTTGCTTGTTCTTGAGGGAAAAGAGAGAGGAGATCTAGATCCACATCTCCACCAATCACTTTCTCCTCTATGTGAGGGGAACCCCTTGGATCTTGATCCTGGAGTTCTTTGTGAGCTCCTTGTTCTTCCTCTCATATTTCTCCATAGCTTTCGTTGTTGTGGAGGGATTTGAGTGTGAGGAACTTGACCACTTCGTGTGTTCTTGCCATTGCATTAGTTGCATCGGTTTGAGTTCTCCATGGTGATACATGGAAGTGAAGTTTGAGAAGCTTATTACCTTTGGTACTTAGTACCCTAGATATTGTTCTTCGCGGATGCCTTGGCGTCCTAGAAGCTTGGTGGTGTCTCGGAGCTCAATCATTGTGGTGTGAAGCTCCGGGCAAGCATCGGGGTCTCCCATTAGGTTGTGGAGATTGCCCCGAGCAATTTGTACGGGTACCGGTAACCGCCCCCAAGGGTTGCCACGTGTACGGGTTCGGTGACCGCCCCCAAGATTTCCAGCCGCTGTTTGGATAGCTCTTGTCGTCCTGAATCCAACAAGCTTGGGTTTGCTCGATTCAGAGCTCGTATGCGAAAGTTATGGCTGTTTCAGTGGCGAGTGGTAGTACCGCTGACCTAGCGGTAGTACCGCTAGAGTTGGCGGTAGTACCGCTGGCCCTAGTGGTAGTACCGCTGGCTGGCGGTAGTACCGCCACTGGTCAGCGGCAGTACCGCTCCAGGAGCTTAGTACCGCCTGCCTAGCGGTTGTTCGTGGACGGACCTTTTTGCGAAGACTTTCTTGGCGGTGGTAGTGCCTTTGAACTACCAGGGGCCCAGCGGTAGTACCGCTAGCTGGCGGTAGTACCACCCCTGGTCAGCGGTAGTACCGCTGGAGTGCCAGCGGTGGTACTGCTGCAGCCAGCGGTGGTACCGCTGGGCTCGGGCTGTAAGTGGGGGTAACGGTCTGATTCCTTCCCCCACAATATAAAGGGGGTCCTCTTCCCCCTTGGCCTTATCTATCCGTTGAGCTCTTGTTCTACCTCCATTGTCGACATTCTTAGAGCTTGCTAACTCTCAATCCCTCCAATGATTCTTGCTTGTTCTTGAGGGAAAAGAGAGAGGAGATCTAGATCCACATCTCCACCAATCACTTTCTCCTCTATGTGAGGGGAACCCCTTGGATCTTGATCCTGGAGTTCTTTGTGAGCTCCTTGTTCTTCCTCTCATATTTCTCCATAGCTTTCGTTGTTGTGGAGGGATTTGAGTGTGAGGAACTTGACCACTTCATGTGTTCTTGCCATTGCATTAGTTGCATCGGTTTGAGTTCTCCATGGTGATACATGGAAGTGAAGTTTGAGAAGCTTATTACCTTTGGTACTTAGTACCCTAGATATTGTTCTTCGCGGATGCCTTGGCGTCCTAGAAGCTTGGTGGTGTCTCGGAGCTCAATCATTGTGGTGTGAAGCTCCGGGCAAGCATCGGGGTCTCCCATTAGGTTGTGGAGATTGCCCCGAGCAATTTGTACGGGTACCGGTAACCGCCCCCAAGGGTTGCCACGTGTACGGGTTCGGTGACCGCCCCCAAGATTTCCAGCCGCTGTTTGGATAGCTCTTGTCGTCCTGAATCCAACAAGCTTGGGTTTGCTCGATTCGGAGCTCGTATGCGAAAGTTATGGCTGTTTCAGTGGCGAGTGGTAGTACCGCTGACCTAGCGGTAGTACCGCTAGAGTTGGCGGTAGTACCGCTGGCCCTAGCGGTAGTACCGCTGGCTGGCGGTAGTACCGCCACTGGTCAGCGGCAGTACCGCTCCAGGAGCTTAGTACCGCCTGCCTAGCGGTTGTTCGTGGACGGACCTTTTTGCGAAGACTTTCTTGGCGATGGTAGTGCCTTTGCACTACCAGGGGCCCAGCGGTAGTACCTCTAGCTGGCGGTAGTACCACCCCTCGTCAGCGGTAGTACCGCTGGAGTGCCAGCGGTGGTACCGCTGCAGCCAGCGGTGGTACCGCTGGGCTCGGGCTGTAAGTGGGGGTAACGGTCTGATTCCTTCCCCCACAATATAAGGGGGGTCCTCTTCCCCCTTGGCCTTATCTATCCGTTGAGCTCTTGTTCTACCTCCATTGTCGACATTCTTAGAGCTTGCTAACTCTCAATCCCTCCAATGATTCTTGCTTGTTCTTGAGGGAAAAGAGAGAGGAGATCTAGATCCACATCTCCACCAATCACTTTCTCCTCTATGTGAGGGGAACCCCTTGGATCTTGATCCTGGAGTTCTTGGTGAGCTCCTTGTTCTTCCTCTCGTATTTCTCCATAGCTTTCGTTGTTGTGGAGGGATTTGAGTGTGAGGGACTTGACCACTTCGTGTGTTCTTGCCATTGCATTAGTTGCATCGGTTTGAGTTCTCCATGGTGATACGTGGAAGTGATGTTTGAGAAGCTTATTACCTTTGGTACTTAGTACCCTAGATATTGTTCTTCGCGGATGCCTTGGCGTCCTAGAAGCTTGGTGGTGTCTCGGAGCTCAATCATTGTGGTGTGAAGCTCCGGGCAAGCATCGGGGTCTCCCATTAGGTTGTGCAGATTGCCCCGAGCAATTTGTACGGGTACCGGTAACCGCCCCCAAGGGTTGCCACGTGTACGGGTTCGGTGACCGCCCCCAAGATTTCCAGCCGCTGTTTGGATAGCTCTTGTCGTCCTGAATCCAACAAGCTTGGGTTTGCTCGATTCAGAGCTCGTATGCGAAAGTTATGGCTGTTTCAGTGGCGAGTGGTAGTACCGCTGACCTAGCGGTAGTACCGCTAGAGTTGGCGGTAGTACCGCTGGCCCTAGTGGTAGTACCGCTGGCTGGCGGTAGTACCGCCACTGGTCAGCGGCAGTACCGCTCCAGGAGCTTAGTACCGCCTGCCTAGCGGTTGTTCGTGGACGGACCTTTTTGCGAAGACTTTCTTGGCGGTGGTAGTGCCTTTGAACTACCAGGGGCCCAGCGGTAGTACCGCTAGCTGGCGGTAGTACCACCCCTGGTCAGCGGTAGTACCGCTGGAGTGCCAGCGGTGGTACTGCTGCAGCCAGCGGTGGTACCGCTGGGCTCGGGCTGTAAGTGGGGGTAACGGTCTGATTCCTTCCCCCACAATATAAAGGGGGTCCTCTTCCCCCTTGGCCTTATCTATCCGTTGAGCTCTTGTTCTACCTCCATTGTCGACATTCTTAGAGCTTGCTAACTCTCAATCCCTCCAATGATTCTTGCTTGTTCTTGAGGGAAAAGAGAGAGGAGATCTAGATCCACATCTCCACCAATCACTTTCTCCTCTATGTGAGGGGAACCCCTTGGATCTTGATCCTGGAGTTCTTTGTGAGCTCCTTGTTCTTCCTCTCATATTTCTCCATAGCTTTCGTTGTTGTGGAGGGATTTGAGTGTGAGGAACTTGACCACTTCGTGTGTTCTTGCCATTGCATTAGTTGCATCGGTTTGAGTTCTCCATGGTGATACATGGAAGTGAAGTTTGAGAAGCTTATTACCTTTGGTACTTAGTACCCTAGATATTGTTCTTCGCGGATGCCTTGGCGTCCTAGAAGCTTGGTGGTGTCTCGGAGCTCAATCATTGTGGTGTGAAGCTCCGGGCAAGCATCGGGGTCTCCCATTAGGTTGTGGAGATTGCCCCGAGCAATTTGTACGGGTACCGGTAACCGCCCCCAAGGGTTGCCACGTGTACGGGTTCGGTGACCGCCCCCAAGATTTCCAGCCGCTGTTTGGATAGCTCTTGTCGTCCTGAATCCAACAAGCTTGGGTTTGCTCGATTCGGAGCTCGTATGCGAAAGTTATGGCTGTTTCAGTGGCGAGTGGTAGTACCGCTGACCTAGCGGTAGTACCGCTAGAGTTGGCGGTAGTACCGCTGGCCCTAGCGGTAGTACCGCTGGCTGGCGGTAGTACCGCCACTGGTCAGCGGCAGTACCGCTCCAGGAGCTTAGTACCGCCTGCCTAGCGGTTGTTCGTGGACGGACCTTTTTGCGAAGACTTTCTTGGCGGTGGTAGTGCCTTTGCACTACCAGGGGCCCAGCGGTAGTACCTCTAGCTGGCGGTAGTACCACCCCTCGTCAGCGGTAGTACCGCTGGAGTGCCAGCGGTGGTACCGCTGCAGCCAGCGGTGGTACCGCTGGGCTCGGGCTGTAAGTGGGGGTAACGGTCTGATTCCTTCCCCCACAATATAAGGGGGGTCCTCTTCCCCCTTGGCCTTATCTATCCGTTGAGCTCTTGTTCTACCTCCATTGTCGACATTCTTAGAGCTTGCTAACTCTCAATCCCTCCAATGATTCTTGCTTGTTCTTGAGGGAAAAGAGAGAGGAGATCTAGATCCACATCTCCACCAATCACTTTCTCCTCTATGTGAGGGGAACCCCTTGGATCTTGATCCTGGAGTTCTTTGTGAGCTCCTTGTTCTTCCTCTCGTATTTCTCCATAGCTTTCGTTGTTGTGGAGGGATTTGAGTGTGAGGGACTTGACCACTTCGTGTGTTCTTGCCATTGCATTAGTTGCATCGGTTTGAGTTCTCCATGGTGATACGTGGAAGTGAAGTTTGAGAAGCTTATTACCTTTGGTACTTAGTACCCTAGATATTGTTCTTCGCGGATGCCTTGGCGTCCTAGAAGCTTGGTGGTGTCTCGGAGCTCAATCATTGTGGTGTGAAGCTCCGGGCAAGCATCGGGGTCTCCCATTAGGTTGTGGAGATTGCCCCGAGCAATTTGTACGGGTACCGGTAACCGCCCCCAAGGGTTGCCACGTGTACGGGTTTGGTGAGCGCCCCCAAGATTTCCAGCCGCTGTTTGGATAGCTCTTGTCGTCCTGAATCCAACAAGCTTGGGTTTGCTCGATTCGGAGCTCGTATGCGAAAGTTATGGCTGTTTCAGTGGCGAGTGGTAGTACCGCTGACCTAGCGGTAGTACCGCTAGAGTTGGCGGTAGTACCGCTGGCCCTAACGGTAGTACCGCTGGCTGGCGGTAGTACCGCCACTGGTCAGCGGCAGTACCGCTCCAGGAGCTTAGTACCGCCTGCCTAGCGGTTGTTTGTGGACGGACCTTTTTGCGAAGACTTTCTTGGCGGTGGTAGTGCCTTTGCACTACCAGGGGCCCAGCGGTAGTACCGCTAGCTGGCGGTAGTACCACCCCTGGTCAGCGGTAGTACCGCTGGAGTGCCAGCGGTGGTACCGCTGCAGCCAGCGGTGGTACCGCTGGGCTCGGGCTGTAAGTGGGGGTAACGGTCTGATTCCTTCCCCCACAATATAAGGGGGGTCCTCTTCCCCCTTGGCCTTATCTATCCGTTGAGCTCTTGTTCTACCTCCATTGTCGACATTCTTAGAGCTTGCTAACTCTCAATCCCTCCAATGATTCTTGCTTGTTCTTGAGGGAAAAGAGAGAGGAGATCTAGATCCACATCTCCACCAATCACTTTCTCCTCTATGTGAGGGGAACCCCTTGGATCTTGATCCTGGAGTTCTTTGTGAGCTCCTTGTTCTTCCTCTCGTATTTCTCCATAGCTTTCGTTGTTGTGGAGGGATTTGAGTGTGAGGGACTTGACCACTTCGTGTGTTCTTGCCATTGCATTAGTTGCATCGGTTTGAGTTCTCCATGGTGATACGTGGAAGTGATGTTTGAGAAGCTTATTACCTTTGGTACTTAGTACCCTAGATATTGTTCTTCGCGGATGCCTTGGCGTCCTAGAAGCTTGGTGGTGTCTCGGAGCTCAATCATTGTGGTGTGAAGCTCCGGGCAAGCATCGGGGTCTCCCATTAGGTTGTGCAGATTGCCCCGAGCAATTTGTACGGGTACCGGTAACCGCCCCCAAGGGTTGCCACGTGTACGGGTTCGGTGAGCGCCCCCAAGATTTCCAGCCGCTGTTTGGATAGCTCTTGTCGTCCTGAATCCAACAAGCTTGGGTTTGCTCGATTCAGAGCTCGTATGCGAAAGTTATGGCTGTTTCAGTGGCGAGTGGTAGTACCGCTGACCTAGCGGTAGTACCGCTAGAGTTGGCGGTAGTACCGCTGGCCCTAGTGGTAGTACCGCTGGCTGGCGGTAGTACCGCCACTGGTCAGCGGCAGTACCGCTCCAGGAGCTTAGTACCGCCTGCCTAGCGGTTGTTCGTGGACGGACCTTTTTGCGAAGACTTTCTTGGCGGTGGTAGTGCCTTTGAACTACCAGGGGCCCAGCGGTAGTACCGCTAGCTGGCGGTAGTACCACCCCTGGTCAGCGGTAGTACCGCTGGAGTGCCAGCGGTGGTACTGCTGCAGCCAGCGGTGGTACCGCTGGGCTCGGGCTGTAAGTGGGGGTAACGGTCTGATTCCTTCCCCCACAATATAAGGGGGGTCCTCTTCCCCCTTGGCCTTATCTATCCGTTGAGCTCTTGTTCTACCTCCATTGTCGACATTCTTAGAGCTTGCTAACTCTCAATCCCTCCAATGATTCTTGCTTGTTCTTGAGGGAAAAGAGAGAGGAGATCTAGATCCACATCTCCACCAATCACTTTCTCCTCTATGTGAGGGGAACCCCTTGGATCTTGATCCTGGAGTTCTTTGTGAGCTCCTTGTTCTTCCTCTCGTATTTCTCCATAGCTTTCGTTGTTGTGGAGGGATTTGAGTGTGAGGGACTTGACCACTTCGTGTGTTCTTGCCATTGCATTAGTTGCATCGGTTTGAGTTCTCCATGGTGATACGTGGAAGTGATGTTTGAGAAGCTTATTACCTTTGGTACTTAGTACCCTAGATATTGTTCTTCGCGGATGCCTTGGCGTCCTAGAAGCTTGGTGGTGTCTCGGAGCTCAATCATTGTGGTGTGAAGCTCCGGGCAAGCATCGGGGTCTCCCATTAGGTTGTGGAGATTGCCCCGAGCAATTTGTACGGGTACCGGTAACCGCCCCCAAGGGTTGCCACGTGTACGGGTTCGGTGACCGCCCCCAAGATTTCCAGCCGCTGTTTGGATAGCTCTTGTCGTCCTGAATCCAACAAGCTTGGGTTTGCTCGATTCGGAGCTCGTATGCGAAAGTTATGGCTGTTTCAGTGGCGAGTGGTAGTACCGCTGACCTAGCGGTAGTACCGCTAGAGTTGGCGGTAGTACCGCTGGCCCTAGCGGTAGTACCGCTGGCTGGCGGTAGTACCGCCACTGGTCAGCGGCAGTACCGCTCCAGGAGCTTAGTACCGCCTGCCTAGCGGTTGTTCGTGGACGGACCTTTTTGCGAAGACTTTCTTGGCGGTGGTAGTGCCTTTGCACTACCAGGGGCCCAGCGGTAGTACCTCTAGCTGGCGGTAGTACCACCCCTCGTCAGCGGTAGTACCGCTGGAGTGCCAGCGGTGGTACCGCTGCAGCCAGCGGTGGTACCGCTGGGCTCGGGCTGTAAGTGGGGGTAACGGTCTGATTCCTTCCCCCACAATATAAAGGGGGTCCTCTTCCCCCTTGGCCTTATCTATCCGTTGAGCTCTTGTTCTACCTCCATTGTCGACATTCTTAGAGCTTGCTAACTCTCAATCCCTCCAATGATTCTTGCTTGTTCTTGAGGGAAAAGAGAGAGGAGATCTAGATCCACATCTCCACCAATCACTTTCTCCTCTATGTGAGGGGAACCCCTTGGATCTTGATCCTGGAGTTCTTTGTGAGCTCCTTGTTCTTCCTCTCATATTTCTCCATAGCTTTCGTTGTTGTGGAGGGATTTGAGTGTGAGGAACTTGACCACTTCGTGTGTTCTTGCCATTGCATTAGTTGCATCGGTTTGAGTTCTCCATGGTGATACATGGAAGTGAAGTTTGAGAAGCTTATTACCTTTGGTACTTAGTACCCTAGATATTGTTCTTCGCGGATGCCTTGGCGTCCTAGAAGCTTGGTGGTGTCTCGGAGCTCAATCATTGTGGTGTGAAGCTCCGGGCAAGCATCGGGGTCTCCCATTAGGTTGTGGAGATTGCCCCGAGCAATTTGTACGGGTACCGGTAACCGCCCCCAAGGGTTGCCACGTGTACGGGTTCGGTGACCGCCCCCAAGATTTCCAGCCGCTGTTTGGATAGCTCTTGTCGTCCTGAATCCAACAAGCTTGGGTTTGCTCGATTCGGAGCTCGTATGCGAAAGTTATGGCTGTTTCAGTGGCGAGTGGTAGTACCGCTGACCTAGCGGTAGTACCGCTAGAGTTGGCGGTAGTACCGCTGGCCCTAGCGGTAGTACCGCTGGCTGGCGGTAGTACCGCCACTGGTCAGCGGCAGTACCGCTCCAGGAGCTTAGTACCGCCTGCCTAGCGGTTGTTCGTGGACGGACCTTTTTGCGAAGACTTTCTTGGCGGTGGTAGTGCCTTTGCACTACCAGGGGCCCAGCGGTAGTACCTCTAGCTGGCGGTAGTACCACCCCTCGTCAGCGGTAGTACCGCTGGAGTGCCAGCGGTGGTACCGCTGCAGCCAGCGGTGGTACCGCTGGGCTCGGGCTGTAAGTGGGGGTAACGGTCTGATTCCTTCCCCCACAATATAAGGGGGGTCCTCTTCCCCCTTGGCCTTATCTATCCGTTGAGCTCTTGTTCTACCTCCATTGTCGACATTCTTAGAGCTTGCTAACTCTCAATCCCTCCAATGATTCTTGCTTGTTCTTGAGGGAAAAGAGAGAGGAGATCTAGATCCACATCTCCACCAATCACTTTCTCCTCTATGTGAGGGGAACCCCTTGGATCTTGATCCTGGAGTTCTTTGTGAGCTCCTTGTTCTTCCTCTCATATTTCTCCATAGCTTTCGTTGTTGTGGAGGGATTTGAGTGTGAGGAACTTGACCACTTCGTGTGTTCTTGCCATTGCATTAGTTGCATCGGTTTGAGTTCTCCATGGTGATACATGGAAGTGAAGTTTGAGAAGCTTATTACCTTTGGTACTTAGTACCCTAGATATTGTTCTTCGCGGATGCCTTGGCGTCCTAGAAGCTTGGTGGTGTCTCGGAGCTCAATCATTGTGGTGTGAAGCTCCGGGCAAGCATCGGGGTCTCCCATTAGGTTGTGGAGATTGCCCCGAGCAATTTGTACGGGTACCGGTAACCGCCCCCAAGGGTTGCCACGTGTACGGGTTCGGTGACCGCCCCCAAGATTTCCAGCCGCTGTTTGGATAGCTCTTGTCGTCCTGAATCCAACAAGCTTGGGTTTGCTCGATTCGGAGCTCGTATGCGAAAGTTATGGCTGTTTCAGTGGCGAGTGGTAGTACCGCTGACCTAGCGGTAGTACCGCTAGAGTTGGCGGTAGTACCGCTGGCCCTAGCGGTAGTACCGCTGGCTGGCGGTAGTACCGCCACTGGTCAGCGGCAGTACCGCTCCAGGAGCTTAGTACCGCCTGCCTAGCGGTTGTTTGTGGACGGACCTTTTTGCGAAGACTTTCTTGGCGGTGGTAGTGCCTTTGCACTACCAGGGGCCCAGCGGTAGTACCTCTAGCTGGCGGTAGTACCACCCCTCGTCAGCGGTAGTACCGCTGGAGTGCCAGCGGTGGTACCGCTGCAGCCAGCGGTGGTACCGCTGGGCTCGGGCTGTAAGTGGGGGTAACGGTCTGATTCCTTCCCCCACAATATAAGGGGGGTCCTCTTCCCCCTTGGCCTTATCTATCCGTTGAGCTCTTGTTCTACCTCCATTGTCGACATTCTTAGAGCTTGCTAACTCTCAATCCCTCCAATGATTCTTGCTTGTTCTTGAGGGAAAAGAGAGAGGAGATCTAGATCCACATCTCCACCAATCACTTTCTCCTCTATGTGAGGGGAACCCCTTGGATCTTGATCCTGGAGTTCTTTGTGAGCTCCTTGTTCTTCCTCTCGTATTTCTCCATAGCTTTCGTTGTTGTGGAGGGATTTGAGTGTGAGGGACTTGACCACTTCGTGTGTTCTTGCCATTGCATTAGTTGCATCGGTTTGAGTTCTCCATGGTGATACGTGGAAGTGAAGTTTGAGAAGCTTATTACCTTTGGTACTTAGTACCCTAGATATTGTTCTTCGCGGATGCCTTGGCGTCCTAGAAGCTTGGTGGTGTCTCGGAGCTCAATCATTGTGGTGTGAAGCTCCGGGCAAGCATCGGGGTCTCCCATTAGGTTGTGGAGATTGCCCCGAGCAATTTGTACGGGTACCGGTAACCGCCCCCAAGGGTTGCCACGTGTACGGGTTTGGTGAGCGCCCCCAAGATTTCCAGCCGCTGTTTGGATAGCTCTTGTCGTCCTGAATCCAACAAGCTTGGGTTTGCTCGATTCGGAGCTCGTATGCGAAAGTTATGGCTGTTTCAGTGGCGAGTGGTAGTACCGCTGACCTAGCGGTAGTACCGCTAGAGTTGGCGGTAGTACCGCTGGCCCTAACGGTAGTACCGCTGGCTGGCGGTAGTACCGCCACTGGTCAGCGGCAGTACCGCTCCAGGAGCTTAGTACCGCCTGCCTAGCGGTTGTTTGTGGACGGACCTTTTTGCGAAGACTTTCTTGGCGGTGGTAGTGCCTTTGCACTACCAGGGGCCCAGCGGTAGTACCGCTAGCTGGCGGTAGTACCACCCCTGGTCAGCGGTAGTACCGCTGGAGTGCCAGCGGTGGTACCGCTGCAGCCAGCGGTGGTACCGCTGGGCTCGGGCTGTAAGTGGGGGTAACGGTCTGATTCCTTCCCCCACAATATAAGGGGGGTCCTCTTCCCCCTTGGCCTTATCTATCCGTTGAGCTCTTGTTCTACCTCCATTGTCGACATTCTTAGAGCTTGCTAACTCTCAATCCCTCCAATGATTCTTGCTTGTTCTTGAGGGAAAAGAGAGAGGAGATCTAGATCCACATCTCCACCAATCACTTTCTCCTCTATGTGAGGGGAACCCCTTGGATCTTGATCCTGGAGTTCTTTGTGAGCTCCTTGTTCTTCCTCTCGTATTTCTCCATAGCTTTCGTTGTTGTGGAGGGATTTGAGTGTGAGGGACTTGACCACTTCGTGTGTTCTTGCCATTGCATTAGTTGCATCGGTTTGAGTTCTCCATGGTGATACGTGGAAGTGAAGTTTGAGAAGCTTATTACCTTTGGTACTTAGTACCCTAGATATTGTTCTTCGCGGATGCCTTGGCGTCCTAGAAGCTTGGTGGTGTCTCGGAGCTCAATCATTGTGGTGTGAAGCTCCGGGCAACCATCGGGGTCTCCCATTAGGTTGTGGAGATTGCCCCGAGCAATTTGTACGGGTACCGGTAACAGCCCCCAAGGGTTGCCACGTGTACGGGTTCGGTGACAGCCCCCAAGATTTCCAGCCGCTGTTTGGATAGCTCTTGTCGTCCTGAATCCAACAAGCTTGGGTTTGCTCGATTCGGAGCTCGTATGCGAAAGTTATGGCTATTTCAGTGGCGAGTGGTAGTACCGCTGACCTAGCGGTAGTACCGCTAGAGTTGGCGGTAGTACCGCTGGCCCTAGCGGTAGTACCGCTGGCTGGCGGTAGTACCGCCACTGGTCAGCGGCAGTACCGCTCCAGGAGCTTAGTACCGCCTGCCTAGCGGTTGTTCGTGGACGGACCTTTTTGCGAAGACTTTCTTGGCGGTGGTAGTGCCTTTGAACTACCAGGGGCCCAGCGGTAGTACCGCTAGCTGGCGGTAGTACCACCCCTGGTCAGCGGTAGTACCGCTGGAGTGCCAGCGGTGGTACCGCTGCAGCCAGCGGTGGTACCGCTGGGCTCGGGCTGTAAGTGGGGGTAACGGTCTGATTCCTTCCCCCACAATATAAAGGGGGTCCTCTTCCCCCTTGGCCTTATCTATCCGTTGAGCTCTTGTTCTACCTCCATTGTCGACATTCTTAGAGCTTGCTAACTCTCAATCCCTCCAATGATTCTTGCTTGTTCTTGAGGGAAAAGAGAGAGGAGATCTAGATCCACATCTCCACCAATCACTTTCTCCTCTATGTGAGGGGAACCCCTTGGATCTTGATCCTGGAGTTCTTTGTGAGCTCCTTGTTCTTCCTCTCATATTTCTCCATAGCTTTCGTTGTTGTGGAGGGATTTGAGTGTGAGGGACTTGACCACTTCGTGTGTTCTTGCCATTGCATTAGTTGCATCGGTTTGAGTTCTCCATGGTGATACGTGGAAGTGAAGTTTGAGAAGCTTATTACCTTTGGTACTTAGTACCCTAGATATTGTTCTTCGCGGATGCCTTGGCGTCCTAGAAGCTTGGTGGTGTCTCGGAGCTCAATCATTGTGGTGTGAAGCTCCGGGCAACCATCGGGGTCTCCCATTAGGTTGTGGAGATTGCCCCGAGCAATTTGTACGGGTACCGGTAACCGCCCCCAAGGGTTCCCACGTGTACGGGTTCGGTGAGCGCCCCCAAGATTTCCAGCCGCTGTTTGGATAGCTCTTGTCGTCCTGAATCCAACAAGCTTGGGTTTGCTCGATTCGGAGCTCGTATGCGAAAGTTATGGCTGTTTCAGTGGCGAGTGGTAGTACCGCTGACCTAGCGGTAGTACCGCTAGAGTTGGCGGTAGTACCGCTGGCCCTAGCGGTAGTACCGCTGGCTGGCGGTAGTACCGCCACTGGTCAGCGGCAGTACCGCTCCAGGAGCTTAGTACCGCCTGCCTAGCGGTTGTTCGTGGACGGACCTTTTTGCGAAGACTTTTCTTGGCGGTGGTAGTGCCTTTGCACTACCAGGGGCCCAGCGGTAGTACCTCTAGCTGGCGGTAGTACCACCCCTCGTCAGCGGTAGTACCGCTGGAGTGCCAGCGGTGGTACCGCTGCAGCCAGCGGTGGTACCGCTGGGCTCGGGCTGTAAGTGGGGGTAACGGTCTGATTCCTTCCCCCACAATATAAGGGGGGTCCTCTTCCCCCTTGGCCTTATCTATCCGTTGAGCTCTTGTTCTACCTCCATTGTCGACATTCTTAGAGCTTGCTAACTCTCAATCCCTCCAATGATTCTTGCTTGTTCTTGAGGGAAAAGAGAGAGGAGATCTAGATCCACATCTCCACCAATCACTTTCTCCTCTATGTGAGGGGAACCCCTTGGATCTTGATCCTGGAGTTCTTTGTGAGCTCCTTGTTTTCCTCTCATATTTCTCCATAGCTTTCGTTGTTGTGGAGGGATTTGAGTGTGAGGGACTTGACCACTTCGTGTGTTCTTGCCATTGCATTAGTTGCATCGGTTTGAGTTCTCCATGGTGATACGTGGAAGTGAAGTTTGAGAAGCTTATTACCTTTGGTACTTAGTACCCTAGATATTGTTCTTCGCGGATGCCTTGGCGTCCTAGAAGCTTGGTGGTGTCTCGGAGCTCAATCATTGTGGTGTGAAGCTCCGGGCAAGCATCGGGGTCTCCCATTAGGTTGTGGAGATTGCCCCGAGCAATTTGTACGGGTACCGGTAACCGCCCCCAAGGGTTGCCACGTGTACGGGTTCGGTGACCGCCCCCAAGATTTCCAGCCGCTGTTTGGATAGCTCTTGTCGTCCTGAATCCAACAAGCTTGGGTTTGCTCGATTCGGAG
The DNA here is from genome assembly GCF_904849725.1 of Hordeum vulgare subsp. vulgare. NCBI lineage: Eukaryota > Viridiplantae > Streptophyta > Magnoliopsida > Poales > Poaceae > Hordeum > Hordeum vulgare. The sequence goes on from NC_058522.1 coordinate 142,042,327, forward strand.
CTCGTATGCGAAAGTTATGGCTGTTTCAGTGGCGAGTGGTAGTACCGCTGACCTAGCGGTAGTACCGCTAGAGTTGGCGGTAGTACCGCTGGCCCTAACGGTAGTACCGCTGGCTGGCGGTAGTACCGCCACTGGTCAGCGGCAGTACCGCTCCAGGAGCTTAGTACCGCCTGCCTAGCGGTTGTTCGTGGACGGACCTTTTTGCGAAGACTTTCTTGGCGGTGGTAGTGCCTTTGCACTACCAGGGGCCCAGCGGTAGTACCGCTAGCTGGCGGTAGTACCACCCCTGGTCAGCGGTAGTACCGCTGGAGTGCCAGCGGTGGTACCGCTGCAGCCAGCGGTGGTACCGCTGGGCTCGGGCTGTAAGTGGGGGTAACGGTCTGATTCCTTCCCCCACAATATAAGGGGGGTCCTCTTCCCCCTTGGCCTTATCTATCCGTTGAGCTCTTGTTCTACCTCCATTGTCGACATTCTTAGAGCTTGCTAACTCTCAATCCCTCCAATGATTCTTGCTTGTTCTTGAGGGAAAAGAGAGAGGAGATCTAGATCCACATCTCCACCAATCACTTTCTCCTCTATGTGAGGGGAACCCCTTGGATCTTGATCCTGGAGTTCTTTGTGAGCTCCTTGTTCTTCCTCTCGTATTTCTCCATAGCTTTCGTTGTTGTGGAGGGATTTGAGTGTGAGGGACTTGACCACTTCGTGTGTTCTTGCCATTGCATTAGTTGCATCGGTTTGAGTTCTCCATGGTGATACGTGGAAGTGAAGTTTGAGAAGCTTATTACCTTTGGTACTTAGTACCCTAGATATTGTTCTTCGCGGATGCCTTGGCGTCCTAGAAGCTTGGTGGTGTCTCGGAGCTCAATCATTGTGGTGTGAAGCTCCGGGCAAGCATCGGGGTCTCCCATTAGGTTGTGGAGATTGCCCCGAGCAATTTGTACGGGTACCGGTAACCGCCCCCAAGGGTTGCCACGTGTACGGGTTTGGTGAGCGCCCCCAAGATTTCCAGCCGCTGTTTGGATAGCTCTTGTCGTCCTGAATCCAACAAGCTTGGGTTTGCTCGATTCGGAGCTCGTATGCGAAAGTTATGGCTATTTCAGTGGCGAGTGGTAGTACCGCTGACCTAGCGGTAGTACCGCTAGAGTTGGCGGTAGTACCGCTGGCCCTAGCGGTAGTACCGCTGGCTGGCGGTAGTACCGCCACTGGTCAGCGGCAGTACCGCTCCAGGAGCTTAGTACCGCCTGCCTAGCGGTTGTTCGTGGACGGACCTTTTTGCGAAGACTTTTCTTGGCGGTGGTAGTGCCTTTGCACTACCAGGGGCCCAGCGGTAGTACCTCTAGCTGGCGGTAGTACCACCCCTCGTCAGCGGTAGTACCGCTGGAGTGCCAGCGGTGGTACCGCTGCAGCCAGCGGTGGTACCACTGGGCTCGGGCTGTAAGTGGGGGTAACGGTCTGATTCCTTCCCCCACAATATAAGGGGGGTCCTCTTCCCCCTTGGCCTTATCTATCCGTTGAGCTCTTGTTCTACCTCCATTGTCGACATTCTTAGAGCTTGCTAACTCTCAATCCCTCCAATGATTCTTGCTTGTTCTTGAGGGAAAAGAGAGAGGAGATCTAGATCCACATCTCCACCAATCACTTTCTCCTCTATGTGAGGGGAACCCCTTGGATCTTGATCCTGGAGTTCTTTGTGAGCTCCTTGTTTTCCTCTCATATTTCTCCATAGCTTTCGTTGTTGTGGAGGGATTTGAGTGTGAGGGACTTGACCACTTCGTGTGTTCTTGCCATTGCATTAGTTGCATCGGTTTGAGTTCTCCATGGTGATACGTGGAAGTGAAGTTTGAGAAGCTTATTACCTTTGGTACTTAGTACCCTAGATATTGTTCTTCGCGGATGCCTTGGCGTCCTAGAAGCTTGGTGGTGTCTCGGAGCTCAATCATTGTGGTGTGAAGCTCCGGGCAAGCATCGGGGTCTCCCATTAGGTTGTGGAGATTGCCCCGAGCAATTTGTACGGGTACCGGTAACCGCCCCCAAGGGTTGCCATGTGTACGGGTTTGGTGAGCGCCCCCAAGATTTCCAGCCGCTGTTTGGATAGCTCTTGTCGTCCTGAATCCAACAAGCTTGGGTTTGCTCGATTCGGAGCTCGTATGCGAAAGTTATGGCTATTTCAGTGGCGAGTGGTAGTACCGCTGACCTAGCGGTAGTACCGCTAGAGTTGGCGGTAGTACCGCTGGCCCTAGCGGTAGTACCGCTGGCTGGCGGTAGTACCGCCACTGGTCAGCGGCAGTACCGCTCCAGGAGCTTAGTACCGCCTGCCTAGCGGTTGTTCGTGGACGGACCTTTTTGCGAAGACTTTTCTTGGCGGTGGTAGTGCCTTTGCACTACCAGGGGCCCAGCGGTAGTACCTCTAGCTGGCGGTAGTACCACCCCTCGTCAGCGGTAGTACCGCTGGAGTGCCAGCGGTGGTACCGCTGCAGCCAGCGGTGGTACCACTGGGCTCGGGCTGTAAGTGGGGGTAACGGTCTGATTCCTTCCCCCACAATATAAGGGGGGTCCTCTTCCCCCTTGGCCTTATCTATCCGTTGAGCTCTTGTTCTACCTCCATTGTCGACATTCTTAGAGCTTGCTAACTCTCAATCCCTCCAATGATTCTTGCTTGTTCTTGAGGGAAAAGAGAGAGGAGATCTAGATCCACATCTCCACCAATCACTTTCTCCTCTATGTGAGGGGAACCCCTTGGATCTTGATCCTGGAGTTCTTTGTGAGCTCCTTGTTTTCCTCTCATATTTCTCCATAGCTTTCGTTGTTGTGGAGGGATTTGAGTGTGAGGGACTTGACCACTTCGTGTGTTCTTGCCATTGCATTAGTTGCATCGGTTTGAGTTCTCCATGGTGATACGTGGAAGTGAAGTTTGAGAAGCTTATTACCTTTGGTACTTAGTACCCTAGATATTGTTCTTCGCGGATGCCTTGGCGTCCTAGAAGCTTGGTGGTGTCTCGGAGCTCAATCATTGTGGTGTGAAGCTCCGGGCAAGCATCGGGGTCTCCCATTAGGTTGTGGAGATTGCCCCGAGCAATTTGTACGGGTACCGGTAACCGCCCCCAAGGGTTCCCACGTGTACGGGTTCGGTGACCGCCCCCAAGATTTCCAGCCGCTGTTTGGATAGCTCTTGTCGTCCTGAATCCAACAAGCTTGGGTTTGCTCGATTCGGAGCTCGTATGCGAAAGTTATGGCTGTTTCAGTGGCGAGTGGTAGTACCGCTGACCTAGCGGTAGTACCGCTAGAGTTGGCGGTAGTACCGCTGGCCCTAGCGGTAGTACCTCTGGCTGGCGGTAGTACCGCCACTGGTCAGCGGCAGTACCGCTCCAGGAGCTTAGTACCGCCTGCCTAGCGGTTGTTCGTGGACGGACCTTTTTGCGAAGACTTTCTTGGCGGTGGTAGTGCCTTTGCACTACCAGGGGCCCAGCGGTAGTACCGCTAGCTGGCGGTAGTACCACCCCTCGTCAGCGGTAGTACCGCTGGAGTGCCAGCGGTGGTACCGCTGCAGCCAGCGGTGGTACCGCTGGGCTCGGGCTGTAAGTGGGGGTAACGGTCTGATTCCTTCCCCCACAATATAAGGGGGGTCCTCTTCCCCCTTGGCCTTATCTATCCGTTGAGCTCTTGTTCTACCTCCATTGTCGACATTCTTAGAGCTTGCTAACTCTCAATCCCTCCAATGATTCTTGCTTGTTCTTGAGGGAAAAGAGAGAGGAGATCTAGATCCACATCTCCACCAATCACTTTCTCCTCTATGTGAGGGGAACCCCTTGGATCTTGATCCTGGAGTTCTTTGTGAGCTCCATGTTCTTCCTCTCGTATTTCTCCATAGCTTTCGTTGTTGTGGAGGGATTTGAGTGTGAGGGACTTGACCACTTCGTGTGTTCTTGCCATTGCATTAGTTGCATCGGTTTGAGTTCTCCATGGTGATACGTGGAAGTGAAGTTTGAGAAGCTTATTACCTTTGGTACTTAGTACCCTAGATATTGTTCTTCGCGGATGCCTTGGCGTCCTAGAAGCTTGGTGGTGTCTCGGAGCTCAATCATTGTGGTGTGAAGCTCCGGGCAAGCATCGGGGTCTCCCATTAGGTTGTGGAGATTGCCCCGAGCAATTTGTACGGGTACCGGTAACCGCCCCCAAGGGTTCCCACGTGTACGGGTTCGGTGACCGCCCCCAAGATTTCCAGCCGCTGTTTGGATAGCTCTTGTCGTCCTGAATCCAACAAGCTTGGGTTTGCTCGATTCGGAGCTCGTATGCGAAAGTTATGGCTGTTTCAGTGGCGAGTGGTAGTACCGCTGACCTAGCGGTAGTACCGCTAGAGTTGGCGGTAGTACCGCTGGCCCTAGCGGTAGTACCGCTGGCTGGCGGTAGTACCGCCACTGGTCAGCGGCAGTACCGCTCCAGGAGCTTAGTACCGCCTGCCTAGCGGTTGTTCGTGGACGGACCTTTTTGCGAAGACTTTCTTGGCGGTGGTAGTGCCTTTGCACTACCAGGGGCCCAGCGGTAGTACCGCTAGCTGGCGGTAGTACCACCCCTCGTCAGCGGTAGTACCGCTGGAGTGCCAGCGGTGGTACCGCTGGGCTCGGGCTGTAAGTGGGGGTAACGGTCTGATTCCTTCCCCCACAATATAAGGGGGGTCCTCTTCCCCCTTGGCCTTATCTATCCGTTGAGCTCTTGTTCTACCTCCATTGTCGACATTCTTAGAGCTTGCTAACTCTCAATCCCTCCAATGATTCTTGCTTGTTCTTGAGGGAAAAGAGAGAGGAGATCTAGATCCACATCTCCACCAATCACTTTCTACTCTATGTGAGGGGAACCCCTTGGATCTTGATCCTGGAGTTCTTTGTGAGCTCCATGTTCTTCCTCTCGTATTTCTCCATAGCTTTCGTTGTTGTGGAGGGATTTGAGTGTGAGGGACTTGACCACTTCGTGTGTTCTTGCCATTGCATTAGTTGCATCGGTTTGAGTTCTCCATGGTGATACGTGGAAGTGAAGTTTGAGAAGCTTATTACCTTTGGTACTTAGTACCCTAGATATTGTTCTTCGCGGATGCCTTGGCGTCCTAGAAGCTTGGTGGTGTCTCGGAGCTCAATCATTGTGGTGTGAAGCTCCGGGCAACCATCGGGGTCTCCCATTAGGTTGTGGAGATTGCCCCGAGCAATTTGTACGGGTACCGGTAACCGCCCCCAAGGGTTGCCACGTGTACGGGTTCGGTGACCGCCCCCAAGATTTCCAGCCGCTGTTTGGATAGCTCTTGTCGTCCTGAATCCAACAAGCTTGGGTTTGCTCGATTCGGAGCTCGTATGCGAAAGTTATGGCTGTTTCAGTGGCGAGTGGTAGTACCGCTGACCTAGCGGTAGTACCGCTAGAGTTGGCGGTAGTACCGCTGGCCCTAGCGGTAGTACCGCTGGCTGGCGGTAGTACCGCCACTGGTCAGCGGCAGTACCGCTCCAGGAGCTTAGTACCGCCTGCCTAGCGGTTGTTCGTGGACGGACCTTTTTGCGAAGACTTTCTTGGCGGTGGTAGTGCCTTTGCACTACCAGGGGCCCAGCGGTAGTACCGCTAGCTGGCGGTAGTACCACCCCTCGTCAGCGGTAGTACCGCTGGAGTGCCAGCGGTGGTACCGCTGCAGCCAGCGGTGGTACCGCTGGGCTCGGGCTGTAAGTGGGGGTAACGGTCTGATTCCTTCCCCCACAATATAAGGGGGGTCCTCTTCCCCCTTGGCCTTATCTATCCGTTGAGCTCTTGTTCTACCTCCATTGTCGACATTCTTAGAGCTTGCTAACTCTCAATCCCTCCAATGATTCTTGCTTGTTCTTGAGGGAAAAGAGAGAGGAGATCTAGATCCACATCTCCACCAATCACTTTCTCCTCTATGTGAGGGGAACCCCTTGGATCTTGATCCTGGAGTTCTTTGTGAGCTCCATGTTCTTCCTCTCGTATTTCTCCATAGCTTTCGTTGTTGTGGAGGGATTTGAGTGTGAGGGACTTGACCACTTCGTGTGTTCTTGCCATTGCATTAGTTGCATCGGTTTGAGTTCTCCATGGTGATACGTGGAAGTGAAGTTTGAGAAGCTTATTACCTTTGGTACTTAGTACCCTAGATATTGTTCTTCGCGGATGCCTTGGCGTCCTAGAAGCTTGGTGGTGTCTCGGAGCTCAATCATTGTGGTGTGAAGCTCCGGGCAACCATCGGGGTCTCCCATTAGGTTGTGGAGATTGCCCCGAGCAATTTGTACGGGTACCGGTAACCGCCCCCAAGGGTTGCCACGTGTACGGGTTCGGTGACAGCCCCCAAGATTTCCAGCCGCTGTTTGGATAGCTCTTGTCGTCCTGAATCCAACAAGCTTGGGTTTGCTCGATTCGGAGCTCGTATGCGAAAGTTATGGCTGTTTCAGTGGCGAGTGGTAGTACCGCTGACCTAGCGGTAGTACCGCTAGAGTTGGCGGTAGTACCGCTGGCCCTAACGGTAGTACCGCTGGCTGGCGGTAGTACCGCCACTGGTCAGCGGCAGTACCGCTCCAGGAGCTTAGTACCGCCTGCCTAGCGGTTGTTCGTGGACGGACCTTTTTGCGAAGACTTTCTTGGCGGTGGTAGTGCCTTTGCACTACCAGGGGCCCAGCGGTAGTACCGCTAGCTGGCGGTAGTACCACCCCTGGTCAGCGGTAGTACCGCTGGAGTGCCAGCGGTGGTACCGCTGCAGCCAGCGGTGGTACCGCTGGGCTCGGGCTGTAAGTGGGGGTAACGGTCTGATTCCTTCCCCCACAATATAAGGGGGGTCCTCTTCCCCCTTGGCCTTATCTATCCGTTGAGCTCTTGTTCTACCTCCATTGTCGACATTCTTAGAGCTTGCTAACTCTCAATCCCTCCAATGATTCTTGCTTGTTCTTGAGGGAAAAGAGAGAGGAGATCTAGATCCACATCTCCACCAATCACTTTCTCCTCTATGTGAGGGGAACCCCTTGGATCTTGATCCTGGAGTTCTTTGTGAGCTCCTTGTTCTTCCTCTCGTATTTCTCCATAGCTTTCGTTGTTGTGGAGGGATTTGAGTGTGAGGGACTTGACCACTTCGTGTGTTCTTGCCATTGCATTAGTTGCATCGGTTTGAGTTCTCCATGGTGATACGTGGAAGTGAAGTTTGAGAAGCTTATTACCTTTGGTACTTAGTACCCTAGATATTGTTCTTCGCGGATGCCTTGGCGTCCTAGAAGCTTGGTGGTGTCTCGGAGCTCAATCATTGTGGTGTGAAGCTCCGGGCAAGCATCGGGGTCTCCCATTAGGTTGTGGAGATTGCCCCGAGCAATTTGTACGGGTACCGGTAACCGCCCCCAAGGGTTCCCACGTGTACGGGTTCGGTGACCGCCCCCAAGATTTCCAGCCGCTGTTTGGATAGCTCTTGTCGTCCTGAATCCAACAAGCTTGGGTTTGCTCGATTCGGAGCTCGTATGCGAAAGTTATGGCTGTTTCAGTGGCGAGTGGTAGTACCGCTGACCTAGCGGTAGTACCGCTAGAGTTGGCGGTAGTACCGCTGGCCCTAGCGGTAGTACCGCTGGCTGGCGGTAGTACCGCCACTGGTCAGCGGCAGTACCGCTCCAGGAGCTTAGTACCGCCTGCCTAGCGGTTGTTCGTGGACGGACCTTTTTGCGAAGACTTTCTTGGCGGTGGTAGTGCCTTTGCACTACCAGGGGCCCAGCGGTAGTACCGCTAGCTGGCGGTAGTACCACCCCTCGTCAGCGGTAGTACCGCTGGAGTGCCAGCGGTGGTACCGCTGCAGCCAGCGGTGGTACCGCTGGGCTCGGGCTGTAAGTGGGGGTAACGGTCTGATTCCTTCCCCCACAATATAAGGGGGGTCCTCTTCCCCCTTGGCCTTATCTATCCGTTGAGCTCTTGTTCTACCTCCATTGTCGACATTCTTAGAGCTTGCTAACTCTCAATCCCTCCAATGATTCTTGCTTGTTCTTGAGGGAAAAGAGAGAGGAGATCTAGATCCACATCTCCACCAATCACTTTCTCCTCTATGTGAGGGGAACCCCTTGGATCTTGATCCTGGAGTTCTTTGTGAGCTCCATGTTCTTCCTCTCGTATTTCTCCATAGCTTTCGTTGTTGTGGAGGGATTTGAGTGTGAGGGACTTGACCACTTCGTGTGTTCTTGCCATTGCATTAGTTGCATCGGTTTGAGTTCTCCATGGTGATACGTGGAAGTGAAGTTTGAGAAGCTTATTACCTTTGGTACTTAGTACCCTAGATATTGTTCTTCGCGGATGCCTTGGCGTCCTAGAAGCTTGGTGGTGTCTCGGAGCTCAATCATTGTGGTGTGAAGCTCCGGGCAAGCATCGGGGTCTCCCATTAGGTTGTGGAGATTGCCCCGAGCAATTTGTACGGGTACCGGTAACCGCCCCCAAGGGTTCCCACGTGTACGGGTTCGGTGACCGCCCCCAAGATTTCCAGCCGCTGTTTGGATAGCTCTTGTCGTCCTGAATCCAACAAGCTTGGGTTTGCTCGATTCGGAGCTCGTATGCGAAAGTTATGGCTGTTTCAGTGGCGAGTGGTAGTACCGCTGACCTAGCGGTAGTACCGCTAGAGTTGGCGGTAGTACCGCTGGCCCTAGCGGTAGTACCGCTGGCTGGCGGTAGTACCGCCACTGGTCAGCGGCAGTACCGCTCCAGGAGCTTAGTACCGCCTGCCTAGCGGTTGTTCGTGGACGGACCTTTTTGCGAAGACTTTCTTGGCGGTGGTAGTGCCTTTGCACTACCAGGGGCCCAGCGGTAGTACCGCTAGCTGGCGGTAGTACCACCCCTCGTCAGCGGTAGTACCGCTGGTGTGCCAGCGGTGGTACCGCTGCAGCCAGCGGTGGTACCGCTGGGCTCGGGCTGTAAGTGGGGGTAACGGTCTGATTCCTTCCCCCACAATATAAGGGGGGTCCTCTTCCCCCTTGGCCTTATCTATCCGTTGAGCTCTTGTTCTACCTCCATTGTCGACATTCTTAGAGCTTGCTAACTCTCAATCCCTCCAATGATTCTTGCTTGTTCTTGAGGGAAAAGAGAGAGGAGATCTAGATCCACATCTCCACCAATCACTTTCTCCTCTATGTGAGGGGAACCCCTTGGATCTTGATCCTGGAGTTCTTTGTGAGCTCCATGTTCTTCCTCTCGTATTTCTCCATAGCTTTCGTTGTTGTGGAGGGATTTGAGTGTGAGGGACTTGACCACTTCGTGTGTTCTTGCCATTGCATTAGTTGCATCGGTTTGAGTTCTCCATGGTGATACGTGGAAGTGAAGTTTGAGAAGCTTATTACCTTTGGTACTTAGTACCCTAGATATTGTTCTTCGCGGATGCCTTGGCGTCCTAGAAGCTTGGTGGTGTCTCGGAGCTCAATCATTGTGGTGTGAAGCTCCGGGCAAGCATCGGGGTCTCCCATTAGGTTGTGGAGATTGCCCCGAGCAATTTGTACGGGTACCGGTAACCGCCCCCAAGGGTTCCCACGTGTACGGGTTCGGTGACCGCCCCCAAGATTTCCAGCCGCTGTTTGGATAGCTCTTGTCGTCCTGAATCCAACAAGCTTGGGTTTGCTCGATTCGGAGCTCGTATGCGAAAGTTATGGCTGTTTCAGTGGCGAGTGGTAGTACCGCTGACCTAGCGGTAGTACCGCTAGAGTTGGCGGTAGTACCGCTGGCCCTAGCGGTAGTACCGCTGGCTGGCGGTAGTACCGCCACTGGTCAGCGGCAGTACCGCTCCAGGAGCTTAGTACCGCCTGCCTAGCGGTTGTTCGTGGACGGACCTTTTTGCGAAGACTTTCTTGGCGGTGGTAGTGCCTTTGCACTACCAGGGGCCCAGCGGTAGTACCGCTAGCTGGCGGTAGTACCACCCCTCGTCAGCGGTAGTACCGCTGGAGTGCCAGCGGTGGTACCGCTGCAGCCAGCGGTGGTACCGCTGGGCTCGGGCTGTAAGTGGGGGTAACGGTCTGATTCCTTCCCCCACAATATAAGGGGGGTC